>NW_027273865.1:0-532500 GCF_046630095.1 Trachinotus anak
CCCACCCAACACCACCCCCACCCCCTCCCCCACCCCACCCCACCCCCTACCCAACCCACCCCCACCCCCAACCCCTACACCTCACCCTACCCCACCCCCTACCCCTACCCAACCCTACCCCAACCCTCACCCTAACCCAAACCCTCACCCTACTCACAACCCTAACCCTATACTAACCCTAACCCTACCCTAACCCTACCCCAACCCTAACCCTAACCTCACCACCCAACCCTAACCCTAACATACCTAACCCTAACCCTAACCCTAACCCTACCCCTAACCCTAACCCTAACCCTAACCCTAACCCTAACCCTAACCCTAACCCTAACCCTAACCCTAACCCAAACCCTAACCCTAACCCTAACCCTAACCCTAACCCTAACCCTAACCCTAACCCTAACCCTAACCCTAACCCTAACCCTAACCCTAACCCTAACCCTAACCCTAACCCTAACCCTAACCCTAACCCTAACCCTAACCCTAACCCTAACCCTAACCCTAACCCTAACCCTAACCCTAACCCTAACCCTAACCCTAACCCTAACCCTAACCCTAACCCTAACCCTAACCCTAACCCTAACCCTAACCCTAACCCTAACCCTAACCCTAACCCTAACCCTAACCCTAACCCTAACCCTAACCCTAACCCTAACCCTAACCCTAACCCTAACCCTAACCCTAACCCTAACCCTAACCCTAACCCTAACCCTAACCCTAACCCTAACCCTAACCCTAACCCTAACCCTAACCCTAACCCTAACCCTAACCCTAACCCTAACCCTAACCCTAACCCTAACCCTAACCCTAACCCTAACCCTAACCCTAACCCTAACCCTAACCCTAACCCTAACCCTAACCCTAACCCTAACCCTAACCCTAACCCTAACCCTAACCCTAACCCTAACCCTAACCCTAACCCTAACCCTAACCCTAACCCTAACCCTAACCCTAACCCTAACCCTAACCCTAACCCTAACCCTAACCCTAACCCTAACCCTAACCCTAACCCTAACCCTAACCCTAACCCTAACCCTAACCCTAACCCTAACCCTAACCCTAACCCTAACCCTAACCCTAACCCTAACCCTAACCCTAACCCTAACCCTAACCCTAACCCTAACCCTAACCCTAACCCTAACCCTAACCCTAACCCTAACCCTAACCCTAACCCTAACCCTAACCCTAACCCTAACCCTAACCCTAACCCTAACCCTAACCCTAACCCTAACCCTAACCCTAACCCTAACCCTAACCCTAACCCTAACCCTAACCCTAACCCTAACCCTAACCCTAACCCTAACCCTAACCCTAACCCTAACCCTAACCCTAACCCTAACCCTAACCCTAACCCTAACCCTAACCCTAACCCTAACCCTAACCCTAACCCTAACCCTAACCCTAACCCTAACCCTAACCCTAACCCTAACCCTAACCCTAACCCTAACCCTAACCCTAACCCTAACCCTAACCCTAACCCTAACCCTAACCCTAACCCTAACCCTAACCCTAACCCTAACCCTAACCCTAACCCTAACCCTAACCCTAACCCTAACCCTAACCCTAACCCTAACCCTAACCCTAACCCTAACCCTAACCCTAACCCTAACCCTAACCCTAACCCTAACCCTAACCCTAACCCTAACCCTAACCCTAACCCTAACCCTAACCCTAACCCTAACCCTAACCCTAACCCTAACCCTAACCCTAACCCTAACCCTAACCCTAACCCTAACCCTAACCCTAACCCTAACCCTAACCCTAACCCTAACCCTAACCCTAACCCTAACCCTAACCCTAACCCTAACCCTAACCCTAACCCTAACCCTAACCCTAACCCTAACCCTAACCCTAACCCTAACCCTAACCCTAACCCTATTAAAAGGAATTGATTAGTTTATTGGACTCAAGATTGAACAATTTCATTGTATTGGAAAAATTTTAATTAAGAGGTGTTATTGCCTAATAGAAATAAAACGATTTAATACCTAACTTTAACCATAGTTTAAATTGATGTCTAAATTTAACCCTAATCGGGAATTCTTACCTAAACTTAACCATATTTGAATCCTTGCCTAAACCTAACCATAATTTGGAACCTATGCCTAAACTTAACCATAATTGGGATCTATGCCTAAACCTAACCATAATTTGGAACCTATGCCTAAACTTAACCATAATTGGGATCTATGCCTAAACCTAACCATAATTTGGAACCTATGCCTAAACTTAACCATAATTGGGATCTATGCCTAAACCTAACCATAATTTGGAACCTATGCCTTAACTTAACCCTAACCTTAACCAGTAGTCTAAAAGCCTAACCATAATCTAACCCTAAACTTAACCTATAGCCCTAATCCTAACATAACCCTAATCATAACCTTCCCCTTATCTAAAAATTAATTTAAGCTTAACTCTAACCCTAAGTGTGATTTTAAATAAGTTAATTAAAAAATTCATAATTGGTAAAATATAAAAAATTCATAATTGGTGAAGGGAGGGTTAAAAGTAGTCAAAAAGAGTTAATTATTGTTAAAACATTAAAAAGGGTCATTATTATTATTTTTAAGGTTAGTTGATTATTAATTAATTAAGTAAAAAAAATATTAAAAACATTTGGCATAAAAAGGGTTAATGAAATAGAAACTTAAAAAAAGTTTTGGCAAAAATAGGGTTAATGAAAACGAAACTTAAAACAAATGTTAACAACTAAAGTTTAAACTAAAGTTAAGAAACTGGGAACAGAAAGGTATAAATAGCAGTACATGGGCAATACAATTCATTCTGACTCAGATCTTTGAGGAAGACACTTGGCAGAGACTGGGAAGCCATTTTTGAGTTTTTTTGTGTGCCTAGGCCTGAAGAAGACTGCAATAGCAGTCGAAACGTTGCCAATAGGCACACTTATTTGATTTGCCAATAGGCACACTTATTTGATTTAAAAATTAAAATTTGATTTTTATTTTTTTATTTTTTTATTTCATTTTAACAAAAAAACAAAAAACAAAAAAATAATTTAAGTTCATTTTCATTTAAAAATAAATAATTTAAGTTCATTTAAATAAAAAACAAAAACAAAATTGTTTCCATCTCACCAAGATGGTGGGATGGACTGATGGGTGGACCCTGGTGCGCCGTGGCGGACGCCGCGGACACACCAGGGACCATGACGGAAGAGGGGTCTGGGGGAAGGACCGAGCACCGCCTCCCTCCAATTGGAGGAGGGGCCCGAACCTTCGCCCTAACCCTAACCCTAACCCTAACCCTAACCCTAACCCTGTAAACGTGTTACTTACCTCAATAAATACAAACCTGTAAATGTGTTACTTACCCAATAAATACAAAACTTAAACCTTAAAACTTTACCTTAAGTGAACTCAATACTTGCCTGTAGAACTTACCGGTCATAAAGGATTACTTACCTTAAATGCATTCCCATTATTTTAGGTAAGAAAGTAGATAGGAGTTAGATGTTGCTAAATACTTACCCTAATACCTACCTTAAAGAATACAAACCTGTAAACGTGTTATCTACCTTAATAAATACAAAACTTAAACCGCTAAACTTAACCTTAATTGAACTTAATACTTACCGTTAGAACTTACCGTTTAATAACAGATCAGAAAGTATCACTTACCTTAGATATGTTTCCCATTTATTTTAATGCTAAATACTTACCCGAATACTTACCTGTATATAAGCGACGTACCTCAATAAATACAAACCTGTAAACGAGTTACTTACCTCAATATACTCACCTCCGCTTCCGATCCCCAACTCACGCCGTTCTCGACCTAAAACTTGACCAAAGACTTCGTGACGTTCCGCTCCTCAACCGACTTCAAATATGGATGACCCTAATTGGACGAGTGACACACAGCGGGACATGATCAATCCCGTCTGGACCTCCCTCGGGTGAGGGTGTCTGGTGGTAATGGTCGAAACACCCGTAGACCCCGAGGTCCACCACTGATGATGTGTCGCAAATTTAGTCTCTACACCACCTGACTAGGTTTTCAAGGGGCTACTTTAATTGATTGACTCAGAGGACTTCCAGACACCGAACTGACAATTAACTTAACACCATCCCAACCGACACCCAAAACCTAACAGTCAATTTAGAACTCTCCAATCCTAACTTGGTACTTCAATTTAAACCTAAAATACTCCGTTCGGTTCCGCATTGAGGCAACAAATAATCAATTTGACCCAAAGAGTAATGCATAGCGGGAGGAGGTCGTCCGAGTGACATGCGCCGGCCCGTGCCTTACCTTTAGTTCTCTACACCAAACCGTGAGTATCGTTGGATGCCACGGGGGGAACTATCGAGATAGATTATCTAAACCTAACCCTAACCCTAACCCTAACCCTAACCACAACCACATTTGGACTTTTAACCCCATCCACTATTTAACCCTAATCATAACCACATTTGGACCCATAAGCCCAATCAGGAAATTTGACACTAACTACAATCTCAGGACCATAACCCTAAACACAACCATCCCCCTGACCATTGACTAACACCAACCACTATTTCTATTTGGACTGTTAACCCTATCAGGCCTTCTGAAAATTAATTATTTATTTATTTTCCTCCTTTTGTTTTTTTTAGGGGGGCTGGGTGACACTCTTTCAGGGGGACTGTGATGGAGAGAGCATAACTCGGCCACTGCTAGTCAGTGGCTGGGTAAACTTTTATCTTCCCTCATATTAGGTCATATTTGTTGTAATTTATTTCTACATTTTTCCCTTGTCCTTCTCTCTCTTTCTCTCACACACACACACACACACACAAAACAATTAAAAACAAATTTAAAAAACAATGAATCATATCATTTTTCTCAGACCGCTGAGCCAGGACTCCTTTCAACAGCTGTGGGAGAGTGTATTAGACAGGCACTTATGTGTTTATTTCTTTTCATTTTAGATATTATTCATTTTCATTGATATTATTCACCCATTCATTGGCCTCGACTGGGTGTGCTATACTTCAACAAAATAGTCAACGGCATTTGAAAAGATCTACCGTAATAACAATGTTTGTGATACTACTACTGACTTTAAAAGGGACAGGTTTAAAGAGTCCAAGTGCAGGTTTAGCAGGGCGGTGAGAGAAGCTAAACGACTGTACTCTGAGAAACTTCAGCTCCAGTTCTCAGCCAACGACTCTGCTTCCGTCTGGAAAGGGCTCAGACAGATCACTAACTACAAACCCAAACCCCCCCACTCCATTAACGACTTCCGCCTGGCCAACGATCTGAATGAGTTCTACTGCCGCTTTGAAAGACAATGGGACAGGCCTGACACCAACCCCTGCGTGTCAGTTCGTGTTCGCACCTGTTATTATTATATTATTCACCCATTCATGGGCCTCGACTGGGTGTGCCATACTTCAACAAAATAGTCAACGGCATATGAAAAGATCTACCCTAATAACAATGTTTGCAATACTGCTACTGACTTTAAATAGGCTTCCATGTGGCGCCTCTACTCCTAACACCCCTTGCTCTTGTAAGTGATGTGTGTGCATCTCCTTCCACTAAGGACTGAATTCACAGACAGATGTGGTACTTTACAATTATTTATTTAACTCGGCACACACCAAACCACACAGAAAAAATACAAAACAGAATAAATAGTCAATCTGTACAAAGGGTCAAAGTCAAATGTGAAAAACAAAAACAACAAACAAAAGGTCTGCAAATCCTTGCTTTAAAAAAAAAAAAAGCCCAAAACATATCAACCAATAAAAACATTTTGCTTATGTACATTTAAAGTGTCAGTGCCACCAGTGCAACATCCTGACCACCGTGAATCCCCATCAACAGTGTCCCTCTGTGCTTTTTCGAGCCTTTTTGGCTGACATCCTCAGCTCCTCCATCACCTGCGAAGCCCTTCTCTTCTTTTTTAAAGTGGTTTTGATCTTCTCCGCCAGAAAGTCCTGGAGAGATGTTGTTCCCCGGGGTTTCCAACCAGGAGGCCAGATGTTGTCTTTCGCGCCATCCCTCTGGATCCGGAGAGCCTTTAAATGCAGGTCCTTTGCATCTGAAAATGAATATTTGGATTGAGAATTACACACGGCATGTCACCTCATTTCACTCATTCACTGGACACAAGCAACCCACGTCCATTTGTCTCTGTGATTTACCTTGGATGGCGAGTTGTTCAAACTTGTAGCTGAAGAAGGCACACTGGAGAGCAGACAGGTTCTCTTGAAGGGAATGGCGCGTGGGCATGTGTGGCTCCAGAGCCGTCGCCATGGCGGGCTCCAGGTCATCCAGGCTGGTGGCGACCTTTGCCGGGGTGGTGCACGGTGGAGGTGTAGCGTCTGGGCTGGTCGGCGGCACCGTTCCGGCCTTCTGCTCAGGAGCATCTGCCGTGGCCTCGGGCATGGAAACCTCGCTCTCCGCCCTCACCAGTTCTAAGAAGCTTTCAAGCGATTCAGCACTGGGGCTGGTCTGCAGCGGCGCTGCTCCCGCTGCGGGCTGGGGCTGTTGTGAGGCCGGCGAGGGAGGGGAGGAAGGGAAAGCACCGGGATCCACGGGTGACGCAGGCGTGCCTGCGGGCCGCAGGTCGGTCGCTGGCCCAGCCCCAGCTAACTGTCCACCCTTTTGTTCAAGGGCCTGCAGCCTGGTTGAGAGGCATCCCCCCATGTCTGTCATCCTCTTCTCCATCACCATCATCCCGCTGCTGTGGGCTTCATACAGGCTGCGCAGGTCTGCCGCAAACTTCCTCTCCAGCTCCTCCCTCGTGGCTTGCAACCTTTGGCCAACGTCTGCCATGAGCTCGGCCCTCAGTCCATCCAGGTGGTGTCGGAGGTCCTGCTTGAAAGCACCAAGCGCAGATTTGAAGCTGGCAAGCTCTTGTGTGAGGTAGTCGGTCAGCACCTGCTGCCACACCTCCACCTCCTCCGCCGCGTCCAAAGCGGAGCTCACGGAGATTTCCTCCCCAGGGGTACTACCGCCGCTGTGCATGTTTCCTGTGAAAAATATAGAGAAGTTAAAAGTGAGCTTGTTGTTGTGCAGTGGGTGCTGGCTGTAAACGTTTTGGCTCTAACAGGAGGCAGCACAGGTGGGCTTCATAAACCAGAGTGAGGGACTCCTCTGACTCTAGGAGGAGGGGGACCCCTCTTGTATCAATAACGAAGAGTGTGCATTGTTGACAATTTGAAGAGCATAAAGCATTACTGCATTGCCACTGCCGTTAATACACTCAATTCTATTTCTTCAATTGCTGTAGCGCTTTGATAACAGTTGTATTACACTCATTTGTTGCAAAATGTAAATACCAATGCCATCAGATTTTAGATTTAGACCCAATTGAAGACAGTGTCTTGAGTGAGAACAAATTTGACAAAAAACTAACCTGGCTGGACACGACAGAATTCTCCGAGCTGTGGACGCTCCGGGGACGGGGGATGCAGTGTTGTTTAACACATCTCAGACTTTTATTTTCTCCCCGTCCCCAGGTGCCTTATCCTGATTGGTTAAGACCGCAACGCCATCAGCCAATCATGGGCCTAACCCTAACCCTAGGGGCTGGGTTGAGGGGCAGGGGATGGAAGATTACTGACTGTATGGGGCCGCAATGTCATCTCATTAATAAGAAAGAATGAGAAAACACAGGAATGACCTTCACTCAAAAAGCCTGTGACCAATGATGTTTATTTTAAGTTTCAAATGTAAAAAAGAATTAATGAATGAAAGAAAGAATGAAATAAAGAAATAAAGAATGAATGAAAGAAAGATAGAAAGAAAGAAAAAATGAAAGAAAGAAAGAGATCATGAATATTTCTAGCTCTTGTAAACAAACTAAACGTGCCGTGGCTTGTCTTGACCACTCACATTTTAAACGAACACTCTCTCTGACCCGAGCCCTAGAGAGCATCGCCCCCTGTGGCCGTCCCCAGGCGCTGATCTTAACCCTAGCACCTCATATTAGGTCATATTTGTTGTAATTTATTTCCACATTTTTCCCTTGTCCTTCTCTATCTTGAAGAGGTTTTTTTTTCTTTCCATAACAAAAACAAAAAACAAAAAAAACTCATTGGATGATGTTTTTTTTTTCAAATTTCATGTATTAGAAAATATATCAGGGCTTTACATACATTTCATTAGGGAGGATTACACAACAGAAGTGACATATAAAGCAGTTGCCAGTGCCGATACATCAAAAATATATTGGCCTTATTTTTCTTCTAGCACACAGGTTTCAATAAATCATTTTGTTCATTGCTGTGGACACACGATAGCTGCACAACTTCCAAATTGACTTGGGATCGTGAAAATCACAATAAATGAGAATTAAACATTTAATTGGCACATAAAGAGTTTTTTAAGAAAAAGGCATGGAATACATTTTATAATCCAATAAAAAACAGCAACATGCAATACATACAATATACAACATACAACATTAAAACCTCAAAACCCAGTATACTTACCATTGACCTCAAGCAAATACTTGCCTTCATGGAACCTTGCCTTCAGCTAACATTAGAGCTGGGCTTAAATTGACTGTATTTCAATTTCATGGGCTGTTTTGAGGCTAAAATGAGTGCTTTTTACTGATCTGTAACTGCAGGTTGAATGATTGCTGTTTTTTCCCAAGGTGGATGCAATGATTTGTTTTGTCCAACAGATGGAGACACGGGGCCACTAATCACAAGAGTTACCATCTCTTCAACTCTGTACAGTAACCCTGTCAACACATCAGCCCCACTGAACATATTGCCTTTTCATACAAGCCTACACAACACATGAGTGGCACAGTTACTTGCTGTGTGTTTTGCATGCATTTCTTGCACTTGATGCATGTATATTGTGTTTTTCTATCCATCTTGGGCCAACACGCTCAGCAGCGCTTCTTTTTGTTGCTGCTGGCCACAACCTAGAATAATGAAAAGATGAAAAGATGAGGAATTTTACCAACATATCTCTCTCTCTCTCTCTCTCTCTCTCTCACAGACAAACACACACACACAAACACTCACTCACTCTCTGTCTCTTTCTCTCTCACACACACACAGACACAGACACACACAAACACAAAACAATTAAAAACAAATTTAAAAAACAATGAATCATATCATTTTTCTTTTGATAAAAAACGAAAACGGGTCCCTCACACCGCTGAGCCAGGACTCCTTTCAACAGCTGTGGGAGAGTGTATTAGACAGGCTCAAATAAACCTGGAGTTGACCTTTGACCTCTCCAATTGTATGGGGTATTTTATTATTTCTATTTTTATTTCTTTTGACCTCCCCAGAAACCAAGTTTCACACCTCCGCCCTGCTCCACAGAAGCTACAGCTGTTCTGACCAATCACAGGCCTAGTATGCTAATGAGAGTCAAACTGCTGAGAGTCCTTTGCCATATTCACCCATATACCTAACCCTACCTCTGTCTGACCCCAGCCCTAGCCCTAGAGAGCAACGCCCCCCTGTGGCCGTCCCCAGGCGCTGATCTTAACCCGAGCCACTCATATTAGGTCATATTTGTTGTAATTTATTTCTACATTTTTCCCTTGTCCTTCTCTATCTTGAAGAGGTTTTTTTTTCTTTCCATAACAAAAAAAAACTCATTGGATGATGTTTTTTTTCAAATTTCATGTATTAGAAAATATATCAGGGCTTTACATACATTTCATTAGGGAGGATTTCACAACAGAAGTGACATATAAAGCAGTTGCCAGTGCCGATACATCAAAAATATATTGGCCTTATTTTTCTTCTAGCACACAGGTTTCAATAAATCATTTTGTTCATTGCTGTGGACACACGATAGCTGCACAACCTCCAAATTGATTTGGGATCATGAAAATCACAATAAATGAGAATTAAACATTTAATTGGCACATAAAGAGTTTTTAAAAAAGGCATGGAATACATTTTATAATCCAATCAAAAACAGCAACATGCAATACATACAATATACAACATACAACATTAAAATCTCAAAACCATTGACCTCAAGCAAATACTTGCCTTTATCTAACATTAGAGCTGGGCTTAAATTGACTGTATTTCAATTTCATGGGCTGTTTTGAGGCTAAAATGAGTGCTTTTTACTGATCTGTAACTGCAGGTTGAATGATTGCTGTTTTTTCCCAAGGTGGATGCAATGATTTGTTTTGTCCAACACATGGAGACACGTGGCCACTAATCACAAGAGTTACCATCTCTTCAACTCTGTACAGTAACCCTGTCAACACATCAGCCCCACTGAACACATTGCCTTTTCATACAAGCCTACACAACACATGAGTGGCACAGTTACTTGCTGTGTGTTTTGCATGCATTTCTTGCACTTGATGCATGTATATTGTGTTTTTCTATCCATCTTGGGCCAACACGCTTAGCAGCGCTTCTTTTTGTTGCTGCTGGCCACAACCTAGAATAATGAAAAGATGAAAAGATGAGGAATTTTACCAACATATCTCTCTCTCTCTCTCCCTCTCTCTCTCTCACAGACACACACACACACACAAACACTCACTCACTCACTCTCTGTCTCTTTCTCTCTCACACACACACACAGACACACACACACACACACACACACACACACACACTCACTCACTCTCTCTGTCCCTTTCTCTCTCTCTCACACACACACACACACACACACACACACACACACACACACACACTTACTCACTCTCTCTCTGTCTCCTTCTCTCTCACACACACAGACACACACACACACACACAAAACAATTAAAAACAAATTTAAAAAACAATGAATCATAATTTTTCTTGTGATAAAAAATGAAGCTGTAAGGTGCTCAGACCGCTGAGCCAGGACTCCTTTCAACAGCTGTGGGAGAGTGTATTAGACAGGCACTTATGTGTTTATTTCTTTTCATTTTGGATATTATTCATTTTCATTGATATTATTCACCCATTCATTGGCCTCGACTGGGTGTGCCATACTTCAGCAAAATAGTCAACGGCATATGAAAAGATCTACCCTAATAACAATGTTTGCAATACTACTACTGACTTTAAATAGGCTTCTATGTGGCGCCTCTACTCCTAACACCCCTTGCTCTTGTAAGTGATGTGTGTGCATCTCCTTCCACTAAGGACTGAATTCACAGACAGATGTGGTACTTAACAATTATTTATTTAACTCGGCACACACCAAACCACACAGAAAAAATACAAAACAGAATAAATAGTCAATCTGTACAAAGGGTCAAAGTCAAATGTGAAAAAACAAAAACAACAAACAAAAGGTCTGCAAATCCTTGCTTTAAAAAAAAAAAAAACCCAAAACATATCAACCAATAAAAACATTTTGCTTATGTACATTTAAAGTGTCAGTGCCACCAGTGCAACATCCTGACCACCGTGAATCCCCATCAGCATTGCCCCTCTGTGCTTTTTCGAGCCTTTTTGGCTGACATCCTCAGCTCCTCCATCACCTGCGAAGCCCTTCTCTTCTTTTTTAACTTGCTCTTGATTTTCTCTGCCAGAAAGTCCTGGAGAGATCTTGTTTCCCGGGGTTTCCAACCAGGAGGCCAGATGTTGTCCTTCACGCCATCCCTCTGGATCCGGAGAGCCTTTAAATGCAGGTGCTTTGCATCTGAAAATGAATATTTGGATTGAGAATTACACACGGCATGTCACCTCATTTCACTCATTCATTTGTCTTTGTGATTTACCTGTGCCAGTACGTCATGCTTTTTGGCATGGATGTGGTATCAGCGGTGATGTCTCTGCTTTGATTGCCAGTGGAGATGCTTGGATGGAACTAAGAGATTTTCTCAACAGGATCACCTGCAGTTTGCATTTTTCCTGTGACAAACACAAAACAGGTAGAAGTAACAAAACTAAGTCTGTTGTGTTTAATGGGTTGACAGCTGTAGATGTTTCACTGTAGTAGACATAAAATTATGAAATCACATGGTACCTAATCTAGCTGAGAAGTACAGCTTTTATCAGGCAGGTAGGTGGCGGAGAGTCCGAGCTGGTCAACCGGCTTGGTGGCTTCGCTGGATGAAGTCAGCTGTGCTGTGAAAGATATGACCCAGAGCAGTGGCCGTTCCATTCTAACTTCTTCTATTGTGAGTAGCATCTTTGAGGCTGGTGAAGGAGGCGAGGAATAAAAAGTGCCAGGATCCACTGAGGAAGTAGATCCCAGGCCAGTTTGTGTTTGTGTGTATTTAATTTCAGCCTCTACACACTTGGCTGCTTGTCTGCTTTCCTCATAAATTGTTGCTTTTTTTTGAAGGCATGAAATGAGCGTACAGGGATCCTGTGTTCCAAACATAAGCCCTGATATACTTTGTAGGCTGCAGTGGTTGAGTTCCCTGCTTTAATACCGGCTTCAGCAACAACACTCAGTTCATGGGGGGACCAGTACCTTCTCCATCCAGCGGGAAGGACCATAGACTGTGTTTGCAACACCTGGTTGTGCTCCTCTCCCTGAAAATCTCCCAGCTCCTCCTCTTCTTCATTGTCAGATGGGAGATTCTGTCGGGTGCTCTGCCTCTCATTTTGGTGGTGAGAAGGAACTGGCCTAGGCTGACTTTGCTTAATTTTGAAGGGAATGTCAGGGTGCAGTCTGTACAGATTAAACACTCTGACACCTGCGAAATAGATGGGGCTTTGGATCTGCAGCATCCGCAGTCTGGCTTGAGAGAGGGGTAGGTCAATTTCCAACCGCGACAAAGCTCTGTAATCCACGAAAATACCCTGTTGGATCAATGCCACACAACTGACAAAAGTGCACACCAGCACCAATTGCTCTCTGGAGAGGTTTTTGACTCCCATGAGTCTCTGCATAACATGATGCATCCAGGGCATGCCATTCTCCTTGACGTCTGCAAGATTTCGCTCATAAGTGAGGCCGCGATGAACCAGAGAAGTGGTGACCTCTCCAGATATAACAGCAACTTTGGCAGCAAATGGTGGATCCTGCTGTGTACCAACAACGTTCCAGAAAGACTTGAAGTTCCAACTAAACTTTGGCTGTTGTGTAGTGTCAGTGGTTTTAAATGCTGGAAAATATTTAATTCCTGAAGCTTGTAACCCAGCCTCCATGACATCTTTCAGAGGAAGTCCTTTTTCTGCCAGGATAGCCGCTGCTCTTTGGCAGGTGGCTGGATACTTGAAACGACTTGTCTGCATAAGCAACGACACCAAGTAATCCCTACTAACGATGTTGATGCACGTGCCGCTAGGAGGAGTGTTTGCTGCCAACATGCGCAAGTGAGCTCTGTTACTTTTGTACAGGTCGCGCACAATGATCTTCAGCAGTTCCAAGCCGAGGACAGTGTAACTGCTATCCAGCAGGTCAGCAAAGCCAAATAACCTGTGGATCCGTGTGGTCTGCAACACTTTACTGGTCCAGTGATGAAGAGGCGGAGGCTCATTTTCAGATGCAGCAGAGTTGGCCGGAACCAGCGCTAGAAAGCCCCTTTGCCAAGTCACGCTTCTCTCATTGTGTGTTGCAACACCCAGGTTAATGGCATAAATATTGTCTTGTGAACTGAGAGGATGACCCCAGAAGTATACCTCCAAGGCCATCTCAGCTTGGTAGGCTGTCCACGCCTCCATGAACTTTCCCTGTCCTTTACCACTGGCCAGCTGTGCTGCCAATGTGTCGATCAAATGCGCCGCCACATTTGTGACCATGCCTGTGAAGCTGCAGCCTGGCTGTCTCTCAACAAAAGGAATCAGCATGGGTCTTGAAGCAATCAGACCTTTCAGGATGTTGACGTGAAACAAATCCACTGCGCAGATCCCATCCCCAATCTGCTGTGGTTGAAGTGATGTAACAATCTCTACCCGTGCAGACAAAACTCGTCGTAGCTTAAACAATAAATCCTGCATGTGGCTGAGGTAGGCAGCACTGCGACGTGACATGGCACGGGTCGTTTCATGATGGAGGAGCCCGCAACACACAATCTCTCCTGTAATGGGATGTGCCCTCCAGTCATCCAATCTGTTGTGTGGTGTATCTGCATAGAGTTGAATGAAAGTGACATCGGCGGGAAAACGTGCGATCCCAAGAAGATTTTCATCAATGCTCATTAGTTTACCGTCCAGATTGCTTTGGTAGTTTACAGCTTCACGCAGGCTCAAAGCATTGTACATAGCCCCCAGTCTTCCAACCAAATCATGGAGGGCATATTTGGACCAGAAATGATGAACATTCCTTTCTTTCGAGCGGACATCACACGCAGAGTGGATGCTGACACATTGTATGTTGGACATGTCAAAAAGGTCTCCAAGGATGAGTGAAGATGTCTGCTTTTGTCCAAACTTGCACGCAAACACCAAGGGTTTCAGACCACGTGGTGGATGTGTGTGAATGACCGCACTGTCAATTAAGTTCAACATAAATTCCTGATCCTGAGGCAGAATGTTAAACCTGGAGAGATCATAGAGCTTGTTTTTTCTTATGGTTGGTCGCAACAAGTCTTGTTCTGGCAGCCCCTTCAGCGACTGGCAAATAGCATCCTTCAACGTGGAGAAATATGTCAAAGTGTCTTTGTCCAGGCCCGCGGGATAGGTGTGCGGTGGCAGATCTCGGTCAGGGACCAGGCACATTGACAGTTGCCATCCCTGTAGTGCAGAAAAGATAATTATGAGTTGCGTCAACATGCTTTGCTGTCACTAAACACTGCATGAGCTGCTATGTACATTTTCCAACTACAAATTGTAACTGTAAAAAAAACTGCCTGTATCGGCTGAATGCCATGTGCCATTTACCTGTGGGTAGGCAAGATGGATTCCTTTCGACTCCTTGAAATGTCTGAATTGATCCAGAGAGTAATGTCCAGGGACAATATGTTTTTTTAAGAGGTGAAAGACTGGCTTGATGCTCTTTATGGTGGGTTTGCCAAACATGATGTAATGAAGCGGCATTTTTACTGCGGAGAATCTTTTCAGCTCGGTCACAACACCGTCGATGTCAAATTCGTATTCCAGATATTCTGTCTGGTGTTTGGGATCGATCTTGATGGGGTGTACAGACAGATGGAGGTCATCATCGCAGAGAAACTCTGCAGTGCCGGGATATAGTTCAAAGAGATTCACCAGGCTTTTGGTGTTGTCCTCTGCAATTGTGCAGTAAGTCTCTTCATCTGTCTCTATAGTTCTGTGGAAAACAACAGAGGTTGATATGCCACATTATCATGTCTTAAAACATACATGGCTAAACAACACAGGCTGTGAAGTGCTCAACAATTCACAGGGGGCATCAAACCGAAGGCAAAAGAACTTCTGATTCCCCCCCCTGGCCTGTTAAATTCCCCAAACAACACGTTGTATCGTTTTGAAATGTACCAAGTGACCTGTACACACCGAAAGATTTCAGATGCAACTACTGGCACCCTCTGCACCACCGGTTCACCCACCATGGCTGGGTCGGGCCGGTTCCCTGTAGTCTGTGGGTACAAAAACGAAATGGTAATATGACAAAAATCAAACAAAACATTACATACTGCAGGTAGTCTCTCACCATATCCGCATTTAATGACAGGTTGGAGCCGCTAGCTCTGGCAGCAGGTGGACTGTGTGCTGCAACCAGGGAGCCTGGCTGCGGCTGTTCTTGGACGAGCCCTGCTGCATCTATTGTAGCAGACAAGTAATAATTACACATCTATTTGGAAGAAAAGGGAACATAAAGTCAGGATCTAGGAACATGCGTTATAACCATTATTACCCAGTGATTCCATGGGCACTCTTTCTGGGTTGGGGTGAAATAACTGGTGGATATCTCCCCAGAACTGCCTAAACTCATTTTGTAGCTCCACGATCCCTCCAGCCAGCCGGCGGACAAATGGATCCCTGCTCATTTTTTCCTTTTAAAGGAAACAAAGAGAAATTAATGGTTCAGTATGCAAGATTTATGGAGATCTAGTTGTGCAGGCCACAACAACAAAGCAAAGTGATTCTTATTTTCAGGTGACTTATACACTAGTGACATAACGTAGTTATGAATCTTATTTTCCATTTCTGCAAATCATCAGATTTTATTTTCTTCACCTCCTCATTAATCCGCCTGTGTTTTCCTCTGATTAATTTCTTCTGATTAATGAGGTGAGCTTCTTACACACACTTACACTTACAGAAAAGAAGGCCATAATATATAATTTAGGATCATGAATGTGATTAATTTCACAGAGGAAAATAGCCCTCCCTCCTAAACTTTAACATTTAATCCTGCAAAAACACCATCACTCCACACTGAGAATGAATTTGCCAAACTAACCTGGCTGGACACGACGGAATTCTCCTGGCTGTGGCTCCTTGATACTCCAAAGACGGGACGTACTGTTGTTTACTGGGATGTGTTACTTTGGGTTTTTAATATACCCAGGTGCTTTATCCTGATTTGTTAAGACCATCAGCCAATCATGGCCCGAGGGCTCTTTTAAGGGACTGGGAATGGGCGGTTACTAACTGTATGGGGTTGTGCTGTCATCTTAAAAATAACCTCTACCCTGCCCTGCATAAATTACAGGTGTTCTGACCAATCACAGGCAAATGAGAGGCAAACTGATGAGGGTCGTTTGCCACATTCACCATTATGTCCAACCCTATCCCTGACCCCAACCTCTCTGATCCTTCCCAAACATAACCCTTGCATGCATTTCTTGCACTTGATGCATGTATATTGTGTTTTTCTATCCATCTTGGGCCAACACGCTTAGCAGCGCTTCTTTTTGTTGCTGCTGGCCACAACCTAGAATAATGAAAAGATGAAAAGATGAGGAATTTTACCAACATATCTCTCTCTCTCTCTCTCTCTCACAGACAAAGACTCACTCACTCACTCTCTGTCTCTTTCTCTGTCACACACACACAGACACACAGACACACACACACACACACAAAACAATTAAAAACAAATTTAAAAAACAATGAATCATATCATTTTTCTTTTGATAAAAAACGAAAACGGGTCCCTCACACCGCTGAGCCAGGACTCCTTTCAACAGCTGTGGGAGAGTGTATTAGACAGGCTCAAATAAACCTGGAGTTGACCTTTGACCTCTCCAATTGTATGGGGTATTTTATTATTTCTATTTTTATTTCTTTTGACCTCCCCAGAAACCAAGTTTCACACCTCCGCCCTGCTCCACATAAGCTACAGCTGTTCTGACCAATCACAGGCCTAGTATGCTAATGAGAGTCAAACTGCTGAGAGTCCTTTGCCATATTCACCCATATACCTACCTCTGTCTGACCCCAGCCCTAGCCCTAGAGAGCAACGCCCCCCTGTGGCCGTCCCCAGGCGCTGATCTCAACCCTAGCCACTCATATTAGGTCATATTTGTTGTAATTTATTTCTACATTTTTCCCTTGTCCTTCTCTATCTTGAAGAGGTTTTTTTTTCTTTCCATAACAAAAAAAACTCATTGGATGATGTTTTTTCTTCAGATTTCATGTATTAGAAAATATATCAGGGCTTTATATACATTTCATTAGGGAGGATTTCACAACAGAAGTGACATATAAAGCAGTTGCCAGTGCCGATACATCAAAAATATATTGGCCTTATTTTTCTTCTAGCACACAGGTTTCAATAAATCATTTTGTTCATTGCTGTGGACACACGATAGCTGCACAACCTCCAAATTGATTTGGGATCGTGAAAATCACAATAAATGAGAATTAAACATTTAATTGGCACATAAAGAGTTTTAAAAAAAAGACATGGAATACATTTTATAATCCAATAAAAAACAGCAACATGCAATACATACAATATACAACATACAACATTAAAACCTCAAAACCATTGACCTCAAGCAAATACTTGCCTTTAGCTAACATTAGAGCTGGGCTTAAATTGACTGTATTTCAATTTCATGGGCTGTTTTGAGGCTAAAATGAGTGCTTTTTACTGATCTGTAACTGCAGGTTGAATGATTGCTGTTTTTTCCCAAGGTGGATGCAATGATTTGTTTTGTCCAACACATGGAGACACGGGGCCACTAATCACAAGAGTTACCATCTCTTCAACTCTGTACAGTAACCCTGTCAACACATCAGCCCCACTGAACATATTGCCTTTTCATACAAGCCTACACAACACATGAGTGGCACAGTTACTTGCTGTGTGTTTTGCATGCATTTCTTGCACTTGATGCATGTATATTGTGTTTTTCTATCCATCTTGGGCCAACACGCTCAGCAGCGCTTCTTTTTGTTGCTGCTGGCCACAACCTAGAATAATGAAAAGATGAAAAGATGAGGAATTTTACCAACATATCTCTCTCTCTCTCTCTTTCACAGACAAACACACACACACAAACACTCACTCACTCTCTGTCTCTTTCTCTCTCACACACACACAGACACACACACACACACACACACACAAAACATTTAAAAACAAATTTAAAAAACAATGAATCATATCATTTTTCTTTTGATAAAAAACGAAAACGGGTCCCTCACACCGCTGAGCCAGGACTCCTTTCAACAGCTGTGGGAGAGTGTATTAGACAGGCTCAAATAAACCTGGAGTTGACCTTTGACCTCTCCAATTGTATGGGGTATTTTATTATTTCTATTTTTATTTCTTTTGACCTCCCCAGAAACCAAGTTTCACACCTCCGCCCTGCTCCACATAAGCTACAGCTGTTCTGACCAATCACAGGCCTAGTATGCTAATGAGAGTCAAACTGCTGAGAGTCTTTTGCCATATTCACCCATATACCTACCTCTGTCTGACCCCAGCCCTAGCCCTAGAGAGCAACGCCCCCCTGTGGCCGTCCCCAGGCGCTGATCTTAACCCTAGCCACTCATATTAGGTCATATTTGTTGTAATTTATTTCTACATTTTTCCCTTGTCCTTCTCTATCTTGAAGAGGTTTTTTTTTCTTTCCATAACAAAAAAAACTCATTGGATGATGTTTTTTCTTCAGATTTCATGTATTAGAAAATATATCAGGGCTTTACATACATTTCATTAGGGAGGATTTCACAACAGAAGTGACATATAAAGCAGTTGCCAGTGCCGATACATCAAAAATATATTGGCCTTATTTTTCTTCTAGCACACAGGTTTCAATAAATCATTTTGTTCATTGCTGTGGACACACGATAGCTGCACAACCTCCAAATTGATTTGGGATCGTGAAAATCACAATAAATGAGAATTAAACATTTAATTGGCACATAAAGAGTTTTAAAAAAAAGGCATGGAATACATTTTATAATCCAATAAAAAACAGCAACATGCAATACATACAATATACAACATACAACATTAAAACCTCAAAACCATTGACCTCAAGCAAATACTTGCCTTTAGCTAACATTAGAGCTGGGCTTAAATTGACTGTATTTCAATTTCATGGGCTGTTTTGAGGCTAAAATGAGTGCTTTTTACTGATCTGTAACTGCAGGTTGAATGATTGCTGTTTTTTCCCAAGGTGGATGCAATGATTTGTTTTGTCCAACACATGGAGACACGGGGCCACTAATCACAAGAGTTACCATCTCTTCAACTCTGTACAGTAACCATGTCAACACATCAGCCCCACTGAACACATTGCCTTTTCATACAAGCCTACACAACACATGAGTGGCACAGTTACTTGCTGTGTGTTTTGCATGCATTTCTTGCACTTGATGCATGTATATTGTGTTTTTCTATCCATCTTGGGCCAACACGCTCAGCAGCGCTTCTTTTTGTTGCTGCTGGCCACAACCTAGAATAATGAAAAGATGAAAAGATGAGGAATTTTACCAACATATCTCTCTCTCTCTCTCTCTCACAGACAAACACACACACACACAAACACTCACTCACTCTCTGTCTCTTTCTCTCTCACACACACACAGACAAAACAATTAAAAACAAATTTAAAAACAATGAATCATATCATTTTTCTTTTGATAAAAAACGAAAACGGGTCCCTCACACCGCTGAGCCAGGACTCCTTTCAACAGCTGTGGGAGAGTGTATTAGACAGGCTCAAATAAACCTGGAGTTGACCTTTGACCTCTCCAATTGTATGGGGTATTTTATTATTTCTATTTTTATTTCTTTTGACCATCACATGGCGTCTTTCCTAAACATAACCTGAGAGGAGAGAGTGCCTAATGCCAACCAATTGTGTTATTCATATTTTTATTCCTTTTAAACCTCACTCTTTCCTCATCTCAAGCAGAAATGGCCTACTCTTAACCTCATTTGATTTGTTTTTTTATGAAATCATGAACATTTCTAGCTCTTGTAAACAAACTAAACGTGCCGTGGCTCGTCTTGACCACTCACCTGTTAGGACAGAACGGTGGAGCTGGGCAAACCATCGTCGAGCTTTGCGTCGTTTTATTTTGAAGGAACACTTCCTGTGGCAGAGGAAGTCCCAACGACGCCGCCATATCTAAAGTCACTTGACCGCGCCTGTCAGATCCTGCTACAATCTGCAGACTATAGCGATTTCTGACAAGAGGACACATGACAAAGCACCGCCGCCAAACGCCACACTACCAACTCATCCCAGTCCACTCAAAGTGGCCTGAAATGTGCTCCCAAAGCCATTCTGCTGACACTTTTTTTTTTCTCTGACTTCTTTCATTGAGCATGAAATCCCCCTAAACGATCAACATTTGCATCAGGTGTCGGCAGCAGTCCGCTGGAGGTGCGCCGACCTCCCCAGAAACCAAGTTTCACACCTCCGCCCTGCTCCACAGAAGCTACAGCTGTTCTGACCAATCACAGGCCTAGTATGCTAATGAGAGTCAAACTGCTGAGAGTCCTTTGCCATATTCACCCATATACCTAACCCTAACCCTAACCCTAACCCTAACCCCCATGACATTTTTCCTAACCCCAACCCAGGGTGACCATGCCTAATCCCAACCCTGATTGGCTCCAACCCCAAGGTAGGAGGAGCTTATTTAAATTCATTGTGGTGCGACATATATTTAAAAGTTCATAAAAACTGTTAAAAAGTTAAATAAATAAATAATTTAAAAACACTTTAAAAACCCAATATAGGGGAATAAATAAGTTTAAAATTCATGCAAAGCCCAAAGAAGGGATCACTCCAGCTCAGCCTGATGAAGGGTAAAGCAACCCAAAACGTAGCTACAGGGCTGGAATTTATTATAATTTTTTGTCGCCATAATTGGCTTATGGTTTGGATAGGCTGGTAGGGACGTGAGAGCCCAATTTTTTATATGGGATAATGAACCCATTAATGTGTGGAGAGTGTCCAATTTTTGGGCCAGGGTGTGCCTGGCTGGCCCAGGGAAGGGCCATTCCATGGAGCGTGCATTGCTCGGGGTGCCCCTTTCGGGGCCCCGAGCCAAATCTTATAAACCTAACCCCCAAAATTTCCTTGAAGGTCAAGTCAAACAAACGATATGGTGCTAATGGCAATTATATATCAACATAAATGTAGTGCTTCTGGGTAACCATACGCTTCCCAGCCACAGTGTATGCTGCCATTGGGAAGATGTCAGACGGCTCATTTGGCTCAATCACCTTAACACTTCCTGTGTTTTCGAGTTCAAAGCTTCAAAGGTGTTCAATATACCATGCATTTAAACATTTAACAATGAACCCAACCTTCCCATTTACAACAGCAATCTGAATCAACTCCACAAAATCTGGAAGACAACCTGTTGAACCGTGTGCCAAGATCATTCCAGTGGAGTAACTGGTGCCACTGCAACACACTGTGGTTGCCATCTGGACGAATGACATGCTGGGAAATTTTATTTGCAGTGCTTTTTTTATGTCTTCCCTCAGCACAGTCAAATCCACCATTGACAGTTTTTTTTGCCTGGAGAGACGGTGGAACAACTGCACCACCATGTAGATGGTGTGCAACCATTAACTGATGCTTTACTGCAAGAGACAACAGAATGTTTCGGAAGGTGTCTGTATGCCTGACCACATGCTTAAAAAAGCTGTGTTTGGCCTCGAAACACATAGTCCACAGCGACACAAGTGGACCTTTTATCTGCTGTGGGTAATGTTCTAGAAAATGATGTTTCGGAATGAGTCTTTCCTGTGGGAACGTCTCCATGAATCTATGTCGATGCTCAGAAATCTTGCTTTCAAAATAACAAATAGTTGAGTCTGTATGAGCAGGAGAAAGGAGAAGTTCAACTATGTCCTTAAGGTTCAGAAGGACCTGTCATGAGGGTTCACTCTCTGGTATTCTTTCTCCAATTATCAGGGGAAGGAGGCAAAGCAAAGCCCAATTTTCATGGGCATTCCCACCAACAGGCTTTCTTGCAGCAAAGGTCAACGGAACTGATTGTGGTGCATCAGACTTGTCTGCCAATCTGTATGGGAACTCTTTGATCAATTTATTAAGTTCATCAAGTGTGAAATATTTTCTTTTGATCAAGGCATTTAGGCACAGTGCTAGCTCAAAAGGTACAACACCTTCGAAGAGGTCGTGGAGTAAATCAGGTGGGTAGCCAGATAAAACATCAAAATATTTTAGCTTTTCAGTCAGTGGGCACTGTCTCTTTACTCCATAACAATGAGACCCACTTGTCTGTGCTGTCTGAACATGATCCCTGTGCTCTTGTACTGTCCTAGGATGAAATGCACCACCTCTGACTTCACTTACCTGGAACTGGGATCTTTCTCCCTTATAGAACCTGCAGACATGTGTTCCTGAGAAGTTCTCCACAAATCCTCCAAGGGAGTGGGTGCCAAAGTTATCTGCAACAACACAACAGACAGTACCTTTAACCTGAATGCCTAATGAAGGAATGTGAAGTCCCTCTTCTTCAAGGCTGGCAAGATCTTTTAACAAAGGTTCCAACACAGCACTATAGCCAAACTTTTTGATATCATCAGCCTTGCAGAGAATTGCAAGGTATATTGATGTCAGTGATGATCTAAGCAGTGGTGGAACATTTGCTAAAACCCAATACACAGCAGTAATTTTGTGTTTTTGTCTTGAAGTGCCAAGTGGATTGCACACTTCAAAATCATCCACATACAAAATGAGAGAAATAGCTGGATTATTTTCTGACAGCAATGTATTGTTTTTAAAATGTGTGCCATCCTGAAATGAATTGTATTGACTTTCAGAACTGCTATCTGTTTCACAGATGTGTGTGAGCCAATCCAGGATTTTTTTTTTCAAAACCTCATGCAAAGACTTGAAAATAGGTACATACTGGAAACTTCTCTTCTCCCTGGCACTGAGCATATACTCAATGGGTTCTACCACAGAAAAATGCTGCTTGAAATACTCTCTTCTTTTGTAGGAGGTGGAAAGAGGACCATTGCTCCTTAGGGCTGATGTAATTGGGTTGCACTCACATAGGTCTGTCACCATCTCTTAGATGACCATATCATCAACCTCACAATTATGTTTCTTTAAGCATGTCTGTAAAATGTCTTTTAAAATAGGACCTGAAGCTGTTGAAGAAATAAAGTGCAATTCTTCAGCTAACTCATCAATACACCGTTGTGGTACACTGAATATGCTTTCTAATTTAAGCAGCAGGTGGGCTACATGTTTTTCTATTAAATTAGGCAATTCTCTCATTTCATCATCTTCAGCATCTTCACTCACTGCACCCTCAGTATTATCCTCATCCTCAGGATCCTCCCCTGCATTTAGGGGATTGACATACCTCTTCAAAAGCTCAGGCTTGAAGTCATCAATGGTTCCTATGAGAAGCAAATGTTCCATAAATGTTTGTTTTGAAAGGACAATTTTCTAAAACACAACACACAGTTTCCTGTTTCTTTAAATGATGGCCAATATGCTCAAAGTATTCTCTTTCTGTGGAGATAGTGTTTAAGGGGCAACATGGACATTTAAATTACAGTACAGTGGACACTGTCACTGTCTCACGGGTGGAGTGACTTCTTGACAGGTGGGTTCGCAGGCTGCCCCATGTTTTAAATGAGCAATAGCACTCCCAATAAAGATAAGGGAGATATTCTCCACCATGACCATGTCTAAGTCTATAATGCTTTAACAGATCTGTCTTTCTTGGTGATTCAAATTTGCACATTTTACAGGCCCACTTCATTTTTGAAAACTAGCAGTTCTGTTTAAATAACTTAAGGTCAATCAGAAGGCTATGATGCCTGCAACTTGAGAACAATAAATTTGATTTAACCGTTATTTTCAAGATGGAAAACAAAAGAAAATTCACACAAACTACTGCAACAAAATGGGCAGTGGGCAAAACACATGTGCTGTTAACAACCAGGTAACATTAAGGATCAGTATTCTCGTCGTCAATGCGGATTTTAGTAGGCACTATTGGTGCTGCAATGGCAGACTAAAACAAACTGAATGTGTGCAGTCACCTACAACGGCCTAGTCATGAGGCTATTGCTGCTCAAACACTACTGCAAATTTTAAATAAATTTAAAAGAAGCAAAGTTAACCAGTACCAATCAACACTTGCCACCTAAAAAACAAAACTTTGCAAAACTAAGGTTAGACCAAATTACTACAATTAAGTTACTGCTAGCTTACACAGTAGCCTACCACTGCTGACCAAGAACAAGCACCTTGTGTTGTGTAAAACTATTTCTTATACTGACTACTGATTAGCTGCTGTGACTAATATGAGTCAATTTTTACTCACCAAACTGCAAAGTTAGCAGATGTATGCTGTGCTCACTCGCGTCCTCCACTTCCACCTGGCAATGCCGCATGGTCTGTTCGCGCTCAGCCTTGTTCTCAGCTAATTAAGTAACACGGACATGGATTTTTAAGTTGTGCTAACTCAATACACCTATGTGTTGAGTTAAGGCAGAAATATCTGTTGAAAATCCATGCATTATTGAGTTAAAACTATTTTATTTATTTTCAGTTACACCAACAAATTAAGTTATCAACTCATTATAATGTATACACATAACAAACTTATTTTTCATACAATAAAAGATTGATTTTGAGCTGTAGCTACTAACTCCATGAATTGTTTCTTAGAGTGTACATTTTGATCCCCTCCTACAACAAACAGTAACAGAAAGTGAGATAAGACAACAGAAAGTTGCACATTCAAATAAAGTTTTACATGTTCCAGCCTTGCAATTTGTCATTTAAATTGCATTTTAAATTGCCTTGTCTTCCTTAGTATTTTATCAATGTAACATTCTATTGTGAAGTAGTAAAACCGGTGAAGATAATCATACTGTGGAATTTTCATAGCAGCACATGCCTTCTCATGTTATTAGTTTTGCATAGTTCCCAATATTTTTTAGTGGTTTTAATGATTAACAAGTTTCATGTTGCTGTGTTAATATCTTGTTGTTGTTTTTGCAAACACATTGCTTTGCAGCAATCAGTAAGTAAACATGAATTATATTTAGAATTTACAAAATTATAAAACCAAAATTTCATAAGACCTGTTACTGGAAT
Organism: Trachinotus anak; assembly: GCF_046630095.1. NCBI lineage: Eukaryota > Metazoa > Chordata > Actinopteri > Carangiformes > Carangidae > Trachinotus > Trachinotus anak. The sequence goes on from NW_027273865.1 coordinate 25,343, forward strand.
CTTTCCAACAAGCTTGTCTTATCTGCATTCAATAGGAATTGGCAACACAACACATAAAACATTCAGCTCCTATTTCTCAATCCAGTGGATTCAACCTTCCACAAAGGATTTCATGATTTTGTGATTAAAAGCTTTCTGGTGCTTTTACCATTCCCATTTTTTTCACATCATGATTGCTGAATGAAATTTGAAGCAACAGTGATAATCATGCAACAACAATCCTGATGTGACTATTAAGAAGCACATGCTTCAAAATCCAACTTTAGAATTGATACTACAAATATTATCCTGGCAACACATATGAATACATTTAAATTTTGATCAGCTATGGACTACCTGAGAAATTATCCTTGTTTATAAGCATGAACCATCACATTAAGACTTATGTTTGTAGCTGTAGATTGTAGCTGACTCCTCCCACCCTGGACACAAACTCTTTGAGACACTCCCCTCTGGCAGGAGGCTGCGGTCCTTCAGGACCAAAACCTCTCGCCACAAAAATAGCTTCTTCCCATCTGCTATTAGCCTCATCAACAAGGCTAGAGAGCCCCACTGTTGCTGATCAATTGCACCAATCACCAGAAAAAATTCCTTGTATGTGAAAACATACTTGGCAATAAAACTGATTCTGATTCTGATTCTGATGTTATTGAATTTCTTTGTAGGATGACAGGAAAAAAAGAGAACACAAATGTAAGCTCCATTGTCTGTTTATCTGACCCTATCTTAAGTGCTATTTCTGTATTATTGATTTATGGTTTCCACCCATTTGTCTTTTAAATCATCAGTGTAAACAATGTTGAATTTCATAAATTAAAAATGGTAATAACCATATGTAATTCATGTCTTAATCTTATATTTTGTCATAGTTGTGTGACTTCTTTGTCCATTGTAATTGCTCTGTCTCAAAAAATTAATACTGCTGCAGTTGTTGGTGGTATCATGTATTGCTAAATACATGCTTGAACACAAGTCCTCTTGAGTGCTGGTGTCCTGTTTTCATCTCATTCTTTTCATCTGGAGACCTTGAAATGTTTGACGAAAACCTCCTCACACTGAGTGCACACAATTAGGAGTTTCTGCATCCTCTGCAGAAAACAGTTTGGGGAACTGGGGAACAGTTTGATAAAGTACGTTTGTCCTTGTCCGTCTAAATAAAGTGCACCAAAGAGAAAGTTGGGCAGAGACTTAATTAAATTGTCTGTATTCAGTTTCTTTGTATTTCACTGTCGCTATACCTGTTGTTATCAATGTTAAATGTTATCTTAAACTTACACCTTTATATGCATTTGACTCAGTTTGAATGGTCATTACCCATTTTCTGGTTCAGAAAAAGGTATTAAGGACATGCACCATCATTACACAAAGAAACAAGATGAAAACATTTTAGGAGATGTTAAGTATGCAGAATGGTGTTGAAATTAGGGTAATAGTTAACAGTGACCATTCAACTTTTTACATTGAGTTATGACTTCTAATGCATTTTCTTAGTTTTAATAAAGTGAGAAAGGTTACTGGTATCTAACTCACAATAGGAATTGTGAATTATTCTATTCACCTCTCACTGCACAGTTAAAGTGTTAAACAAATGCTTGATATCATTTGGTTGTAAACAGAATATTTCCAGTTGTAAATGCAGTGTCAAGCATTGTCTGTTCCTTTTTGAAAATTGTGGTGAATTATATTGTATCAGTGATTACAGCAGGATTTGTCCTGACTTGTCTCTTTTTCTAGAGCTGTGTTATCAGGCAATTGTGTACATTTTCAACATACCTGATCCATACATTAATATAAATTTGTTATATGTAATAATACAATAATATTTTGTTACCCAGATATAATAGCTGGCAGTGAATGACTGAGTGAATACCCTTGAAAGAAGTATTTGTGACTCGATTTGTGTTTTTAAATTTTATTGTTTCTCATGTCATTTCTTATTTAACCTTTTTTTTCAGAACTTTGTTTCACTTTAATTTCAATGCATCTTAATTGACTGCTTTGGGAGAATTACAGCTCTAAATCATTCTTTTCAGATTTTGGCAACTGTCACTGGAGGGTCTGAATTGTATTGAATGAAGACTGGTGTGTGTCTTGTTTGGCTGATGTTGGTAAACTGGGGGATTTGCCAGTTGTCATTAGAGCCATTGTTGAGCATCTTTACTCAACTACACATATTCAGTAATCTATTTTAGTTTTCTACCCTTTTTGAATTTTCTAGTTTTTTTTTAACCCTAACCCTACTACTACTTGATAATTTACTTCAGATGTACTCTTGACTTAGTATAGACTACTCAGAATTACTATTTCAAACAACTAAATCATTTCAAGTGTAATACACTACGTGTGTATTCCAGATAACGCATTTATGTAAGTTGGGCTAACTATTGTGACATTCCCTACAACTTAGAATTTGTTAGCTGTATTTACTTGAACAACAACCTGATTTATGTGTTAAAACCAGGCAAACCGATTGCCATAAAAAGAGCAAGTAAACATTACTCATGCCATTTCAGTGCTTCAAACATCCATTATACATTAATGAAAAAAGGTTCCATTGTCCTAAAATAATATAAATCAACGTAGTGACACGAAGTTCAATTACATACAATTACATATTTTTTAAATTATTATTCCTTCCACAACAACTGCTGTACCCCTTTGAAATTGTGATTCACACCAACAACACAGTTTTACACACTTTTACTGAACTTCCTGCATCAAAAGCAATTCAGAACAAATCAAAAATGGTTTCCTCTCTGATTTCAGGGGTATTTCTTTTAAACCATGGAAGTAACAGTAGGAGAAACACAAGTGTGGCACTGTTTTTGTCACGAAGGGCTTAACCCAGGGTTGGTCCATACAAGTAAACATTGGTTTATATCATTATATCTCAAAAAGTTTAATTTCAGGAATGTTAACACACTGTGCCAGTTTAAAATTGTATTGTGCTGGTTTAAAACAATTTTAAGAGACTGTGTGCGGCTATGTCACATGTAACTGCACATAGTACATTAGCTTCAGTACACCACAGTGTAGTGGTATAAAAACCATTTAGTAAAACTCCCAATTTGGTAATCAAATAGATGTGTACTAGATGTTTTACATATTTTACGGTGAAACACTGTCTTTAACTTCTTCAGAACAACAATCTAAAACCCATCAGCTATGTTACACTGCTGTGTTGACTCAATGCAAAAGGTGCATTCTGAACAATGGAATTATCTAAACTGTCTTTTTTGCCTCTCTGCCTAAACCACTACAAAGATTAGTGATGCACTGTAAAAATGAAAAAGTTGAGAAAACTCAAAATTTCAAGGCAACTTACTGCAATCAATTTTTGAGTTCTCAGCCCAACAAAAAATGTTGAGTTTTAAAAAAGTTTCATCAATTCATATTACTTTCTTTGTATAATTACATTTTCTTTTTTAGACAAACTTGAAAGTTTGAGTTGTGCCAACTAAGATTTACTTACTTAACCCTTACTTACTCAAAAAAGTAAGTTATGGTTGTTAACTTAATATTTCAAGTTAAGGTTAATAACATTTAAAATTGCATTTCACAGAATACAAAACAAGTTTAAAGTTTACTTAATACTTTAGTAAAAGTAATAATTGGAAACTGTTCCATTTAACATTTCGGAATGCCAGACAGCCGTAGAACAAGCAACATGTACCACAGCTACTTCAGCAGCAGAGAATCGCTGTCTTAATGCAGCAAACCCAAGTGCAGAACAAGTATAACAATAATAACTTCCAAGTGTTATTGACCTATGGTCAAATACATTCAAAACATTTTTAGCAGTTGGTGGAAAGTTTCATAAAGATGGTCTCGATCACTTCAAAGGTGTACTTGTTTTCTTTGGGGAAATTGATGTTCAAGGCATAGAGCAGGCCAAACAGCAAGGTGAATGCAGTGGGGAGGTCTGGGAGATCTTTGAGGACAATGTCCTCCTCCAACACAACAGCAATATTCTGGAATCTGGACAGCAAGGTAGGGGCACCATCATCTTCAAGGACAGTGAGGATACCAATCTTGAGTCCTCTTGTCTGACTGTCATCTGGATCAGTTTCCTGATAAAAACATGAGGGTGGTGCCAAATTTAGAGATAACTGAAAATTAAAAATTAGGAACCAATTCCGTCCCATAAATCTAAAAATGTTGAGCCTCCTACTGTACTCACCAAGCATGTTCTGAAGAGCTTCTCTGAATCCTTGCGAAGAAACAGGGGTAGATCTTGCAGGGCTGTGTTCCTTCTGTGTAGTCCGATGTCAGATGTCTGAAACCCCCCGCCAAAAAAAAAAAAAGAAACTACTTGTCAGAGAAGTGAACAACACTGTATTATTACATAAGTGGTATTGCCTCCTAAGAGCAAAAATTAGAGACTGAGCCACAGATATGTAAATTCCTATAATAAACATTTAAATTGATCTCAAGTGATCAGTCTCTGGTGATCAAGCTTGTCAAGGAGTTTTTCCATTTCTTGACCAATGGCACCTGTCTTGGCACAGTATAATTTCAGCAGGCGAGTAGAGTACTCATCTGAGGCTGACCTGAAGGTCCCCAATAGCTCCTTGGTGGTGACACGGTAGAACTCTGCACAGACAGTCTAAATGATACTAAATTAAGGTCTTGACCTTACCCTGTAAAGTGCCTTGAGATAATGTATATTATGATTTGGCGCTATACAAATAAAATTGAATTGAATTGAATTGAAATAGATCTGTTGAACACAAAAGCAGAATCACATTTCAGTATTAAACTGTTTTTACTTCTTTTATATGCAGTCCAGGATTTTGAAAAGAGAATGTAAGTTCTAATGTAGCAGTTAAAATAGTTCAAATATATTGCTGCTAAATAAATCTTAAAAACTGACTCACATGTGATGTGCATTTTTGGGGGGAAATATAGCTCCTGATATAGTATGTAGACATCTAAAAATCGGCAATATCAAAGAATCACAATTTAAATTGAATCGGCACCCAAAAAAATCGTAAAAGAATCGAATCGGGAGAAAAGCATATCGTCCCAGCCCTATGCTGTATTTAGAATATTGTCACTACTCCACTTTGCCAACAGACACTCCTTTTCTGATGGGACGCCACTTTCATATAAACCAAATATTGCTCTCTCTAAACCAACCACACGTTTGTGTTGGTGTGTGACTCTGGTGTTTTAAAGGGTTAGTCTGGATTTACCAAAGTCAAACAGTAGCAAAAATGAGGTTGTGTTGAGCATTTATCTACAGCCAATGTATCACCACTAACTTTGGAATATACTGCTTTGGGACACGCAGCACTTTCAATATCAAAAATGTCACCTATCCTTTTAAGAGAGTTATTCTACTTTAGTGAACAAGAAACTCAGTGCTAACAGGAGAGCTAAAAATATTAATGTGAAATGAAATCACACAGATTTTATTACCTGTTCTTCAGAAAACAGAGCAGGGCATCTCTCCTGGATCTCTGACACCATAGGTTGTTGATCCACAATCTCCTTCCTCCTCAGGGAGAATGTGAGGTCCATCTTCTGTCTGATGAAGGTCATGTCTTTGCTTCTCTTTTTCATCTCATTTATCATGGCACATCTTTCACCTTCTAAAGTATCATCATCGTGGTTTTCTGGATGATTAGGAACATAATTGACCTCTCCTCGCTTTGGTTTTTTTCAAAGACAGACTACTCCTGTCACCATCTTCCTCCCTCCCTCTTTTTCTGTTTATACTGACCTCATTGCAGCCTGCATTACACAGCTTTGACCTATAGTTACCAAGCTTGTACTTGAGGCTAACTGTCCAGCCTTGATAGCCTGTGCCGCTGCCCGGCTCCTTAAGGCATGGGTGTTTTTGAACAAGTTCGGAAGCAACAGCTTCAATCTGATGTTTGTCAGGGTAGGCTCTCAGGGCAAATATTGTGTCTGCGAGCTTTTCCGGTATGCCCATCTTCATGTCCCTCGTTACAGTGATACCTTTGCCCGTCTTCTCATACATTTCATTGCCCTTTCGGAGCTTTAACTCCACATCATAAGAGAAAGGGGGGATGGGAAATGGACAAGGCCACTCTGCAGTGTTTCGTAAATATCTATTAACTAAAGTAGAGCTGGAGTTTTCCGAATCAAGGGAAGAGGTGGAAGGGGCAACAGAAGCATTTGACTGCGTTTCTGATTGATCAGATGCTGACGTGTCTTTATTCCACAGAATGTGCAAGACCGCCCGCTCAGCTGGCAACTCTACAATGTCCACCAAATTAGAAAGTGCATTATCAAAATCCGGGTCTTCATATTGTAGAGAAAATCCACCATTAAGTCCAAGCTTCTCTCGCCGTTCATTTTGCAGATGCTCTACAGATTCTGGTGGTTGAGTTAGGTGGACTTTCCGGATGAGTTTTGGGTTTATCTGCACTCGCAGTAACAAAGCCTGTAAAACAAAGGGAAAATAGATTAGGTCATTTAACCCTAAGTGTTCTTGGGGATATGTAGCTGAGCGTTCTGGGTTCGCCTATACTGTATGAATATAGAAAAACAATAAACGGGACAGGAGACGAGATAGCGTGTCCAACAGCAACTCCGCTGCACTTTATTACTCCAGACCGAGAGACACACCCTCACACAACATCAGTGGACATAGCTGTTTTCGTGTTTTTGTTACATGCCCATATAATTGCTTGGGGATTGAACTATGTTTCATTTGGGTGGCAATGCTTGGTAACGGCTTTTAGCTGAGTTTCTCCCCATCATTTTGATATGCTTCATGTTAGGACTGGTGCTTCCTAGCAGACGCTGGTCATCTGTGTTGTGCATGCATCTCACGCTGTCCCCCGTATGGGGGACTTTCGGGTTGAAGAGGCTAGCTAGCTTTCTTGCTAATATAACAACAATCTCCAAAGCCCCAAAATAATAATATAAAACTTGTGACTACACGCGTAGCCAAAACAATCGCGAATTACATTTACAACAATACAGAGTAACTTAAACAGTTTATTTGCGGAAATACTCACCATCTGAGAAAGCTTTTCCAACATGGAGGGAGACCCACAACGTGTAGGCTTGTAGGTGAAACCCCTGAAAATTCCGTTAAGAACCCCGCTTTTTCCAAAGAGTCGAAATGCGCATGTCCACTGTAGTTGGCCCAGCCTCAAACCAAGTCTGACTTAAACTTGTGTCTCTTGCTAACAAATATACTACAGTGAGCCCAGCTCTTGACCCAAAATTCAACATTGTTGGTTGGATTAAATAACATTCCAAAGTTGACATGGATACTTAATGTTTTATATTCATCTGACACAGAAATCATAATGAGACCAACAATTTTAAGTTTTCGTTTTTACAGTGTAGGCCTATGATGTCACCAGTCTTCAGCCACAGGTGATGTCACAAAGTTCTCCCAAACAGAGATTGTAAATAAGAACTGTTTCTGCCATAAATCTCAATCCACAATCCCACAGAGGAGAAGTGGATCATTCTAGTGGTCGGGGGGACACCGGGTTCTTGGCTGCAGCAGCTGTAGCCCAAGACCCTCGGTCCACAAGCACGAGCCTCAAACTCGTGGCTCACCAAGGCCTGGCCCTCAAGCGTCTGTGAAGTGGCTTGCTTCTCAGCATTGCCAATCAGACGTGATCCGGACCAGAGCCTTCACGAGTTCTCTGTGGGAAAGTGTGGCGGTCAGCTCATTGAGAGCACCGGGACATTTCCCAGTGGCTTGAGGGCTGCTTTGGCCTGCGCTGAAACAAAGGTTTGAGGCTTGAAGCAGGAGCGGGCCAGAGAGAGAGAGAGAGAGAGAGAGCGGTGATGCCGGCGACTGGTGCAGATAGCCAGGCAACTCTGATTTCCCCATAATGATTTTCGGAGCATCATGGCCAGAGGGAGTGATGTCTGAATTGGCTGTCTTGGACACGCAGCCTCTGGAAAGGCAAATCAGAATTCAAATCAGAAATGAATTCCAATCCTGCTCTGTGTGCTGAGAAGGAAATTATCCAGTCAATTATAATTGATGATGGGAGGGGGCTGCTGCGGTCCTGGTCGCATCATTGCAGGCCCATGCCACTGCGCAGGCCAAAGCAACCCTGAGGCCACCAGGAGGTGTCCCAGTGCTCCTCAAAGGCTGCCCGCCACAAGTTCCCACAAAGGACTCGTGAAGGCTCTGGTCCGGATCACGTCTGGTATTGGGGGCCAGCAACGCCGAAAGGCGAGCAGCATCACAGACGCATAAAGGCTGAGCCTCAGTGGGCCACAAGCCTCCAGCTCGTGCTCGGTGCTCAGGCCCTCACCGACAGAGGGGCATCAGGACCCCAGCATGAGCCTCATGCTGGGATGCTTCAGCATTTCAGCACGAGGCTCGTGCTGAGGTGCTGTCCCCACTGACAAGCAGCTGTCGGTGGGCTGCAGGTCTGGGACTGCAGACCCTGCAGACAAGACCCCACCAGAGCTTTCCACGTCTCCTCTGTGGGAGTGTGGACTGACACTTATGGCAGAAACGGCTCCTATTTACAGTCTGCTGAGGGAGAATTAGTGACATCACATGTGACGTCACCAAGTGAGGGACATTTCCCGGTGGCTTGAGGGCTGCTTTGGCCTGTGCTGAAACAAAGGTTTGAGGTTTGAAGCGGAGTGGACGAGAGAGAGAGAGAGCAGTGGGAAAGTGTGGTGGGCAGCTGGTTGAGAGCACCGGGACATTTCCTGGTGGCTTGAGGGCTGCTTTGGCCTGCGCTGAAACAAAGGTTTGAGGCTTGAAGCAGGAGCGGACCAGCTGCTTTGGTGTCATTGATGACATTGCAGGCGTTATACGCAGTACCAGGTAAACGAGCAAATTATATTGATTTATCATCTCTGTCTTTCTATGTCTGTAGATGAACTAAGTCCACTACCCCACTTTCTACAGCGCTGTGTAGTTTTGTTTGTAATGAGCGGCCATCACCGTACTAAGTGAACCAGTAAGCAGTCAGTTAATTCACAGCTCCTGCTGATGAATTAACTGCTGAATACTCATCGAATAAATTATAACATTTTTCATATTTCATTTCTCTTTCAATCTGTTAAATTTGTGCTTTCTTCACATTTGGCTACATCAAAGTAAATAAAACTGCTCAGAAACAATCACCATCATTTGCTTGAGATTCACACTTTCAATTTGTGTCAGTTCCCTCGTCACCACCATCACCTTGCTCCATAACCAGCAGCTTCTCCACATGTGGAGTCTTAGTCCAAGAGCTGCATTCATAGAGCTTCATATGTCTATGAGCAGGAAAAAGATTCCTGTTTGTAACACTGCCTCCTATGGTCAGCTGTGAGTGTTTTGGGAGCAGCATGCACTCTGACCTAAAGCTACGAATATTGTGATGGCCATGGCTGCTTCTGTTGTTCTAGTAGTTTCTGACTTGGTTTTAACAAGAGTGATATGGTTTAGCCGGGATGTATACAGAGTTAAAACAGTCCATCAGCTCATTGGTATCACAGAGTTCAGAATAGAAAGGGCCAAGTGGCCAGGACCCAGCTGAAAACATAAAATCCAGTTCCGGTGTGCATGACTGCCTAGTGAATAGTCCTTGACAGACTGTAGATTCATCAGTGCTCTTGATCGCAGGCAAAGGCAGCACACTTACTCTTGTATAGCTAGGCCTACTTATGATGCCAAATAAAATGTACTATGAACAAATACATCCACACATGTTCAGTACACCTGTCCACCTCTGAGCACTACACATCAGACTGATTAAAAACCGTCAAATGACTTCTGTAGCCCATACCAACAGACAGACACAAAGAAGTGCAATAAATGAAATTTAATAATACAACTTTTTATATTAAAGCAGATTTATTAGACAAAAGCAGGTTATCAGTGGTGGATAAAGTATAAGGTCCTTAATACCATACTGTAAAATATTCCTTGTTGTCCTTTGAAGCAGCAAAGTAATTTTCTTAAGGTGCTTTTACCCCCACCAAGGAGGTTATGTTTCAGATGTTTTCATTTTGTTTGTATGTATGTTTGTTTGTTTGTCAGCAGGATTACACAAAAAGTAATGACTGATTTGCACCAAACTTGGTGGAGGGATGGGACACGGGCCAGGGAAGAACCCATTAAATTTTGGGGCAGATCTTGTTAAAAGGACGGATTTTTTAAATCACTTAAACCTTAACATTACAAGATTATGAGGCAAGTCTTTGACTTTTCCCTCAGTTTCTCTGGAGATAATGTTTGGATATTGATGTAAAAAAATTAGACATATTAATAGTGTTGACATCTATGACTTTGTGCAGGTGCAGATAATAATCCAGATGTGGTGGAAGAAAATATTTGGCCTAGGCAGAGGTATGCACTCTACTGAGTGCCATTCTAGTTTTACTATACACCTCCTAAACCTTCAGTTAGCTGAAGTTATAATTTGTTTACATATTCAGTAGTTCTCTCCACCTACTCCTCCATATTTTAATGAAATCTCAAACATTGCATCTAACATGCAAGTTAGATGCAACTCCAATACCACTGAGAATGTTGTGACAATTCACTGAAAAAGTTTCCATGTGAGAATTTAAACAGCAAGTGTTTATAGTTCATAAAGAAGACCTGGTGATACTGATATGAATCTTCAATGTGTGCATAAAGTCATAAAACAGGAGTGAAACAGAAAGATGAAAGGGAAGTAGATATACAGAATCACTGTCAAGTCTTGTAGGTCAACATCTGGCCCCATTTAGGCTATAACAAAGCAGGCCTGCTGCACATGATATGACCACATTTTTCCCACATATTTGACCAGTTTCTCCCGTTTATAACACATTTTAATTAGTGCAATGTCAGAAACAATGTAACTGGAAAACACCACATCAGTGAATATCCACATAACAACAGCAACAATGAATTTCCTTTAAATTTTAATGTCTTTACAAAAACGCTTGGACAATAATATTTCAGTTTATAGGCATGTCTTCTGCCAGGGAAAGAGCAGGATGGCATCGGACTGTGGCTGCAGCCTCCAGCGGGGTAATGTGCCCCGTCTCGCACTACAGCATAAAACCGAAATATACCAGCAAATCTAACATACAGAGCGAACATATTTGTACGGAGGGAATAATGTCAGATTACGTCACAGTCTCATGATTTATGTTATACATTTTATCTAGGTTTATTCATGTTGTCATGCATTAAATAATCCATACATCCATGAGCTATACCGTTTATCCTTGAGGCTCGCGGAGGGGCTGGGGCCCAAAGTCAGTCTCCACGGCGGACCGTCGCAGACACGGTTGCCATGGTGCTTGGTTGCAGTTTCCCGGATGTAGTATTTTCCCCCGTTCAACATGGCGTCGGGGAAGTGAGACTTCGGCTAATGTCATACAGTTTGCCCAAAGTTGGTCCGCTTCTGCTCTTTTAAACAGGAGAAAGTTTATTTCCACGCCGCGGTGGCAGCAGAAAAAGTTTTGCTGGGAGTTTCGGGGTGAGTAAGCACATTGGCTCTAAGTATGTAGTTAAGACTTGTTGTGCACTGGCTTGTGGCGCGTCCCTGCTCCCAGTTTAGCTGCTAACAGTGGCTAACGTTAGCTGCTATTAGGTCCGGCCAGACTGGGGTCGCGGAGACCACAGACCGTTTCTGTCTGGTCTGTGTGTGTTCAGTGTTATGTGGAGAAAATCTTACATGGGATGTGAAGCTTGTTGTTTTCAAAGTATGGCCAAAATACAAGTTGGTGGCAAGTCACTTGAGAAAGTTGTTGAACAATTAAAAGCCGCAGGTCTCCAAACCTAACCGAGCTAATTTTACGTTAGGGCTGTTCCTAAGACCCTCTAAGCTCGCTGGGCGGCTTAATGGCAAATTCAGGAGACAACCTGGATCTGGTAATGTTGGCGTTTCTTATCTGCCTACCATCTATCATGATACACACCAACCAATCTGTCTTCATTGTCATTCTCTGAGTGATATTGCGGTGTGTATGTACCGGTAAATTCAATTACGAACATGTTGAACTTTCATTTTCACCTGTGAAGCAGAAACAGGGTTGTGTGTGTCATCCTTGTACTGTCAGGGCAGACTGAAGGGGAGGAAAAGGATATTGTTTGTCTGGGAGTTATTAAGTTGCTTTCCCCGCTCCTTGACCTCACTTAAGTGAATAATTTCTTCCCATCCTCTGAGCTTTCATGTTTTTCCTCCCTCTTCATTTTCCCTCTGCTGGCAGATATGTACGTGCGTGTTACGTGTGAGGTTTCATATGTGGAAGAGAGATTTTGCGTGCAGTTACTCAGTCGGCAAGGTTGTGCGATTAGTGCTGGGCACACCACACATTCCTGGGATGCCAGAGCTGTGTGGAGGGGTCACTCTTCTCCCTCACATGCACACTATACCCCAGCAGCAGCGAGCACTCTTATCAAATTCAACCCCCAACGCTACATCATGCTCTGCAAGTTATTCAGATTGTATAACTGCATGAGGAAGCAACTGAATGCCAGGTTGGGAAATCAGCAGGATCCACGCGTCAACTAACACAATTTGCACCAATAGATCAGCATGTTATCTGTATCAGCAGATTTCAGCTTTGAAAAGTTGTGTTTTCGTAAGTTATTATTTGTCCTCCTGATATCTAGCTGATTCTTGGCATATACTATAACTGGCAAATTAGCAACAAAGTGAATGATGGAACTTGGGCAACAAGGCCACTTAAGGATTGAGTTGGTAGCACTAATTTAGTTGAGATGTGAATCTCTTAATCCTGCTTCATGCTGACTACTGATATAAGCATCATCATCTTGCTGTAAAGCTCAGTGGTAGTTGTCAAAAAATTCTGATTGTTTGCTTTGTTGTGTAGAAAGAGGATCTAACAGAGGTTAAAACTAAATGAATCAAACAGCAAAACCAAGATGGTGGGTGAAATACCCACTCCCTTCATAAATATATTCAAACCAGATGTTTGATGAACCAAATCCATGTCTGTCATGGTCACATAAGCATTAAATATTTGGCTACCCACTGTCAAACATGTGAAAAAACACATTAACTTTAAATAGTCAAAAAGAGTCTGCTAAGGATACTGGCTATGCCTGCAAAATAAAATGATAAATAGCTGCATGCTGTTGTTTGTTTTTTGTTTTACTACATTTTGCTCAGGGTATTGTGATGTTTTGCATCAACTAGGGCTTCGAGCAATATTCTTTTCCTCTCATTCAGACAAGAGGCTTCAATTAGCTCTCTGCTCCCCTCCCTGCTATCTCGCAGTAGCATCAGTGAAAGGATCTTTGGTGCCCTGGATTCTGCAGAATGGACCTGAATGAAAAATGCTTTCTCCTCCCAAAACAATTCAGCTGTCAGTCCTTAAAAATAGACTTGAGCTTAAAGCAGACAGTAAGATGGTTTAGGTCCCAAAAGTTAAGATGCAACAGAACATCCAACAGGATAGAGACATTTAACAACAACTGATTTTACTATTTCAAAAACATTTCCTGTTGCATGTCTGCTTCTCTCTTACCTCTGTAATTTATCCTTTGGTGCGATGTGATGAAGGCATTTGTCTATTAACAGAAGTGACAACACAAGGGTTATGTTTGTTTTTTTTTTTCATGGAAGGAAAGTTAGGCATCAGTTGTACTCGCTTGCAGGCGTGCACACGGAAAGTTGCAGAAACAACGGACAAATAGTTGTTTAAAACTTGAAGGATGTATTCCATACATACACAATAGATTGTTGTGTAGGTATGCTGCACATGTGCAGTATGAATCAAATCAAAATGGCGTCATCCATGCAAGAAGAATTGCAACACATTTGATTGTCTTTGTATTCTTTTAAAGTTGAATTGCAGAGGTGAGGTAGTGGCGAGCCTCCTCACACAGCCTCTCTTCAAACTCAACATCTATGTTTGTTTTCTAGCTCATGTGCAATTGGTACCCAGTGAAGCACATGCATTGCTGGTACTCTCGTAGTGTACAGACATAACATGACAAACTGGGGGATACAGGGATGTCTGCATGAGAACCTGGCAAACACACCCTTGCATACTTGTTGGGTTTAGACAGCCCTGGTAAATTTAGACAGCCATCACCGGTTTCACTGAATGAAATGACACCCGTAATGACACCCCATAAACAAGTCAGTGACAATTTATGGTTGGCAAAATGAGAAATGTTTAAAATCATGCATCAGGTTTGTTAAAAGGTACATTTTTTATTTATGTTGGTTTCTTGTCATTAAAATATCATTTACATCTTTTTTTTAATGGTAAGACCGAATGTGCCTAAAAATGTCATGGTGTAACCACAAAACAATGTATCCAACTAGAGTGTATATAAGTTAACTCATAAAATAATTACTTTATTACTACTATTACTATTATGATTATTACTATATAATCACCCCATTTTCAAATATTAAGTGTTAATGTATGAATGATTTGTTTATTCACTGAATATGATGAAAATAAGTTGTAACTCTAGTTTTCTTTGATCTGTATCTGTATTTGCAGTTGCAGTTACCCTCCTATCATTTTCTTCAGTTTTGCACTATCCTCTTTGTGTCCTGGTTGGTTGAGTTTAAGCTGTAGTGGATGAGCAAGCATGGAAACATTAAAAGTCTCATCTTTCTCCTGGTATCACATTTCACATAAAAAGATGGCATTGGTTTAAAAAATAGGGAGGGAGGGGGAGGGAGAGAGGGCGAGAGGGAGAGAGGGAGAGAGGGAGAGAGGGAGAGAGAGAGAGAGAGAGAGAGAGAGAGAGAGAGAGAGAGAGAGAGCAGATGGAGTCGAGTGATATGGGTCAGAGTGAAGAGAAAAAAGGGAAAGAGAGAGATGAAAGTGGATACTTTGTTCTCTGTGCAGGTATAGTAGGTCTGGGTGTTTGTGGAGAGTCCAGACACAGTGAAGGGAGGAAGCCATGTGCTGAACCAACACCAAGCCAGATTCAGGGAAAGGCCAACAGTCAGACAACCAAATCTGCACTGAAAGTAAAAAACCCCGACTCCACCTCATATCAGGGGAGTGATGAAGACAAAGTTTTGGAAATGAGACATGAAGAACTTGTGTGGATGAATTTACTTTCATTCTTTGTTTCTAGTTATGTTTTATTCTTCACAAGATTTAAACCATACAGATTCAGTTATTTTAATCAGAATAAGAGAAATTAACAGAAATCAGCCAGACTTGCTCACTGAGTTATAAAATGATCCACAACATTGCCTGTAGAAATCAACACCTTGGAATTAAAAACTTGAAAGTGCCTAAAGAGAGAGGATCTAGCTTAGCTGAATTAAACTGATTAAATAAGCACTTGGTTGCGAAGAGAAGAGATAGAAGAAAAAGAGAATACGTGCTGAGGGTCATATCAGCAGACCCTACATTATGATTCTTCCCTGTAACAGGGAGAAAGGGCCAGGCTTATTGCCTTAGAAAAAAAAATCCTCTCTGGAATGACTGCAGCAGCCAACATCAACACGACCCTCTAGGTGCTCAGGAACAGAGGCAAGAACACTGTATGAATAAAAAAAAACAATAACAGGTCTATTTTTGAGACTTAATTTCAACCACCAAGTTAGGGTTGCTGGCCAGTATTGTGTAAAGTGTTTAGAGAGTTCAAAAATATCGTTAAAAAAAATCTGAAGGACTTAGTCAGCTTATCTGTTACCAAGGCCACATACTTGCAAAATTTTGACATTTCTTGCTGAAGCATTTTAGTTAAAGGAATCTTAAAACAAATTTTCAATTTTCTTCTCTCCTCGTTGTTGTTTCAGTCATCATACTTAAATTCTGACCAAGATCTCACCAATTATGTTGATATTCAATCAGTTATGGGTCAGTTTACTGCCTGCCTTACAATAAATCAATGTGCAAAACACCAATAGAGACTCTACTGAATTTCAAAGATGAGATGTGTGCATTTTTTAAACCACGTGTGAATGTGTTTAATCATTAGTATTTAATGGAGATATTATTTATCTTTTATTCTGGCAATTACTTGAAAATTACTTAACAAAATATTTGCTTTAGAGCTGAAACAATTAGTCCATTAATCAACCAACAGAAAATAAACTATTTTGATAATTGATTATTAATTTAATTTTTTAACTTTCTTTGGTTCTAGTCTCTCATATGTAATGATTTGCTTATTTTCTCTGGTTTATTTTACTGTAAATTGAATATATTTGGATTTATAGACCAAATGATCAATTGATTAATCAAGAAAGCAGTTGTCAGATTAATCAATAATACAAATAATAGTCATAGCGCTAAATTGCTTTCACAGCTGGTAATTGTT
Organism: Trachinotus anak; assembly: GCF_046630095.1. Classification (NCBI taxonomy): domain Eukaryota; kingdom Metazoa; phylum Chordata; class Actinopteri; order Carangiformes; family Carangidae; genus Trachinotus; species Trachinotus anak. The sequence continues at coordinate 41,562 of NW_027273865.1, forward strand.
GTACCCATCAGTGGAGCCTTGTATAATACTACTGTGTTTGCTCAGGCTAAACTCTGTGTAGTCCTTCCCTGTGTGTTTCTTTCTTTGAACACAGGAACAGAGTGAGGAGTTTTGTTCTTGTGTTTGCATGTACAATTGTTTTAATTTCAGCTGAAAAATCAAGCTTGGGCCTGCCCCGCCCTGTTGATATGGAGCTTTCACAAACACACACACAACACAAAGAGAGTTCTGGATGGTGGCTGCATCTCACCGTAGTTGTACTGGTTTTGCAATGCTAGAGAATGGCAGCATATTATAGGGGGAGGTGAAACAAGGGAAAAAGTTTTTTTCTTTTTTTGCACTCTCATAACACATTCAAAGATTCTGGATGACACAATCAGGACTTTTGTTTCAGTGCTCTTTCTGTAGATGTATTTTTTTTTTTTATTGAATCAGGATCCACTTTCATTTATCCCTTTAAGTGCTGTTAAACAATCTTTAGGATTAATGAAACAATAAAAATAATATTTTATTTTTTGAGAAAGTTGTATTTTTCCTTAGTCTAGTGTAGTCTAGTCCAAGATGGGATTTCTGAGGGAACCACTGAGAGGAATTTTTTTGGAGTGATAATGTCCAGACTGAATAGTTGCATCATGGACACCACAGTGGTGGCTGTTGAAGGAGGAGAAGAGTGTTTATTGATCACTTTCTGTGCTGATATTTTCACAGACAGTGTAACAAGGATATTTACCATCTGATCACAATGTCTTCTTACCTCCACTGCCTCAAGTCTGAGTAACATTCACTAATCTGCTGTATTTGTTGCAGACTGTGAATCTCAGGCCACATGATGGAGTGATGACTGGTCTCGCTAATGACAGGGGAAATTGATGTGATGTTTGACTTCTTCACAACAACATCACCTCATTCTCTCTGTTTTCAACAACATGCCATCACCATGTTGTTGCTGCAGCTGATGGCTGGTGCTACACTGAATCATGTTTGGAGTGTGCTTTGATGTTGAACACAACAGTGGTAACTTATATGTATGGGACACAAACATGTACTGGTGAGAATCGTTGAGTACAAAGTAATGTGTCACCTGGAATCAGAGTTTGACATCAGATTGTACAGATCATCGTATCTGCTGGTATTAATTTAAAATTGCTGAATGTATGGACTTTGGTACACCTGAAAACATTCAGGATTTTGCCTGTCTCATCATGATGCCATGGCAATAATCAAAATCATCTTTCAGTACACTGGACTTTTTCCACACTTTCCACTTTGTTAAAAGGCAGTGGTGCAGTATATGACGTGCAACAAGTGCCGTTCCTATCACGAATAGGAAGCATCATCAGGACCAGGACCACACACAAAGCAGGAACATGTGCAGACATTAAAATAAAATCATGTATAAACACCCTCTACTTACACATGATTTCTCACCTGAAGAGCCAGTCAGAGCTATGGCTCACCAGACAATATGTTTCTGGCCTTTATCTTTGTAATATAGTATAGCTCTTTATATTTTTTGACTTTAACAAGAAGCCTCTCCTCATCAATTATACACACAGCACTTTGTCAGCAAGAGGTGAGGAGAAGGAGAGGTTGACCTCCCGTGGGAGCTCCCATGGGAGCCGGAAAGTACAGAACAGCGTTTTCTCTGGGAGAAAATGCATTTTTACAGGGGTATTGAGGCTGGAAATGGGACATTGGCATGAAGTGATGCAGGGTGGCACATTGACGCACACTCAGCTGCCACTGGTGAGGAGGTTGTACATTGAAAATAATAGGGACAGCTGTTTTGATGCATGCCATTTGGCTGTGGTGTATTTTGGGCTATGGTGTGTGTCTTTTTTTTTTTTTTGGGCTGTTCTCAAACTCATTATAGAGCAGAAGATAATATCTTTGCATATGGATTGCTTTGTGCCCTGATCTCTCGCTGTCTTTTTAAATGTTTTTTCAGTGTTTTTGTGAGGTGACCTATAACATCCCACTCATCCTTGAACTTGTAGGTAGCTCAGCAACTCCTTCCAGTGAACTTGACCAAAATATTTCTGTTTATCAGTCTGTAAGCACAAGGCAAGCTAAGGTCCAAAGGTCCTGTACACAGTCAAACTAACTGGTGTTCCCTGTGTGTGTATGTGCTGAAATATGTGTAAACTAGCTAGTGTGTGCTCTATGTACTGCCCTCTCTGCTGTCTTTATCATTGACCTTTCCACATTCCACCACCTGCCTCTGGAAGTCAGCCCTTATTGGCTGCAACACTGCGTGCTTTGTTTGAACTCGAGCTTGGGATTGGCAGGTTTGTGTGTTTCTGGCTCTGATACGTTGAGTGGACCTGTTCCTGGTGTATTTTTACTCTCAAAGGAATGTCATCAGGTCTTTTCTAGTGACGCTAACACCTTGAATTCTCTTAGAGAAAATATGAAGAAACAAATAGACATGTTTCACACTAGTCACTTAGGCTGGCTTTGAAAAGGAACTCTTATTATAAACTATTCAGACGTGTTTTGATTTTAAGTTTCATGATTGAAGGGGAATATGGAGGATTATAAGATTTGTATAAGTCATTTGTTAGTATATATAGTCTACCTATTTTATTTAGGAATCCACTCCCAGTAAAATGTAGAAGAATAGGCCTGTGTAACTATTTTCAGTTTCAGTCAATTTGTGTTCGCTACAGTAAATCTCTTTGAAGTATTCCTCTGAAATAGGTGTTTGTCCCCTTGGTTTAATTTGTTATGGTGTTGTTTAGTTTGTTAAAGCCATGAAAGTATTTTTGCTGTTTAGCTTGGCAACACTCCCAGCACCATGAGCTACAAAGTGGGACACAAAGTAAAACATCAATACATTTTTCCCAGCAGGCAGCATTTAGTATGTGATTAAAGCAGCAATGCCTACAAAATTCAAAGTCTTGTTGCATGTATGATGATGTGCTTTGCCCTCACTATCTGTGTGACTTTGGTGATGGGTCTGTTTATATTGGCAAAGAGACATAATATTTCACAACAGCCCGTCTTGATCAGACTGCTAAAAACAGCACTGATTTGAGCCGTACTGTTAAAGCCTGTTTTGCCAAAGTGAGTCATATTGTCATGTGACAGAAACAAATGATGCACTTGAAGAGTTAATTGTCATTAACCTAAATGACTCACTTGAGATGTAAGGAAAAGGAATGCTTCATTATGTATCCCCTTTTCTTTGCTTCACCTGATATTTCATAGACCGAAAGTTGACTCAAATCATGGACTGACAGTATCTGTTATCAGACTTGTGGCAAATACTGTTGCTACTGCTGCTACAGTAAAGCACATATCTATGTAGCTCATTTACTCATAATATCATAAGTGTCAATTTCACCAAAATCTTTTGAAATATCTTAATCCATCCATCAGTTTTCTGCCATTAATCTGAGTCATGTTATTGGAGATTACCAGGAATTAACGATATGGTGACAAGTATTGACAAAATGTGATTTGAACGTTAATAAATTAGTGAATTTGATAAATATTTAAATTAATTTGGTTAACACAGCAGAGACCGAGATTATTGTAAAGTGAATATTAATTCATATGACAAAAAAAAAATCTGAAGAGAAAGTTCATAAAATAGTGCTTTTTTTTTTTTGCATATTTCACTATTTTCTAAAATTTTATTGACATTATGACAGTTAATCAAGATATTAATCACCAGATTAATTGATAATGAAAATAGTTGTATTCCTAAAATCAACCCAGAAAAAAGAATTGCAATAGTCAAAGCCGCATCACCTGTCAGGTGACAGGTAACAATACACACCTGTAATGGTAGATACATTATGTGTGAACTAGGGTAGACAGGAAGCGGGAGGGTTGCGCCCTCTTTTAATAACCTTATTTATATTTACTCATAACTTTTGACAGGACATGATGCTAATAGACCCATGCTAATCTCTCTCTCTCTCTCTCTCTCTCTCTCTCTCTCTCTCACCCGGTGACGTCATGATACTGGGCCGCGTTTTGCTGAAACCATAGGAATGCGACACACTTTGCATTTACAGCCCAGTGCCACAACACTTTGTGTTGTTCTGTATATTTTGTTTTTGTACTAACGTCATGTGTAACTGTGGCCGTTTCAGTTTTTTATGAAGACGTAACGACGCTTTCGACGGTTTAACCAAGTTTCACTTATTCGCGGAAACAACTTTGTTGCTGCAGGGAGTCTGTTTTTTTCCCTCGTCCTCAGCTGCGTTTCCGACATGAGATCAGGTGGATAGTGTGTTGCTGCTGGCGAAACCGGCGACTGAAAGTGAGTAAAGTAAGTTTTTATCCACGCTTATGTCGCTTTTATTTAACTCCTTCTTTTGTCGTTTGTAAACAAGTTTAAGAGTAAAAGGTGTGAAGATAAAACTTCAGGCGGTTTACGCTGCGTTCTAGGGACCGAGCGAAAGAGCCCTTTTCCACTGCATGGTACCGGCTCGACTCGACTCCACTCGCCTTAAAGTTAATCTGGGCCACAAGACAAAACTCCGTTGTTGAAATCTCACAGCACGGATTAACCGTGAGTCAGAAACAACATAATAACGTTATTGTTTGCCTTGTGTGAAGGGGGTAGCAAGCAACCGAGCAGCGAGAGGAGCGATTTTTTTGACACAGATAGCCCTGTTGGACACTGGGTATTGACTGTATGACTGTCTCTTTCAACTCTCCCCCTGCCTCCCTCCTCCCCTTCACTATTGCCATTCAAACCCCTCACTGACTGCTCATATTTGTGACTGTCAAGACAGCTGTTGGACTGAGCTATGTGGGTCATCTGCCTCTCTTTGCACAAGTGTTGGTGACACATGGAGATGAGTGGGAGAACAGATTTTAGTAGTGATTTCATACCCATTGTCTTTGTATTTGAACTAGCTTAGGAAGTTTCATGCATTTTGTTGTTCAATTTATTTTATAAGAGGACTTCCTAGTCTGTGCATAGAGAGGGTAGTGTTGCCAGTGCTTGGTACATTCTCTGCTTGTTTGTTTAATTGAATCTTTGGAAGTTTGATTGGTTTAGGTATTTCTAAAGAACATTTGATATTTTAGAATGCAGGACTGGGTTCTAATAGCTGGTATTGGATCCAATATCAATATAGTAAAATACTTGGATTCAGTAAATTCTCACAAATTCTTTATGCCCTCTCTCTTTTTCAACTGAATAAGATACAAACCACTGAGGTGGATACAATATTATAACACGAATACATAAATTCTCTTGCAAAATGTAGATTTTTAGTTTGTTTAATAGCTAATATCTCTCTAATATATTTAATATATCTGAGTTTTAGTGCTTATAATTAATTTATGAAAAATTAAGTGTTGATTATGAAACCTAAATTGATCTGATAAGGGATGGATGGAATTTGGAAAAATGCTATCAAATATAAATCTCAGGAGGTTATGGCAGTTATGGATATTACACAATGAGGTAACTGTTGTTAATATTGGGCCAGATTCACCTGTAACAGTTGCCATCAGTGTCTTAACTTCAGGCTGGTCCTTAGTGATTATTATCTTTCCAGAATATACTATGGTCTAATGTGTGCAGACCATAATCACTTATTCAAAATGTAAACATCAAACATATTTAGTATTTCACTTATTTGGTCATGAGATGAGTCTTTGATATGCAGTCTGATGTCTGTCAGGAAATAGTTATATTCATTGAAAGCCCAGGTTGTAACACTGAAATGCTGCTGTAACGTGAGCTCTTGTGTTGACAAGCTGTGTGAGGCAGGACACTGGATGACCAGGAGCATAATCCATAGGTGTGCTATTCTGTTTTACCAGATGTTCTACTGTGTATATCTGCTCTAATGACATGGCTGAAATCTGTTGTTACACGTGAGATTGTATATCGTCAACATCAGCTGCTTATCAGCTGGTTGATGAAGTTTCATGTCATGGGAACCTAAGTAAGTGTAACAACTAGCTCTGTATCTTAACTGCCTCATTTACTGTAATAGTAGACAGATGTAACCATGCCCACTCTGTGTAATATAGAAGCTGAGAGTGCCACACACGCACAATGTTATGAACAGGCTGATGCTTGTCAGTAGCTCCGAGGTTGCACAGTGTACAGTATGTTTACATAGCACTTTGTAAGCGAACCACTGTTAAAGAAAGTTTTGTTTTCTCTGTGTGTGTGTGTGTGTATGTGTGTGTGTTTGCAGTGGTAAGAGAACAGGCTATTAATTATTGCCCTGACTCAGCACCATCAAGCTAATATAAGAGCAACACAACAGTAACCTAAATACCACTGTCTATTTTTCGTCATCTCACTTTCTGAATCCATGTGTCATTAAAGAACTGATACGGCTGAAAACGAAAGAGGAAAGAGCGTTTGCCTCAGAGCCTCGAGACTCCAGAATGATCTCTGATTCAGGTTGACAGAATCTGTAGCCTCCTCAAGTCCCTTCTTAAAACTTACTTTTCCTGGTTTTACTTTACCTTGAAGTCTTTTATTTCTCTAAAGTTACTCTGTTTTGGTTTTCATACACCCAATTTATCAGTTTTTCTTCTCTTTGAAAGCTATTGATTTCATTGATTCTGTTTTATTCCTGCTTTTGTTAAGCACTTTGTAACGGATTTTGAAAAGTATTATTATTATTATTGTTATTGTTATTATACCTGTGTATTTGTGTCTTACCTTTGAAGTTACATCAGCCCTCTAAACCAACAAAAGGAAGATAGTTATGTAAGATATGTCTCAGTGGAGCCACAGGCAGAAAATCATTAAGAGTGGAGGGAGAAAATGTGTGATGCATGCCTTGTTACTGAGGCTGATGCTGATCAGATGTTTTCAAAGTAATGGCGTCATTCGCTTTTCCCCAACTTTATGATGAGGTGGAGCTAATATGATGGAACAGTTTGGAAGCAAGGAATCAACAAACAGAATCAAAGAGCATGTTACAATATAAATTCACGGCCCTTATACATTTGGATCTCGCTCCATTCACGACCGTTTCATACCCAACTGTGTCATTGCAGCTAAATAGTGTTGTGACTGATACTGTCTTTGTGAGTGCAGACCACCCATGTACAACACTTGAATCAGACCAGAGGACAGAAGCTTCATCCAGAGCTCATCAGCCTGGCTGTGGCCCACTGGCCAGACAGGCTTTCTCACTGTTCAGCCAGGCATATGTGAGCAGCAGTGGAGCAATGCAAGGAGAGAGAGTGTGTGAGAGAGAGGTTGAGTTTAGGAGAGAGAAGAGGGAAATGGGAGGAGGGGGAAGAGGAGCAGAGGGAGAGCTTGAGGGGAATGGTGGGGGTAGAGGGAGACAGAGAAAGCTAAATTGAGGGTGGGTGGAGTGATGATGATGAGAGAGTGATGGGAGGGAGGGGAAAACCCAGGGAAGATATAACTATGGTGATTATTGTGTTCAAGGAGGGATCTGCTTGCTTTGCTCTATAAAGGAGGGGCATTTTTTATAGGTTCTGGTTTACTCTGTGTGTGAGAGCATTAACACTGTTTGAGTGGGTGGCAGGCTGCAGCAGCGTAGCTCTTCTACTGTTTTAACCACAGGTCGACAGCTTTCTACGATTTTTCTCGAGAGACAGATGAGCACTAACAAAATTGTTCATTAATGATAATGAAGCTAAACATTTGAAATAATTGTGATATTGATTAGTAATCACATCACCAAACCCTTTTATTCTTTAAAAAAAATAGATTGCCCTCAGTACTTTACTTGAAATCAAACCGGTTGCGTCGTCACAACTCTGTTTTATTTGTAGGTTATATTTCTGTAATTTTTGTCTGAACTGGCATGTAAGAGATCTTAACAGGTCTTAAAACTCAGATACTGAACATGCATAAACCTATACACTAAAAGTGATTGTAGGACTCTGCGTCTCTCAGTGAGTACATGGTTTGTGTGTCTGCTGTCTGAGCCACTGTTGATTCCATTTAGATATTTCAATTTAATTCACTGAGTAAGCGTTTCATAGAAACATAAAATAAAACAAATAATCTAATGGTCACAAAGAGCAGACACCTGTTGCTCCCATTCTCCTGTCTCACACAGTGTTTCCTTTCCTGTGATGGGGGCATATGTAGGGGGCAGATGGGCAGCTGAGCACCAGGGCTGTCTGGGTTGGGGGTTGGTGAGTGTACACCTGCTGCAGCTGTTACGCACTCTCTTATCTGTGTGCCTGGAGCTCACCTGTTCCCCTTACACCTGTTCAACTCAATGAATATGTTTCCAAAGCTGCTGCAATTGGGAAAGTAAATGATGGTGATGATTGTTATTACTGTTGTTGTTCTTATTGTAATTATTGTATGTTGATCTCATCTATATTTGACACAGCTTGGTAACTTCAGCTTGTAGCCTGCTGATTTCATTTTCTTCACATCCCTGTTGTTATTCCCTCACACTCAAAGTGAATTCATCTTCCATTGAGTGAGCTACACCTAACTGCACATCCAGGCTCATTTTTTCTTGTAAAGCCCTCCGTTTGCACCCACACAGTGTTGTTTATTGATAGTAGAAACAGTCAATCATGTTCTTGCCACCCAGTGAATAACTTCTGTCTCAAATTAAATGGGGTCTATTTGGTCAGAGCTCTGTAATCTGTTTGCTGTTTGTCGCTTGGCCTCCACTACATTTAGGCCTCACCGTTTCTCGGCTCTGGACAGTGACAGTAAATCTTGTTTTTTCATCCATGTTCTTTTAACTTTTACGTCGAAGTTTCAGATATCGTTAGCTGCAGCAAAAAGCTCAGGACTTGAAAACCACAATTCTCCATGATTCACAGCCAGACCACTGTCTGTGAGAATGAGACGCTCAATGTCATTCTCAATCCCCACACGACAATTTCTCGTACTGATTTACAGTCTGTTGAAGCTCCTTGTGCTTTCAATAAGATATTATGACTTAAGCCATTAAATTACAGCCATAACTGTTCCAATCTTGCCAGTAGTAATTATAGGGCTCATGTAGATATTGGTTTATGTTATTGTCCTGTGTATGTACTATGATAATTTCTCCAGCCACCTCCTCCAGTCTTGATTAATTTCATCCTTCCTGAAGGCAGCAGTTACTGTCTTCGCTCCAGAGTTCAGATGCATCAATTGACTGTGTTGCTGTCTCAGTTGAACACTAATGATAGGCCTCATGTGATTTATGGGCCTCTTCCCTGTTGTCACCAGACTCATTATGACTGGAATGAGGTATCTGTCACTAGTGTTGTAACCTCACTGTTATGAAAAAGTTTTGCTAATGTCAGCTAAACTCGGGGCTGGAAGCTGGATGGAGTCGAACTGTGTTTTTTCACAGAAATAACTGAAGATGTATCTTAATGTGGAGCTAACTACACTATGTTACTGTAGTTTGGATGACTGTATGACATCAATGCATTTGATTTTATGCATTTGACACATGTTGGCACATAGCAAAATGTAAAAAGAAAATTAGTTTTATTCACCAAACATTTGAGGCTAACAGTGATTGTAACATTTGGTAAAATTATAGGAATGTTTTAAAAATTAAGTGAAATATGGTGATTTAAAATTTCTCTAGTCCTGCTGTACCTATTCAACATGTGCCTGTCAGTAGGAGTGGATTGCTTGGCTTGTGTTTGTCAAGTCTCGGCGTGCAAAATTACCCATTGAAGTACACTGGCTGTACGAAGACCCCTGGGGAGGGTGGAAGGAAAAAGATCCATGTATAAATGTGTAGGTTCTGGGTTTAAAATCTGTGCACACAGTGGTGCTCTCAGATCCATAGTTCTCAGATTTGTAAACTGTGCCCTCGAATTCATCCACTTAAATGACTTGGTTTGCAAGTGAAAATCACAAAAATACAATATTATACAATAAAAACTGTGAAACGTCAATGCACAAGACAAAAGAGCATAAAATCTATCCTGAAAGACAGTCAAGAGATCCCTCAGTCTAGTGTCCTCAGTAAAACACAGTGACACCAGAGAGTAGAGAAATTATAAGTCAAGTTGATTAAGGTATGCAATAAATGCACCTTGCCTATGTTGGAAGTAGGATTGAAATGTAAGATAAAGTGTACCATTTTATGTTTTTACACTGTCATCCTGGCTTTGCGACATGCAATCAAAGGAAAAGTAGTACATATACCTGTGTACTAGCACACATGATAAATGTCCATATTAGCAATTTATCCTGGTTTCTTTGTGCTGTTTGTACAAGTGTGTTGAAGTTTGGTGTTGGTGCTGTTGAGGCTTCATTTTTGGCAGTGAAACTCACTTTTCTCAGTGTGTTCCTGGGCGGGTCCTGCTAGACTTGAAACACTCCTGCTGTGAAAGGCTCTATTAAAACTGCAGACTGTAAGCTTGGCAGCATGACTCATGCCCTCTAACTTATGACCCACCCAAATGGCCCTCTCACTCAGCTCTCACACACACCATGCATCTGTCCCTTTTTGGTACCCACATCCCTGCATCTCTTCCATTATCTTGTTTTGAACTTTTATTCTTTTGAAGAGTAGATGGGCTGAGTTCCAGTTGTTTTGTAGAAAAATAATAAGAGAAAACTGTAGCAGAGTTTAACAGGTCAACTCCACCACCTCTTGTGAGGTCCCCTCTCCTCAGCTGCCCAGCAGGTGCTGATTCTGCTTATAACACACTGATCACCAGCAAGGCTCTGTTTGACTACTGGGAGTGTCTTTCTTGTTATGCACTGACAAAGCATCAAGGTTGAACAGTTTTGTATAAAATACAGAGTTTTTAAAAGAAAATGTTTCCATGCTGTGTTTCCTACTGTGACCTGTCAAAATGTTGTCTGTGAATTCAGTATATGGAGGAGCAAAAACATTGATAATGGTGTTCTTTTGGTTGGGACCCACAGCATCAACTCCTTGGAATCTGAGTCCTGTTGACCCGATCAAATATCACGTTGTCCTCAAAGGAAAACGTCACCCGGCAGTACATGTAGATAACAAGCCTGGGAAAAGTTCTCAGAGGCTTCCTCCCACTTTCAACCTCTGATAAGTTCACACCAGAATTATTTTAAATAAAGCCATATACAGAATAGTCTATCATCTATCATCTATCTGTTCTGTGTAGCAGAAAGTGAACTGTCAGCAGCAGACTGGACTGCAGTCTGTTGTGTATCTGCTGTGCACAGTATACACTTCACATAGTAGTATTATACAGCACAGAGTGACACCTGAGCTATGATAGTTACAGTGTGGTCACAGTGAGAAAAGCAGCAAGTGATAATGATGACATTGCTCATTGAAGATGCTACTCAGATGTTTTTTCTGTTTTGTAGTTCTTGTTCATGGATTGTTGGCCATTAGGAAATTCTGGAGCAGGAGCAGTATTCCTGTTATTAATAATGGGAGACAAGCAGTGAGCCTGTTGATGACCTTCAGCCAAAAGTCACAGCTGGTATAATGTCACTGGGCTGCTACATGCTCAGAGGGTGGAAATAAGCCAGCTGGTTGTTAATTTATTTGCTATCATTGTGATGTGAGCTTTGCAAATAAGCACGCAATTATTTTATTTTATGTTTTTTTACTTTGCCAAAAAAGGACCTCGACACAGGAGACGGTTATTAGTTTCCCTCTTCCATCAAACTTATGGTCAATGTGTTTGTTGTTGTTGTTTTTTTTAAATCCACAACCTTAACCATGTGTTGTTATTGTAACCATGACAATGAAAGTCTGGCTTGCCTCTTGCTATTTTCAGAGGGTAGGGAAAAACAACCTATGTGGTCACATGGGATGGAGAACTTGAATGTTTTTCAGTTCTGAGGTTGTTGTCTATACTGTCTGCAAGCTTGTGTGCATGCATGTGTGGTATGTTTTACATATGCCTCTTGGAAGTTTTACATTTGCATTTTTTCTTCAGTGTCTCCGGCTAACCGTCATCTCTTTCCTCCTTTCTCCCTGCAGATCTGATGTTAGGCTGCAGCTGCTTCACTCACCATCATGTTCACCAAAAAGAAGAAGTCTCGTATCCAGATCTCAGCTCCATCCAACTTTGAGCATCGTGTACATACAGACTTTGACGAGCAGGAGCAGAAATTTGTCGGGTTGCCGCGACAATGGCAGTCACTCATCGAAGACACAGCCAAAAGGCCCAAACCCTTCATCGATGTGACTGTCATCACTACTGTAGAGCCACGCAAGGTGGGGTGCTTGAAAATTAAATCAACAAATAAGAACATAGCTAAGGAAAATAATGCATATTTAACACTGGTCACTGCAGTGCATTGGTCTTCAAAAGCCAAATCTGGGTAAAGCTGTTAAGTATTTCTTACCATGGTACCATTTAACTTAGTGGTGCTAATTAAGTCTTAGCTGCAGCTGTTGTTGGACAGAATCACAGAAAAGACATATACTTTAATTATTGATAGACACATAAGAATATTCAGCTTTAAGTACAGAGTAACTCCCAAACCCATTCACAATTTTACTAGTCATTTGTGAATCCATAGTGACACAGCTTTGTTATATTAGGATCTCCTATCTTGTTGCACACTATTAACTGTAGTTGTGTTTTTTCTTCAGACGATTGTACGTGGCAACAAGATGGGAGCAGACGGCTCCCTGACCTGGCTGTTGGATGAGTTTGACACCATGTCTGTGACTCGCTCCAACTCCCTGCGACGAGGCAGCCCTCCCATCCAACCTCGCAGGGACTCTAGCTCTTCAGGAGGAGGAGGGGGGCAGGAGAATGGAGATCCTCACCACAGACACTACTCACACCCAGACAGACAAGACAGGTAAGGAATTAAATGCTGCTCCAGGTGGAGTAAAGACACAGCTCTTGAATGAATCATTTAATAATAGTGTATTTATCTCTGCTTCTTTCTTTTCTTCTTCAGCAGCATGTTGTGGCATCATAATTTTATGAAAGCAGAGTTTTTATCACTACAAACCAATGAACTGTTTGACAACCAGCATCTGTACTGATCTATGTATCACTTTGGTTGTCAGAGACCGATCCAGACCAGAACCCCAGAGCGGAGGTGACCCCCGCCAGGGTCAGCGTGCAGTCCGTCCTCCTCAGAGGGATGAGGGAGTCCAGGGTCGGCCCCAGCAGCAGCCCCGGGGCCAAGAGCCCAGCAGAGCCCACAGGGACAGACCAGGCTCTGGCCCTCCCCCTCCCCCTCACAGAGATAGAGAGCCACGGGACCGGGACCAGGTACGGACTGGAGATGAAACCAGCCTCGCAATATTTATTGATGATTATATTCATTATTTTAACATTACCATTCATAGGGTTCACATGGCTGACTATCCTGCAGTCATGGTCTTCTAGACCATCATATTAAGTCTTAGCCTTGTTTGTATTTATCAGTCATATTGTTGTATCCTAACGATTTTTTTAGTAATTAAATTCAATTCATTTCAATTCAATTCAATTTTATTTGTATAGGGCCAAATCATAATATACATTATCTCAAGGCACTTTACAGGGTAAGGTCAAGATCTTACTTTGTTACAGAAAAAAACCCAACAGTTCCCACAACGAGCAAGCGCTTGGCGACAGGGGGGAGGAAAAACTCCCTTTTAACAGGAAGAAACCTGTTAATTGTAAAAGAAGTGTGAGTGGGCTTTAGTTAATAGTATGAGTATCTTGGGTTTTCTTTAATTTAACAGCATGAAATCCACCCTGTTGCTGTTGTCCTCTTAACATATTTGTTCACTGTTCTTCTGTCTCTTTTTCTTTGCATACTTCATAATAATCTCTCTGTCTCTCACCCAATCCTTTGTCTTCTCAGGAGCACGTGGTTCGCAGGGACCAACCTGGTGATCACAGGCCAAAGTCGAGCTACATGACGCGGGATGGCAGCCCTCAATCTCCCAGGGACAAGAGGCCTCTCTCTGGACCCAACATCCACACCCCAAACCTGCCAGTAACAGAGGGGGTGATGAAGACTGCCCAACAGGCCACACGGCCATTTAATACTTACCCAAGGACAGACAGCGAGGGCGGGCGCAGCCCCATAGGACAGGTAGGGACAGAAACCATGAACAGACAGACAGACAGACAGACAGACAGACAGACAGACAGACAGACAGACAGACAGACAGGTGCCTGTTCCCAATCAGTGCAGGCAGAAGGAGAGGCAGCAGCCCTGAGGAAAGCTATTGACTGAGAGAGAGGGGTAGACAGTACAAATTGAGCCACTGGCTGATGGATGAGAGCAGTTATCACCTTGCTTTTTGTTCTTCAGATTTAGCCAATTCTGTCCTGGTTCTCTCCTCTCGAAGCTGTTAGTGATACTTGCATGATAACGTCAAGATTTGTGCAGTTTAAATTCAGGTTTAAAAAAAAAAACCAAAAACAAAAGAGAACAGCATTTCATTTTAGGATTGTTTGCATTTTTGATGTACAGTTAGTTCAGCAAAAATTAGGATTAGGTTTGATTAGGCAAAAACAGGCATTTCTATCTGTTTATTTTACCCAAAGTCTCTCAATTGAGAAAATGACTATATATTTATTTATATAGCACCTTTCACAGATAAAAATCACAATGTGATTCACAGTATAAATGAGATAATATAAATTTACACATTCTGTGATGGAAGATTAAATCCATATTGCCCCTTCCTTTTATGTAAATATTTTTGATGGTATAAATTGTTAAGAAATAACTTGTTGGTTCATTTTCTTTATTATACTTGTTTGTGATGACTTTCTCCTTCTTCCAGCCGGTTCGACACCATGAATCTTCCCCTCAAAACGGCCCCTCCATTGGCTCCACCCGAGGTTCCTCCAGCTCCAAGCCCCCTGTAAGCCACCCACACCCTCATCACACCTCCCATCCCAGCCTGACCCCTGAGGCCACCCAGCACCCACACACTCCTCACCCCAACGTTCCAGCCCCACGACCCCCTGTGCCCTCCGGGCCACCGGCGTCTGGTGTTCCGTCCCAGGGCCGCTCACCACAGAGGGAGCCCCAGAGGGTTTCCCATGAGCAGTTCAGAGCGGCGCTACAGATGGTAGTGGATCCTGGCGATCCACGAACCTACCTGGACCACTACATTAAGATAGGGGAGGGGTCCACGGGGATCGTGTGCATAGCCACAGTGAAGACCACAGGGAAACTGGTCGCTGTGAAGAAGATGGACCTGAGGAAACAACAGCGCAGAGAACTCCTCTTCAATGAGGTAAGAGTTCATGATGTAGTTAATGCTAAATGTGATAATAAGAAGCATTGTATTGGTTTGCATTATGATGGACAGGTGTACCTAATAGAGTGACCACTGAGTGTATACTGTGATGCATTGTCTAAAGAGATGACCCATCTGTATTTTCATGACTTGTGACATGAAACCAGAAGACCGTCTTATCTCCTGTGGATATGAATATTAAATTGTAACATTCACAGGTCTACAAAGTATAATCCGTGCTTCCTTGGCACAAGCAAATTTAGCAAATATAAATTTTACACAAAAAGAGTAGAGCTGCAAAACAGTATGAAAGCTCTTCTCACAATCAGCTCATGCAGCCTAAAAAAACATAAAATCAGACACCTCTGTCAGAACAAGTCAGAACTGCTGCAGTAGAAATGAGAGGTTTGAATTTTTTGTACACAGCATCGCTTGATGATCGCAACAGTTGCTAATGGTCACATCAGGTACATTTTAGATGTTTGCAGGGCTTCAGTGTGTCTGCTCGGCATTAACGGTTGCTGATCAATGCAGCATTGACCTGACAGATACACAATAGTCTGTCCACCTGCAGGGCCACCCTGCCATTCTTTTGAGTCTAGTGAGCAATGTAATCACGCTCTGTCTGTGTGTCCATCTATCTCCATGGTAACTGCAGGTAGTGATCATGCGGGACTATCACCATGAGAACGTGGTGGAGATGTACAACAGTTACCTGGTGGGGGACGAGCTCTGGGTCGTCATGGAGTTTCTGGAGGGAGGAGCTCTCACTGACATAGTGACACACACCAGGTAAGAGAGAGAAACCTTTTGAGTGTCGAGCCAAGGCAGAGTCACTTATGTAGCAGCTGGTGACTTTTAACCAGTGTGGGTGGGTACATGACCTTGTAGTCCATGTAATGTAATGTGATTTAAGACTTAAAGTTTCTAATGACAGCTTCTTTTTATTATTAGTGCGTTTCCTGCTATAACTTTCCCTCATTAAATCCCTAACCCACCAAAAGTCTTTCCCTCCATAAGGGGGCAGTGTTATCTAATGCGTCCCTCACAGAGAGAAATACCACCATGATCTGTGTCATTTCTTTTTTTTCACAACAGCAAGTCATTTATTGATCATAAGTTTTTCAGATATTTATAACTTATATATTTGACTGTATCTCTACATAAAACTATAAAACGTGGACATGTAATGAAAAGCTTTTTCTAGTCTGTGCTTGTGTGTGCTACACATCATCAACATGGCCTCAGAAATGATCAAACCTGACAGAGTGAACTAAGGAAAATGTTCTAATTCTACAAAAACAGTGGTGGTGAAAAGTGTAAAGTGACATTTCTCTCTGATGCCTCCTTCCCTCTCCAGGATGAACGAGGAGCAGATTGCCACAGTGTGTTTGTCTGTCCTGAAGGCACTGTCTGTCCTCCACACACAGGGTGTGATCCACAGAGACATAAAGAGTGACTCCATCCTCCTCACTCATGATGGTCGGGTATGTACCACACTCCCATCTAAGAGCCACAACTTAGCTCTTTTTAGGCAGAAAGAGCAGCTTATAAAGACATTAAAGCTGTAAAAAACCTTTTGTAGTGATTTAAAACAAGCCTGCTTTGAATATGTCAAAGGACTGCAAAAATATCTTTGTATCTTTGACCAGTCACAGCAAAGATGCAGTGGCAGCACAAATCTGCCTTTATATGTCAGACCACAACACTGTGGCTGAGGCAGGATAATAGGCCTTTTTCACAGCAGACATTGACTAACAGTATTAATAACATTAATCATGGCACTGCACAATACCAGGACCCAGTACTGGCACAGGTAAGTTAAATGCAGAGATCATTAATGCTAAGGTTGAAGTTAGTTATTTCGTCATTGGTAACATTAATGCCTTTTCTGCTATGACTTATGGTATCCATGTGACTGACAGAGTGCTGCTTCTCACCCACTGCTATTCAGAGTTTGTCCCCCAGGATGCACAAACTCAGTGCAACACTGCAGCCACCAACAAAACTTGACCCACTTTTACAAGAATAAAAGGAAAATGTTGGCTGTAAAAAGGAAAAATGTTGGCCGTAAAAAGGAACTAAATGCCACTTAGTTAACCACTACTGTTGAGCTGGGGCAGATGGCAAATCACTTCCTGCTTGTTGGCAAGCAAGTTTCTGCTTTTTACAGAAAATGAAACTAACAAGGTTGCACAGTAACACCAGGAGAAAAAGAGAACTAAGCTTCTGGTTTGTCACAGTCAACAAACACATACATGGTCTGTGCCTCTTAACTTAGATTTGTACTGTAGTGTTTCGGTCGTGGTCCAGATGTAATGAGAGAGGACAAAAATTACACAACACTGCGACTCTGTGGTTTAGAAGTTGCTATTTATTTATTCCCTCTGCAGAATGCATGAGCTGAGATCTCAGCATCACATTACTGTGTGTTTGGAAAAGGTGAGCCTCATGCTAAATGTTGTCAGTGGTCTGGTGAAGGTTATATCATATTTGTAGATAGGCTGTAGGTGGCAACTGTTAGCACCCAGTTTCTCTGTACTTGTTTATTTCTTGGTGGGAGTTAGTCTTCCACTTTTTAATTCACATTATTAATATTGTAAAGTATTTTTAATGATATTAGGCTTTATTAATTCACATTTTTTCTGTTTGTTTGTTAAATTAACTTTTTATATTAAAAAGCGGTGCAGTTTTGCTGAGTCTCTTGTACTTACAACAACATAATTATATGTGCAAGTCAAACATTTGATGTTAAGATGAGCTAATGTGTGAACCACAGTGTCCTTAAAGACAGCTGATGGGTTTGTGGTTTGATGTCTTTGAGAACTGGGGTTTCACCCATCGTCTCGGCCTCCAGCCTATGCACAGCCAAGTAGGCCTGCACAGTAACACTGAAGTGCTTCTTCTATATTATTATGCTCTGGTGGGCAGAAAAAGCACCGGCACCCACAGGCGCTGCTTCATGTTGCTTATCTTCCTGCTAATGCGTTTCTCAGGGGATACTCTGCTCTGTGATAACATGATCTCAGTAGTGCTGCGTTAATGCAACAGAAATGATAAAGTCTGACCACTTTGGTAGATGTAATGATCTTTCTTGCTGTGGATGATGAAAACATGGAATAAAAGTATTGTCTATGTGCAGTTATATGTCTGCACCAACGGATTTAAATTTCCTCACAAAGTTTTTTTGTGATTCGTACAAGTTTAGGATGTGAATGTATTTGTAAACTCATTTCTAATTTGAAGTAGTGATGTTTTTAAAATAGCAGCAGTTTGATTTCAGGAAGACCTCTGAGTGTTCACACAGAAAACTTCTAGCTGGCTGATGTGGTGTTTTGGTGCTCAGCTGGGTTTGAGTTTTGCTTGTGGTTTGGCCTGGCAGGGGAAGCCAACTCAACCAAGCCTGAACTGTTTCTCGGCAGTAGGGCGGGTGGTTTTCATCATGTCTGAATGCACCTGTGAACTGGGTGTATGTGAAAGTATTTCATCTCTTAAAAGACAAGTTCAGACTTTGGATATCTCTTTTTTTTTTTCAGAATCAGAATCACCTTTATTGTCATTATACATAGTACAACGAAATTTGAGCGCTGCTCCCTTGGTGCAAACAATGCTAATTAAATAAAATAAATAAGAACCTAAAGAGAACACAAGAATTAAAAAAATAGAGGAGGTATAAAAAGGCAAGTGATATGTACAGATATATTTACACATGGTGTGAATGAAACCCGATTATTGCACATTAGGCCCAGTTTTATTGCACAGGTAATTGGAAGTTATGCAGTGTGAACGACCGGTCATCCGGATTTCTTTTTGTCTTTGTTGACTGCAGTGATAGCCCTCGGGAAGAAGCTATCCCTGAGTCTGTTTGTCCTAGTTTTGTGTGACCTGTACCTTCGGCCCGACGGTAACAGGTCAAACAGGTGGTTACCGGGGTGGGAGGGGTCCTTGATGATGTTTCCAGCTCTGCTCAGATAGCGAGAGTTGGCAATGTCCTCCAGGCTGGGCAGAGAGCAGCCAGTGATCTTCTGGGCTGTGCAGACGACCCTCTGTAGTGCTCTCCTGTCAGCTGCTGAGCACCCCGCGTACCACGCTGTGATGCAGTACGCCAGGATGCTCTCTATGGTGGCTCAGCATCTTTCAAGATGGCGGCGCGCATCAATGTTGAGGTTATATATAGAAAAAGCTTTGTCGGTAAAAATTTTAGTGTCGTCTTTGAAGCTCAGCTCGTTATTGGCACCATATCTTCATGTTACAGTGTCTGTGTATGTGAGAGTGTCTATACATGTGTGCAACAGTTCTCATAGCAAGTTTGTTTCATTTCTCCTTCTGAGCCATCTGAGGATAGCAATCAGCTTTGTGGACAGCATCAAAGGCTGGTTCTCTGTCTAGATACCCAGCCATGCACAAACCTTCTCAGAAACGGGGGCAATGACAGTGTAGCCTGACTTTCATGACCTGGGAGGGGGCAGGTTTCACAGACCGGCCTGCTAAATTATTGTGATACTGACATATCTAAATTAAATATTTATCTTTGCTTTGTTTGTTTTCATTCATTCCTCTCTGCCTCCATCTCTCCTCTGTCTCCAGGTGAAGCTGTCAGACTTTGGTTTCTGTGCTCAGGTGTCTAAGGAAGTGCAGAGAAGAAAGTCTCTGGTTGGAACACCATACTGGATGGCACCAGAGCTCATATCCAGGTTGCCTTATGGGCCAGAGGTAACACTCACACCTTTTCCCTTAGCATCTTAACATTATCTGAACATTTAAACAAGCACTCTTCTACATGTTGACTGTCTCTTCACACTGCGTGCAGGTGGATATCTGGTCTCTGGGTATCATGGTCATAGAGATGGTGGATGGGGAACCACCGTACTTCAATGAGCCGCCTCTCAAAGCCATGAAGATGATTCGAGACAACCTGCCTCCTAAACTGAAGAACCTGCACAAGGTACAGAAGCTGAAAACACCTGTATGCACCACCAGTAGCAGATGTCACGGAAACACAAATCTTTTTTCTTTTTTTTTTTAGATTGTGCCATTGTGGTTTCCCACAAAATCAAATGCATAGAAAACCATTAATTGTTTGGTATTATAACAGGAAGCCTTTGCTTCCACGAGAGGAAGAGAAAATGCAACTTGTTCATGTTTGTACACACACAAAGTTTTCATTAAACCTCTTATTATTTTATTGTAACTGTTATTTGGGTGCTTGAGGTTGAGAAGTGAATCACTAATTGTTGAATAATCTATGACCTTATTGACTTTTTCTTCATTGATTCATTGTTATCTCTGCCCTGGCACAGGTCCTATTACTTCTGCCACCTCCCTGACTGATAGCATGTAATTCACCAAGGCAATAAACTCACATTTTTGAGATTAAAGGATTAAGACAGCTACATAAAGTGGTTGTCAAGTAGACATGTGAGGCACAGATTGGGGTCTCAGAGGGATAATAGCACTGCTCTGTAATTTGCCCAACCAGTAACTTAAATTAAATTATCTTCAACCCATTAGGTGGCTGATAGTGAAGGCTGCTTTGGTGGATTGTATGGGTTTATACAGTATACATATTGATATTCAGTTTGAAGCATAGTTGCAAAAAATATTCGCAAAGTCAGTTTTAAAGGACTGAAATCTCTGACAATCATTTTGCCAGCACTAAGTTTACCTGCCTTGTAGAAATCCAATTATTTCTAGCATTTAGCAGCAGCTTGACTTAAATATCAAGTCACATATCAGATTCCATGTAAGAATAAAATGGTGAACACAGATTTCAGATGGAGAAATATGGTTAATTAGCTGGCTAAATGTGCAGATATAATTACTCATGGGCCGAGTGTCCCAATATTCAGAATGATTGAATCCAAAACCCTCAGCCAGAAAAAACAATCACATCCATACAGGAAGTAAAGTCCACCTCTGTTTCTGTCACTTGGCATTCAGTACAAATTCTGACCAGAGAGGAAACTTATCACTGAACATGTCTCAATATATGACTCTGTATGATTCGACTGATTAGTAACGAAAGAAATTCACATGAAATTTGTGTTTTGCAACAATCATGTGAATCTGTTATCCTCTCCAGTAGGTTCAACATGCGGTTGGACTGATTCACAATGCTGTCATTTCCCTATTTTGTGACACTGCCATTTCAATAGAATTTATCTGCCCTGGTTCGGATCAGTAGTGATGCAAAAACAACACTCAGGTAAATTTTCACCCCCTTTCCGTGCTGTGACGTCTTTCGGAGCACACAGACACAGTAAACACACCGCAGCTGCGACACAACCTGGGAATGAGATGGGAAGGATCCGCTTTACCAGCTGGCAACTCACTGGCCTTTTTCAGCAGGTTTACGCACGTTTAGAAAACCTGCTTATACGAACTCATTTTGGTTTTAAAAGGGTAAAAGTCTGATGACTCTGGATGTTTTCTCCCTTTCTCTTGTCACCTTCTCCCAGGTCTCCCCTGTGCTCAAGGGCTTCCTGGACAGGATGTTGGTGCGAGACCCGGCTCAGAGGGCCACAGCCAGTGAGCTTCTCAAACACCCATTCCTGACGAAGGCGGGTCCGCCGTCTTGCATCGTCCCTCTGATGAGGCAGAACAGGATGAGATGAGACAAGATGTGACACTAGGACCTCCAGACTGTGGAGGGCAGCTTGTGCAGGTTCAGATGGAACAGAATACTCCTGCACACAGAGGAGTGACCCACAGAGGTCAGAGGTCATGGATGAGGGGCCAAAACTCTCAGAAATGTGCTGTGAGCTGTGAAGTGTGAACCAGGTGTGCAGGAGTATTTTACTTTTCTTATGTGAATCACTGAACTGTGGGGAGTGTGTTCCCTGAATAAGAGGCAATAAGGTGTGTGTGTGTGTGTGTGTGTGTGTGTGTGTGTGTGTGTGTGTGTGTGTGTGTGTGTGTGTGTAAACATGTTGCCAGCGCTGTTGATGACAGTGTTTCATGGCCCTCGTGTGTGTGTGAACTCTCTGTTTGAGTCGTGAAGGTGGAGGACAGAGGAGAGAAGCCACAACTTGCCTATTGAATGATTTCAGCTGCTTCCATTGAAACATTTTGTTTTAATTGAAAGGCCTGAGCTGAAACGAAGGACTGTGGCTGTTTTTACGTTTCCATATGGACCTTACCTGGATTTTAAGTGTGAAGGTTGGGTTTTGCACACCAATTAGATGCTTTTAAGGAGCCGAGAGCCTGTTGGCTAATTTTAGAGATAGTCAGAGCGACATTTTAATCTCACTATTGGACAGTCTGGAAGCTGAACTTTCTTCACTACATGGACTTCTCTCATCAATGGATCCCAGACTCAGACACTGTCCTCATCACACCCAGAACTTACTACTGAGGGAGGAACTCTTTTGGCTCAAAAACGAGCCAGACTGACTTTATGTTGTAGCCATAAAAATACTAGCTTTCTCTTGTAAACAAGAAAACATACACTAAGTCTAAACGTAAACACTGGAGTTGTGGTTTTTTAACAGATGAATTTTTCTCTTATTTTCTCCTTATTTTCCTGTGTAAGTACAATGAACATAGAGAGATATATCAGTTTTGATGTTTTACTATCTCAATTTTGTGGTTTGTGTTTTATTATTATTATTATTTGTTGTCTGGTTTGTTTTAGAGTGAGATGTGATGATTTTTGAAGCACTGTTGAGAACAGATAGAAGCTGCACTCCCAGTTGATTCCAGCGCGCAGATAATAGACACTATAGACATTTTATTTTATGTTTTTAGACCAGACCAGGTAGGACTTTTGACCATTAATCTCAATGGTCAGAGGTCACTCAGATGAGCAGAAAAAGTTTTACAGAAACACAAATAGCAGAGAGAAAATGAGGATGAGAATACACTACATTAAAACTGCACAGGTCTAAAATCCTGACAAAACAGATACAAATCATTCCCTGTTTCAGCATTTTTTTTAAATCTTCTTTTTAACACCTTGGTTTTAACATGGGCTTTTCAGGAGAGCGGGCTTTACCACACCCTTTCTTTTACTTTGTTTTTCCAGCTGATAGAGGTAACTCATTTCACAAACAAAAGGTTCTTCTGAAGTAGGAAATGAACATGAGCTTCTTTTAGGGCTGTCGACGAGTTGTTTTCAGTCTGTGGTGCATGACAGCTTCCTTGTAATGTAATCACTGTCCTTCCACAAACACACAGCAGCTGCTGTTTTTAGTAAATGGTCAGCTGCTGACGTGAAGGAGCGCTCATCATGTTGTTCGTGTGTTCCGCTTGTTGAGTTGAATCGATTAATGTTTGATTGCCTGGTTAATGCATCTGCTGGACCGCTCCTGAATCCACCTCAGTGTAAGTGCTTGAAAGGAGCAAACAGTAGGTCTTTGTCATCCAGCGAGTACCTTAATTATAAACGATAAAGAAAACCACTGAGCGTGACACACAGAAAGGAGCATTAGAGATCAAGGCAAAGAAGTGTTGCTCATACTCCTAATGTGTCTGTGTGTGTGTGTGTGTGTGTGTGTGTGTGTGTGTGTGTGTATGAGAGAAGATGTGGGATCTGTGATTACTTTAGTGTTTGCATTTCAGTTGCCATGTATTAGGCAGATGACAGGAAGATAATAGAAGAGGAGGAGGAAACATTTTCATGAACATTCACTCTGAACACTAGTAAATTACAGCTGCTAGTAATTAATCAACTCACGCGTGTGAGCTGAAGAGAATCATCAGACCGGGGTAAAATTGTTTTGGATGACACTGAGACAAACCTCAAATTCAGACACCATTCCTGTCACTTTAGTTTAAGTTTAAAGTTAAGTCAACTGTTTCCCTACAAACAGACTAATGGTAAATGCATCACCAGCAAGGAGCAAAAACCTGCCCACCAACGTTTGTGAAAATATGTAGTCTGTTGGAGATTCTGCTGGTTGACAGACAGGAGTGGTCTGAAGTGGCTGAGAACAGCTCTCAGTGTGGAATCAATTAAATAACACTGTTGTTACTTTATTGGTGCGTTCTGATCAATCACTGTAATTCATACAAAGTTCACTTGCATATACTCAACTGATCGCCCTCTCTACCAAACATCACCCTAAAGTCGGAAACCACAGAGAATTAATTACACTTCATTTGGCCCACGTCGGGCTATTATCCGCCCACTTCTTCCCTCAGAGGCGTCTTTATCAGCAGACTGTTGTTTCACACTGTACCTTGTAGCAATGCAACAGTCATACAGAAGATCAAATTAAAGATAAGACTGTTGCTCTGTTAGAATTCATCTCTCTCAAGGTAATGAGATGCACATAACATAAACACAGTCTGCAGATACATTCCCCTCTCTAGGCCAAGGCTGCTGTTTCCATTCCTTCTATGTCTTCTACCTCCTCTCATCAGACCAAATCACAGTCAAGTAGCATTTTGAAGACAAACTCACAGTTTCTGATTCTGTCAGGTGCTCCTTCAAAATGAACACAGAGAAACATTTCTTAAAACTTCCAGATGCAGTCTCCACTCAGAACAAATGGACATGTATTGGGTTGTGTAGCACAGTCACTGCACAGATCACTGTCAAATACTTTTCTACATACATATGCTTTACATACTGCTATACATCTTATACTGCAGCGGTAGATGCCCTGTACTCCAGCTCTCCTGCTTATACAGTGAATGACCACTTTGTGGTTTCCTCATGTGGAAATGGAGAAACCAGTGACTGTGAGGCCTTGTACCTTGTAGTGGCAGCACAGAGTAGCAGGAAATAGGTTTTTATTTCAGGTTATTAAGAGTTATTGTTTTTTCTAACATTGTTGACAGTTCATGTAAAGCACAGCTAACTATAGTTTGTGACCAGAGAACTGAACTCACCATTATCCTGTTAATTAATATTGATAAGATCTAGTCCTGCAGCAGTACTCTGCAGGGGCGTGTCGCTTACTGTTTTTACTGTGATGATGATGACTCCATTAGGCTGCACCTTCACCCACAGTGAAAAGACTTCCTTCTAGACATTGTTGTCTGAATCTTTGAGCTCTAGTTATGTTTTCACACAGTTGAACTGTTGTCTCTGCTTTCAGTAGATTTCTGAAAGAAAGTGAACAGTGAGAACAAGGAAAATTTATGTTTCACTTTCTAAAACACAGATAAAATTTTTCCGTGTCCAGACTGGAGCTGCTTCAGAACAGGTTTGGTTAAATCCACTGGAGGCTGAACGTAGGTTATTGGTAAACTTTGTCCCTGCCACTTTTTGATTCAAAAACATTCACCTCAAAAAAATTCCTGGTCACTGTTTTGTGGATCTTCGCCAATTACTAGACAGTAGTTTTTCAGCTCTGTAAAACAAAGTCAAACCAAGTGGAACAAGCCAATGCTAATAACGAATATTGATTACGAAGTGTGTTGTGTGATCTCTCATGTCTGTAGCCTTGTGCTTATAATCAGAAACAGGATGGCTGATCTGAGTGAAATGATAGACTGACAATCAGATGTAGTTGAGGTAATTTCAGTTCAGCCTGTGATATTTAAGATCAGACACTTTGAATTTTCTTGTTTTCTGCTTGTTTTCTTGTGTTTCTTCCAAATCAGGATATCTGATTTTAATTATAATTTGAATGTTAATCCCAATCTTTTAAATCCAAGACCAGTTCTGAATAGTTGTAAACATTTGAACATGGGCTTTATTTTGAAGCTGAGAACTTCCTCTGAATGCTGGTAATTTGCATCTGGTCCTGGTGTCCTGCTGTACTTATTCAGAGGCTCTAGGCGGCTGGTGAAATGGTTAAAATGTCCAGCTAATATTGGGGGTTTTTTATTTGACTGATTATCACAGCCACTGCTGGGCAAAAAAGTCATAATTTTAGATTTTGAGAATTAAGTCATAACAGGAAAACATACTACTTTTTGGTAAAAGTCATAATTTATTGAGAAAAGGTTGTAATATTTTGAGAAAAAATGCAAAAAGCTAAATGTTGTTATGCTTAGATTAGGTAAATTGGTATACAGGACGTTTCAGTGTTTCCTGAAAGTCCATACTGCAGCCTACAGTTAATATTTTACTTGTGTTAGGACTGTATCTAACTGGGTTCAATTTCATTTCATTGAAAAAAAAAGTTCTTTATATATTTTTTTCTCTCAAAATGTTTCAAATTTATTGTGAAAATTTAATCTCGGATCCATTAATTTTCCTAACTGTGGCCCTACTGCTCATTGTATATAAGTTTCTGTCATCTTTTTTTTTGTTTATTTGTTTTTCTGTCCCTTGTCCTAACTACCTTTCATCCAGGTGTAATCAAACACACATTCTATGTTATTACAGAGTGTTGTTCCTGTTATGCCTCATCCCACATTTGATCAGTTGTCCTTTGATTATCAATGTGAAAATCCCAGATATGTCCTCTCTACTGGTGGACTGATGTTGTTAATTAGGTAGACTGTAACTACTGCTGTGTGCTTCTGTGAGGGTACATGTGTGTGGACATGTATACATATACATGAGTTCATGCCTTAACACTAACAATCACTACTTGACGGATTATGATTCTGGCTCGACACTAAGACTGTTAGTGATGGTGAAAGGAGACTTCCATGATGCTTGGTTCTTCTCATCTCACGCATCTGAAAAGTCTTCAAGTTGATTTAATGTCATTTGTTTGCCAAGTGGTGTCTGCATCTTTTGTCTGATATGTTACATTTAGCAGCCCTCAATGACATTCCTCACAGTTTTCAAATTTCTGAGACCACTGCAGCTTCAGGATTTTCCAGGGTTTTGTTTTGTCTTTGTTTTTTTGTTTTTTAATGTGGTTACTGAGTGCCTCAAAGCCGGCGCTCTTCTCAACTTGGTTTTGTTTCCTGATGGAGAAAAGGTGCAGTCCAGAGGGATTTTTCAAGAAGCAGGACCACACAACAGAGCCAACAAAAGTTTTCTGTTTCTTCACTAGTAGCCAATGAGCAGCTCCAGTGCTGCTGTTCAGGGTTCCCTGTTCTGCTCAGTAGCTTGTTTGACAGACATTTCTCCTTTTAGGTGAGTCTTCTTGGTTCTTCGTCTGAAAAACTCCTGCAGGACTTCGCCTCTGGTTTCCATGGTGAATGTGTGGTTACTGAGGCTCTTTCTGGTGTCACCAGATACCATGACCACTACTGACCGACAGCCTTCTCTATAAGATATGTGACAAAAAAGCAAAACACATGAATTCTTCCTCAGATTGACTGTTATGATTCTCATTGACTCGCCTCTTGTTTGAAAGCTGATTTTGTTGCTCTGTTGCAGTATTGACATATTTTGTCATACATCAGACTGTACCTGCACCATCTTGTTTTTGTAAATTTCACTGGTATTGTACAAACATAGACTACACTTTGAAAATTTTACTTTTTTTGCAAATACAATTTTTGTAAAAGTCACCCATGGTGTGTGTGTTTTTGTAATACTTATTGTTTTAAATGTTGTTCTCTAAAGAGGTGATTTTGCCTGCAGAAAAGGCCCAAAGAGGTCAAAGACTAAAACAACAAACAAACATGGTTGGAAGTGATGCAACAGTTAACAGCTCTGTGCAGCTTTAATGCTCATTACATGCTGGGAAAAAAAAACCAAAAAGACTGGATGCATGACATTTTTTAAGTGTCAGGGGAAAATCATCTAAATCAAAAGCATTTTTGTTCTATGGTGGCCTTCTTGGGACATCTCAGTCTCAGCTCTTCAGAGAGACTTGGCTTGACTTCAGCTTTAGGCTAAACTGTGCTCTTTAATGCTAACAGTCATTTACATGTTAATTGGAATGCAGTAAGCACGTCGACCATTGGATCTTAACGTGCTGGAAGCAGCATGTGAACATGGATAAATTCACATTAGTATGTAACATGTGGCTCATTAGAGTTAAATGTTAGATTGTATTACACAACCTAAGACAGCAGCATTTCCCTGTGATACATGTTAGTCACACCAGTCACTGCTCAGCTGCTAAATGTTCTGGCAAACACTGTAAATGACTGGTGCAGAACAGTTTCATATGAACATGAATCATAAGAGACTGTGGAGGAACCAGTGTCTGACTCTGATGTGTTTCTCTGATTATTTGTCTGCATAATGCAAAGAAGATGTGGCTCTGTGATTGTGAAGGATTAACTCAATCATTAATCTGTTAGACTACAATGGTTTTGTGTTTTCTCATCACCAAACCAATAACCCAAATCAATCGTTACATGAGAGGTGGTTTATTGTTCATAAAATAAATAAATATCAGTTATTTGTAGGATTTTTACATCATTTACAAGCCCTTCCTTTAAAAATATAGATTTTCACTAACTGTGGCTGCAAAGGAGTCTGTTGGAACCTGAGTGGTTTGAGAAGCACTTTCATTCTGCTCTGATGTGCACCACCCTGCCTGTAATTCTTTTGTGATTACAGTTTATAACCACATAGGCATTTTGCAACATGAATATGTGGGTTTAAAAACTTTGCATGACTTACGAGAGTAATGAATGATTTTTATTACAAAAAATAATAATCCAACTTTGTAATACGGAAGAATATAATTTGAATATTGAAATGTTTAGATCAGTCAACTGCAGTTCCTGTTGAATATCTCAGTCATGTCTTTGTGTTTGGCCATGTAACCACTGGTGTTCATAGAATAAACAACACAGCAGACAACGCAGGTCCAGAAATGCAAACGACACAATGAGCTGCTGGTTTACTGTTGAAGTGCTTTAGGCAGACTCTTTTCATTAGCGTGCACCAACATGTCTGTTGTAATAAATGAGCCTGCACACTATCAGATGTCATAATGAGGCCTAAACTGAAAGTTATCTGTCACAATAACCTAGGTAACTAAATACATGACTGATTAAGTTCCCACACGCTGCCTGATGAGCTGGCACTGCCATAGACCAGCCGTCAGTGGAAACCCTGACGATTTCTCTGCTGTATTAGAGCAACAGCTAGAGTCAGCACGGCTGTATTTTTAGCACTTCCGTCAAGTCGCCACGTCAGTCAAAGTGAGCTCTGCAGCCGCGGCTCTGCAGGCTGCAGCTCTGCAGCAGAGCTTTTACTGTAAACATAAGGGATGGGCCCTTAACAGTGACAGCTATTATAGACCACAGGACAGCTGTGGTCTGTGTTTGTTTTTGTGTCAAAGTAAAGAAGAAGTGACAACACTGTGCTGGATTTTCAGCTCTTCAGTGGCTGGTTCAAGATAAAGGCTGAGTTTAGAGTTTAATGTTGATTACAGGAGTCGTGCATTTAAGCATGGTTGGGTTGGTCACTTTAAAAAGACAGTGTAGTTAGTTTATTCATATAGAAGGTATATTCATCATAAGTATATTCCTATTTCCACAGTAGGTGCACATGAATAATGAAACTAGGTCACCAATAAGGACCATTTTGCAATATAGGAACAGCAAAAAATTATGAACAGTACAATCTCGAACAAACTGCTTCTGCTTTAGAACTGAGATGTGAAACTGTGATAAATATATCAGTGAGATTGTGAGTTAAACTGTGAGCAGTGCAATATATAGGATAAGATATGGACTCTAGTTACTTTCAGTGTTTCTCAGGTGACTGTGATATTCAGAGGCAAATGGAAATATCGGTCAATTGATCGGTCGCTGTGGCTGAAATGTCTCAACAGCACATGGATTTGCCATAACATTGTGTATGGACATCAAACATTCATGGTTCCCAGAAGAGGGATCCTACTGAATATATATATGTGTGTGTGTGTGTGTGCATGTATATATATTTATGCACACACACACACTCCCATCAAATTCAGCTGTACTCCGTGTTTAGGGCTATTAATCAAATGTCAGCCCTGTCGCTGGGGGCATGTTGGTGTACTGATGTTAGTCTTAAAGTTCAGCCCCACAGAGCTGCCACCATGGCTGCAGACTCTTGAACCACAGTTAATGAAACTGTAGAGCCTGTCACAGCATTAAAGGCCTTTTTTGAGTTTGTGGCTTTTATTGAAGGGTTTCAGTAAGTTAGCTTTACTTGGTATTCAGTATGTGGTCATTCTAAGGTATTAACTTATGTGTCTATCTTTATGTTTATGTTGGTGTTGGCCACAATTTCCTTCTTTTTTTCCTCTCTCTCTCTCTCTCTCTCTCTCTCTCTCTCTCTGTGTGTGTGTGGTAATGGTATGTTTAGATTAAGGTTGGGGTAAACGAGGGGTTAGGCAAGTAGTAGGCTAGTTATGGTGAAGGTTGGGTAAATTAATGTAAGTCAATGTAATGTCCTCTGAAGTCATGAAGACAGGACTGTGTGCGTGTGTGTGTGTGTGTGTGTGTGTGGGTGATTGTGTGTGTGTGTGTGTGTGTGGGTGAGTGGGTGTGGGAGATAAAGAGCGTTTCCAGAATGTGGCGGAGCCGCGCAGGTGGGCGGTGTTTGGCGGCCCGCAGCGGCCAATAGGAAGCCTGGTTGTCGCTGTCAAACACAGCTGATCGATGAGTCAGGGAGCGACAGCCGAGAAGGTCCCACTTGTTGCTGAGCAGGAGCAGCGAGCGTCAGCTGACCGTCGAGCTCCGACCCGTCTCCAGCCTCCATCCTGAAGTCTGTCCGCCTGTGCAGCCTGAACAGCCGCTTCAGTGCAGATCGCTCCGCTGCCGCCTGGTTTACGGCTCTCAGGTGAGACGGGTCCCTCATATAAACCTCCATCACCCGCTCCATTCATGAGGAGGGGTGTCCGCGTTTTAACTTTACCTGTGACGGCGGCTGACCGTCAAAGCGGAGAGAGCCGGTGATTAAAATGTGTTTTCACATAAAGACGTCGTGGTTCCGTCCTCTGATTGCCTTCGTGAAAAATACACGCACTGTGTTTTTATGTGTTTTTGTTAAGATTGTAGGCGGTGGATTTAAGTAGTTTAGAGTTCATACCGAGCATGTAAACGGAACCTATGGATTATTACTGTTGCGGTGATAAAAGCGGATTCAATCATAAAGGCTTTACAGTTAATAATCAGAGGAATATGATCGAAGCCTCCAGTCACACACTGATGTTGCTGAGGAACAAAGGAGCTATTTACATAATGAACTGTGTTACCATCCACAGGTCATCCTCTGTGGGATTCAAACAGGGGTTCAGGTTCAGATATTCCAGGTGTTTATAGGGTGTCAGGAATCTTGAGGGGATTTCAGGTTTCTTAAGGGGGTCTTTAACTGTGTCTTTAAGGCACGAGGTTCCAGCCAGGTTTTTGGAGTTTTAAGGGTGTATTTTTAGAGTTTATTTTCACTATGATTAAATCCAGAGCTGGAACAATTAGTTGATTAATTGACGGAAAATAATCTGTCACTATTTTCATTTTGGTTGATAGTTTGTTTTTTCCTGCAGAACCTTCTCAGATGTGAGAATGTGCTGCCTTTCTCTGTTTTGTATCATTATAAATGATTTAGCTGTCTGTGGGTTTTTGACTTGGGCTCCGACATATTAACAGCATTTTTTCACATTGTACATTTCAAAGACCAATGGATTGATCAATCAATTAAAAAAAAGATAATTGTCAGATTAATTGATAATGAAAGTGGTTGCAACCCTTTAAAACAGATAGACATAATCTCAGTCTTGGAACTTTGTGTGTGTATGTGTGTGGGTGAGTGAGTTTTGAGGTGTGCAACATGTTTGCGAACACCTGCCCTGCTGTGACTCTCCATTACCTTAAGTGGCACCATTTCAGGTCATCTCTGTAAGGAGAACTGTAGCAGCAGTGTATCACCCAGATCAGTGGTTACACACAGGAGATAAAAATAAAAAAAGAAAGAAAAAAGCTCTTTGTGCAAAAGCTAACAAAGACTATAAGTTGTGAACACTAACACCATGTAACTGCTAATAAATACATTGATAAACTCTTTTATAATCAAATCGTTGTAGTTTAACTCACACTTACTTTGAACATGAAGTGTTTTATGGATTAAATTATAAAAGTATTTATGTCAGCACACAAATGTGTTGACCCACATAATAACAGAAGCTGGGTCAAATGAGTTTCAGTGGGTCTACGCCCCCACCTGCCCCACCGCCCCCTACCCCCTCCACTGCATCCCTTGTGACCTGTTCAGTAATGTAACATCAGCAGGTCCACTGCATGCTGTGCATGTTCATTGTGCATTGTGTATACTGACTGTTGAGAGCATTACAAACACCAGCTCATCCTGTCAAACAGACTGAGCGTTTGGAGGTGTTAATGTGCTGCCTCATGGTGTCCTTCAGTTTAAATTAAATCCACTGAGATCAAATTAAAGTTAGTCAAGAGGAAACTTTGAAGGTGTGGTTACAGGTTACATTTGTGTTTTGTTGAAATTGGATTTACTTCCTTTTTTCTGTTTTTGTAAACAGACTTGCAAAGAATCTTTTTTGCAAAGTTCTGATGTTATGGCAGTGAAAAAGATCTGTCTCCAGACACACAGACACCTGCCAAAGTACTGAAAACAGCCTCTGTGGTAGTTGAAGCTACAGTAGCTGTCTCCAGGACACACACACACACACACACACACACACACACACAGAGTGAACACAATACCAACCTCACTGTGGAAACTGGTAACAATTATCATAAAATTAATTAAGACTGATGACATGTCGAGCTGATGAGGCAATGTAGGTTTATTGAGCTGTTGAAACACATTTTGTTATCGCAGTAATGTAGCGTGTGATAATGAGACATCAAGATAGTGCACTCATGTTTTCCTCAGTTGTGGTTAAAAACTAGAGTCAGATCTTAATAAATAAGAAATTAACACCCTGAGCTGAGCCGTCTACAGGTTTGTAGCTGCTGGTTTCACATGCTCAGAAATACTGAAGCAGCAGAGCAGAAAGAGCAAAGGTCAGACTGGCAGAGCAGGAGTCACCTCCACAGCTACTGATCAACCAGACTCTCAGATGTGGTTCTGTAGGTGAAGACGCTCAACACTACTTACTACCAACTAAGTGTAAGAGCGGCAAAGCAGACTGTGTTTTCTGCTTATCTCTGGTGTTCAGGTGTTTCTCAGGAGTCAGGTGATCAGGGTGTTCCCTGCAGAATGTTTTTTCTTGAGATTTTCCCCGTGGTTTCTCCAGGTGGAAACCTTTTTCTCATCATGGCTCATGTTAACGACCCAGCTCTTCCACTGTTTGCACCAAACAAATTACTGTTGTGGCTGGAAACATAAAACACATCTCTTCCTGTGTGCCAGACAATATTTCCAAGAAAGATATAGCAGGCAGTGTTTATAGCTGCAAATGTTACATTACATCATTTGATGTCACCTAATGTGGTATTTGTTTGACACCTTTATCTGAATCCTGCAAAGATTCACACATAACCACACATACACAAACACGTAGCCAGAGTGGGCTTCCAGGAAATGCAGAGCCAGTTTAACATGCTTTATCGCTGACCTATTGTGCATAAAAAGTACATGTTTGTGATTGTTATCTGCTCAGTCCATGCTGTGCTCTGTGTCTCAGCTGAAATCCACATGAAGAGGATTTGTAGATGAGAGACGATAACAAAAGTGTAGCTGAAGTGATGCTCAAAGACTGTGTCCGTCACGTCTCGTACACACACTGTGCATCAAAGCAGAGGAAGATCGTACCAAGCTGATACTGAGATAATGTGGGAAAACTGACATTTCGGGCCTGCCAGGGTAACATTTGTAGTGATTGTGATTGTGGTGGTGTTGATGCGTCACATCTTTTTACACATCTTTTATTCATGATTTTGTGAAAATGTGGTCTGAAGTGTCTGAACCATGGTGGAACTGTGAAGAGGAAACAGTGTCCAGCTCTCACCTGGAGGGAGCTGAGGATACAGTGAGTTTAGAGAAAGATCCATTTTTATTTTATGATGTCAGAAAAACTTCTGTTGCCTCCCTGTTTCCTTCTTGTCAAACATTACAGCAGAAGTTATAATATCACAGAGGGCCATGATGACTAAGATGCAGACATCCCACGCAGGTTGTGGTCACAGAAGATGGAGCTGTGAATGTGTGTGTGTGTTTCATGTGTGTATGTGTCAAACCTCTGCAATGTTTGAACCCTCTGTGTGTGTGTGTGTGTGTGTGTGTGTGTGTGTGTGTGTGTGTGAGTGTGACTGGCATCGTGAGGCAGGGGGCCCTCCCTCACGGCTCCTGAGATGACTGGCATCTCTCTTGACATAAAAGCATAAAATACACACTAAAGATAGCAAAGCACAGACACACAAACATTTTCACACACTGACAACAGTGTGGCATTTAGGCTGGCACTCTAGCAGAGGCCTGACTCTGTTGGCACTAGTTTATCACAGGAAGTGCGTGTCAAGGATGAATGTGGTGCAAGTCATCTGGAGAAAGAGTTTGGGTTGCTGCGGTGATGGGTTTCTGTTTCAGCATCAAGACAAGTTTTGTTGCTGCTCAGCTGCAGCACTGTCAGGTTTGGGTATTGGTCAATATGGTCAACACTGGGACAGTAAACAGTGAGAGGTGATAGTTTCATTATCTGTTGACTGAAAGGTTGAAGACAGGCCAGGTTTACTGTGATGTTATAAACCTGGCCTGGATAAGAGGATGTCGCAGAACACAGAGGCAACCTTCTGTGGCCCATCTTAAAGTTCCTCCAGACATATTTTAAACCATGTAAAAATACTCTGCCATGATTAACATTTTGGTTAACATGGTTAATAAAAGTCGGAAGCTCATCTGCTCTTACTTCCTCATTGAGAACATGTTTGAGCCTCAGTCAGACCCAGACTCAGATCAGGAGTCTGTTGAGACCAAAATCAGAGACGAGCAGACAAATCAGAACGGTTAGCACAGTCAGCATCTTTGTTTATGTTGTTTGTTAGCTTGTAACTGGCAGTGGCTAACACAGTGTTGGTGGTTGGGCTAATGCAAACTCTAGCTCTCTGTACTGACAAGGTTTCAGGTTTATTTAGCCCCGCCCACCATTGTTAAAAGTTTACAGGATTGGTTCCTTAAGTTCTATGACATATGAATCCCTGACTGTCTGAATCTGTTTTTATGAGACTGTCATTGGTTCACTGCAGTACCACAGTGGAAACACGGTCATGCATTATTGCATGCATATATATATATATATATATATATATATATATATATATATATGCGTTATTGTGAACAAGGTTAAAAACTTAAGTATAATAAATAATGAAGTTGAAGTTGATGAGGTAGTGAGAGCCACACCTGGCCCTGCTGCGTCTGATGTCCTGTGCCACCAGGTTGTGTTTGACGAGAAAAGGTTTTGCTTGATCGTTTTACTACATAAAGGGACATTATGTTAACACTGTTAGTGTCATCTTCTTTTTTGCATCAAGTACCAATAAAACATGTAGACTTTCTTAAACCCCCCACAAGCTGAATGTTTTTTAAATGAGCTTTATTTTAAAGTGGTACTGAAGTTGCTTTATGGCACCTCAGCAGAAAAAATGTGCTTCTCTTCCACTCACATCTTGTAGAGCTGCACCAATCAGTATTACCAATCGATACCAATCGACATTGATTGTCAATCAACTGTAAAAAAAAATTGGCAAGAATTTTGATTATTGATTTATTGCTAATCATTTTTTTAAACCCCACGCATTCTTGTTCATTTGCTTCTCAAATGTCAAAAATTGTCTAAATCATAGCAAAGTGATTATTTTCGGATTTGGACAAAACATTTGATAACGTCACCTCAGGCTCTGAAGGGAACTGTGATGGGTATTTTAACTGTTTCCTTTCCTGATGTAGACCAAATGATTTCTGTCCTGCTCCAGTATCTTTGTTGTCTAAAGTAAAGTGAAATAAGAAAAATTTGGAAAAGGACAAAGTCTGTATTTCTGTTAATTACATCAAGGCACCATCACATTTTGATGATGGTGTTTACATGATAAAACCCATTTTGACACCTTGTTAAATGAATGTTTGCTAGTTTAAGTAAGTTTAGCTCTGAGGTTTTCGAGGCACAGATGGGAGGTCAGTGGTTCAAATCTTAGGTTGTGCTGTGAAATTCAAATTGAAGACCCTCATCACTGCAGCTGCTCAGTGAGCAACAACAGCATCCAGCAGAGGTGTGGAGGGCACTCAGCAGCTGACAGGTGTGAATCAACACCACAGCAGGCTCGCTCTGTCAGTCAAAGCAAACAACAGGCTGGTCCACAGCTGACAAGACATTCAGAGGGAAGGTCCCTTTTCTTTCACAGCTGTGATGTCTCTTACATTTCGGACATTTACTTCACAGCCCCTGAGAGAGAGAGAGAGAGAGAGAGAGAGAGAGGTGTGACTTCTGCTTCCTGTTCACTGGAACTCTGACCACACTGTGTTCGGGTATGTGCGTGATTGCCACATGTGTGTGAAAGATGGCCGCTGGTGTTTTTCTGTGTTTTCTCTGCCTCTGACCTTTTATCTCTGCTGTCTCATCAGGAAGTTTGGTTTGATGTCTGCGTCAGTCCTGCATCCATGGCCGTGTGGACGCATCAGTCTGGTCTGTGGACTCCTCCTCCTGGCCTCCTCGCCACTGCTCACTACAGGTATGACCTCTGACCTCCACCCAACGTCTCTATGGTTTTACCATCATTCATTTTATAAGACAGATGAATATTTAACAAGTACAAGTTGTAAAAAAAATAACCATTTACACAGGATTCAAGTTAAAACTGCTGAAAATTCATCTTTCAAAAGTGACAAAACTGACGCTTCCTGGTAATAATTATCAGTCTGGTTAACTGTTAACAAATAGAAAACCAATAAAATAGTCATAGAATTTGTTATATTGATTTATCAAAGAGAAAAGATTCAAAAGTCTTTTTTTTTTTGCACATGTTTTGAAATATTTGTGTGCAGCTAAGACAAACTTCTGGGGTCCTCTGAGCTGAGTGTCCTCTTCAGCTCACCTGCTGCTGCATATTGTTAATAATGAAACTGAAAAAGACTTTTCAGGGAATCCTTTGAAAAGAGCAACTGTTTCTCATTTCATTGAGAAATGTGTGCAATAGGCCACAAGGGTACTGATACTGAAGAAACCTCAAACACCAAGAATTATGGTTTTAACTGTAAATATGACCAAGATAAATGTTGAGCTGGATGGAGACACAATGTTTTATAATGACTGCTTTTGAAACATTAGATGAACTTAGCACAGTGTGTCGCAGGATGTAGCCAGTTTC
Source organism: Trachinotus anak (assembly GCF_046630095.1). NCBI lineage: Eukaryota > Metazoa > Chordata > Actinopteri > Carangiformes > Carangidae > Trachinotus > Trachinotus anak. Next base: position 78,749 of record NW_027273865.1, read on the forward strand.
TGTTCAGCTCAACATTTTTACTCTGGGTTAGAGGTTTGAAGCGAACTGCCTGCTTCCTCCTCTTCACATGGGAGTTCATGGTTTAATTAATATTAGTTCACTCGTTTTCTGAAGCTACAGTCGTTCATCAGACTAAATATATGCACAACAAATCTACAGCTCTGAATTTGATAAGGTGAGTAAAATCCCATGAAAGCCTTTGCATGACTTTTCTCAGTGTGGCTTCATTTGCAGAAATCTAGTGATTTTCCACTCTCTGCCTCACACTCGACCTACTCCCCACATGTGTTTGGGGTTACAGAGCTTGCGGAGGCAGTGGAAATCATAATTGTGCAGTTGCAGACTTTTAGGGTGGAAGGTGAAGAAATAGAGGAAGTGGGTAAGACTGTTGGCTGCTACGGCAAAGCTGTCCATTGGGTAAGCAGAAAGGGCTGTGGGCAGCAGTGCTTTTCATTGAATGAGCAGCAAGTTGCTGGAAATGAACAGCATCCACAACATTAAAGTAAAATACACAAACCAAGAACCAAATCCTGAGCCTCAATTTTTTTTTTCTTTTACCACCTGTCTGCATTTGTTTACAGTGATAATATCACCTTCCCTTCCTTTCATACTGAACCTGAGTTCTTCCCAACACATTCATTCATTCACATTCATTCACCACCCATCACCCTCTCACCACAACACTGTGTCTGCATGATGCTTTCACTTGTTTAGTTACATTCACAGTCTGAAGCTGCTCAGTAAATGACCACCATCTATTGTTGAAAGACACTGAGTAACTCCAGGAGAGAGGGACGCTGCCATGTCCTGTTTGTGACAGTTAAAATTTTTGAATTATTACCACATCAGTCATAGGATAACGATACAAACAGTTGGACAGTAGCTGCAGAGACTGGCAGCTTTCACAGGCCTCTATAGCATTGCGAGTGAGGAAATCACCTGAGAAATATAAACACTAACCAATAGCAATGGTGCGTGGTGGAGGGATCCAATAATCCTGACGTCCAGTGCACAAAGGCAACACAAACACCCCTCCCTGTAAAAACCTGCCCTCACCACAGTGTTTTGTGTCTCTGCAGGCAGACTGAGCAACTGCTCTCACCCTCTGGTGCCAGAACATGGAGGCTTCCGCTGCGATCCGTCTCCGTGTCGAGGTTTCCCCCAGAAGAGCTCCATCCATTTCTTCTGTGAGCCCGGATACCACATCAACAAGGTCCGCGTGTCCAGGTGTCGCCACGGGAGGTGGCAGCCTCCAATCCCGGCCTGTATCCCCATCAAAGGTGAGAGTTTGGAAGACTGAATACACTGGATTCTAACAAGTGATATGGTTTTTATAATATAATCAAGCTTCAAGCTCTCTGAGTATCTGCTGAGGGTGTGGTGTTTCACTGCAACCTGCTGGGTTAATAGGAAGTGACTTCTCTTTGCTCAGAATCCAGGTGATTCATGTTTAGACATTAATCCACTGAACGCTTGAAGAAATCTAGGAAGGAAATGATCAGTCCATTAATAGGTTTGTCGATCACTTTATTGTTTTGGTAATTTTTCAAGAAAAATACCAAACTATTTTTGGTTTCAGCTTATCAGAATTTTTCTCAGTTGGTTAGTCAGACAAAGTTAGTCAACCCTGGTGCCGGGAAATTGCAGTAGATACTTTTAAGTATTTGGAGACATTTCATAGAATAAAACACAATAATAAACACTTAAAACTGCAATGAAAATAACTGCAATACTAAATGATAATAATAATAATAATAAAGCTACCCACACAAAGGGTGTTAGGTCATTTGTAGCAGAGATGATTTCAGTCCTGTGGAGCTCAGCAGCTGAACTCAAACAGCCAGGTTGGTAGTTTGTTTCCCTCCCATGGTTCAGCTGCCTCTCTCTCTGCAGTTTGGCTAAAAGCCTCTTTCAAAGAAGACACAAGGCATGTGACTTTAAAGTTCCTTTCTTTATTAGTAAGCAGATATTCTTAGAGGACTCTAAACATCTCTTGACATTTCCCAGCAGCACTGGGCATCACAGCGTTCCTCAGCGATTTCCTCAGTTTGTAATCTACTGGTGACTCATCACACAGTGTTCATCCAGTCAGTTTTCAGGCTGATTAGTAATTTTTTTGACAGTTCCTTCTTGTTTTGAGTATTCAGGAAGCAGAAGGCGTTTCGTTGTTGTGGTTGGGTTATGGGGTTTGATTCCCAGTGGGGTTACCTATGCTTAAAATATGTGTCGCCGCCAATTCCAGACATGAAATGAAGTCTGGCTGTGTGAGGGCATTAGTCAGCATAACAGCACTTCTCCGTGGGCACTGCGAGTTTAAGCAGATATTTTTACTCTTATTTCAAATGTTTGATATATTTGGATTATGTTTTTGGTTGTATTCATTTTCCTGTTGCTACGGCAACTCGATCAATTAAACTTTTATCTCTTCTCATGAAATATGCTGGGAAAAAAAAGTCTCTGAAGCTTTGATGGTGTGGGATCAGGTGGTGTCAGGTGTCATCTCCCCATCACAGCACTAATACCAATAATCATAAACCCCCAGAGCACCTTGAGACTGAGGAGTGATCCCTCTCACATATACCCAACAGCAGCAGCAGCAGCAGCAGATGCAGCAGATGCAGCAGTTTATCTTTTGACCTACTTAACAGACACGCGCAGACATGCTTAGACTCTCTGCAGGGGAACGAGAAGCTTTACTTTCCTCAGACCAGTTCCGACTTCCTCTGTTGCCATTCACTCACTCGTGCTGTGACAGGAAGTCAGAGCGCAGAAAGAGGAAGCGGGCTAAGCCACCATAATAACCATTAAACATTTCCTCTGTGTTGACGTTGACAGAGCCTCATGGAAAGCTACTGCCGTATTCTCAAGGGCACAGAGAAACCACATAAATTGATCAAACACCTCCTTTCATAGATCTTGTATTGGATAATCTACAGTGTTTAAGACCCTCACCACAGATTACATGGGTTTTCCCACAGTGGTGCAGCACAGATCATTGTTAGGCTTCTTTTACAGTTTTGGCTCATTGTCTCACTTATTTCTGACATTTCTGCTGTTAAACAACCAAAACGATGTCTTAAAAACTTAGAGTGCCAAACTTGAGTTCAGATTTCAGTCCTAGTCGGTTTTGGTGACACCTGTAGATGCTAACAGCAAACAGGGTTGAATACTACAGCAAAACAAACTATTCCAGCTGTGATCTGATTTGATGCTGCACACAGCACCAGTCTGTGAGCAGAGCTGCTCACCTGCAGCTTTTCATCTAACAGCCGCTCCCTCTCCTCTGATCCGCTGTCAGAAAAACTGACCGTTGTCTTCTTTAGTGGAGGCATTTTTGATGAATGACTGCAGTAAGTGCTGAGCTCGCTGGCAAACACACGATGTTTCCTGTGACTATTGAAAAGGCAGCTTGTGTTTCTTTTAATGTGAAGCTGCAGCAGTAGAAAATGTTCGCTCTGCATTAGCAGCAACTTAACACAGCATTTTTAATGAGAAAGTCAGTTCATAACTGCGTATCAGTGGACCATAGACTCATTCACCGTTTTGTGATAGAGACTGTGTCATGGACATTGACTTAACAGTCATTAATTTACATGAAAATCTTCAGCACAAGCCACATGCAAACACTGTAACTCTGGGTGTATCTTCTTTTCCTGTTTGTCCTGTGGCTGCGATTATTTTTTTCTAATTATTATTAAGCGATTGTTCATAAAAAGTAAAAAGGTCAAAAATTTGTGAAAAACAAGTTTTGAGAGCCCCAAAACCCCAAATACTTTCCATGTATAGAAAAAAGAAGATATTTGCACATCAGTGAAACAACATAGATTTGGTGTTTTAGCTTGATAAATGACTTAATTAATTTCCCAGTTTGGGATCATTAAAGTACTTTGATTTGATTTGATTTGATTTGATTTGATTTGATTTGATTTAAACAATTAATCAGTGATCAGAATTATTGATTCATTTTATGACCAGAAACTTCTGCCCCAGTATACACCTGAGTCTGGCCCATACTCTTCCACATCTAGGTAGATTCCTGCTGTTCTCCTCTGGTGTTGAGTGACTGCAGATGTGGAGGTGGCATCTGACCATCATGCTGTATATGGGCCAGATGTGGGCCATGGAACCAGTGTATAGTGGGCCGAAGGAAACACAAGCATGCGCCCTAAGAATAGATGTAGATGTATTTTGCTAGTGTTAATTAACTATCCAGATTGTTAGATGTGCTTCATCATCATCATTTTGTCCAGATATTACTGTTATATTTCCTACTTTATTAGCAGGAAATGTGTTATCGTCATGTTTGAGTGTGAGTTCCTCAGAACACTCTGTTTTTTTCCGAGCTGCCATCATCCAGCGAGTGCTCAGTTCCTCCCCCAGCAGCAAACAGTGGTATAGTTTTTGTCTGTCAGTGTCTATGGTTGTGTTTCTTAAACATTAGTCCCTCTCCTCCTCAGAAGGTCCTAACATGAACCCTGATGACAGGTCCAATGATTCGATGCCCAGCATGGCCACAACAGCAGTGGGCGTCTCCATCTTCCTGCTCACCACCACTGCCTGTCTGGTCGTCAAGTCCCGCCTCTACCCCTGTCAATCACACAGGTAAGCAATGGATTAGAGAAGGATTCAGTGTCTTGCTCAATGACACCTCACCTGTATAACACACCTGCTAACTCTTCCATTGAATGACTCTCTCTCTCTCTTCCAGCAGCCGTCGCTCCTCAGACCAGCTGGACCTGATGGTGGACGGACTTCCTGTCTCTCTCCCCTCCTACGAGGAGGCGGTGTACGGCAGCTGGGGCCAGCGCCTCCCTGCCTGCTCAGCACCTGGACCCACCCAACTGCTTTTGGCTCAGGAGGCTCCCAGCTGTCACCAGTCGTCTCTTAACAACCAATCAGACGGCAGTCACCACCCTCTCCTGTCCACCCAAAGCCCCGACAACCCCCCACCCCCTTACGAAGAGGTACAGTCATCACACCCCAGAAACAGGATGAGTGACGAGGAGGTGCGGCAGCTACATGTCGCTCTTTCAGATGACAAGGACACTTGACTGACAGACTGTCGGGTTCATGTATGACTAAGTTCCCAGCACACGGAGTGCAGTTGTTTAGCTATGAAAGCACGATTTTGATTGACAGCCAACTGCTGCAGCGTTTACTCTGCAGGCGGCTGAAACAACAAAGACATGGACTGACAGCAGATGCCTGCACTTTTCCTGGTTGGCTGCAGCTCACCAGCATCGGGACACTCTGTCCTATCACACGCTAGTTTAGACGAAGCATATAAGCTCTGATTGGCCAGTTGTCAGGTCACAAAGACCTGACCGAAGAGGACTGAAGTACATTAATGAAATGCTGATTGTATAGTGTTTTGTATGAGTGTTTGAGGAGGGAGTTAATGTGCACGCTTATCTCTGCTGTCAGGTGAAAACCTTGTATCCAGAATGTCATCTCTTCAGGAACAAAGCTGCCTTGTTTTTTAGTGTGTTGATAATGTTAGCTATTTTCTAATGACAGTGTAACCCTTCAGTTTAAATAACAAATCAACCAAACTTACGAGGTTTTCACAGGATTGCAGCGATACGTGTGTGTGTGTGCATGTGTGTTTTCAGTGTTGTTCTGGAGACGTAGTCTATCCTTCCCGTCAGTGACGGGGCTGATCGAGGCTTCCTTCATGAAGTCAGTGACATGCTGTTACAGAAACCTGCGTGTTTCCACGGCAACCGACTCTATTCCATTCCTATCTGAGACTTCTGTGCAGTGTTTCTCTTTGAGCCTAATTGGACTGTCATGCAAGTGTTGTTGATGTAAAGCCTGCGTGGTGCACACACACACACACACACACACACACTCGGATGATAGATGGTGACTTGATAAACAGTGTGTGATAATGTTCATTTGAAAAAGTTAATTTTGTGTACAGCAGATATTTAGAGACTTGAAACCAAATAGTCTTTGAAAGTGTTTCTCCTGTGTTCATTCAGTACGAAGTAAAACAAACACACAAACCAACAAGATGCACAAGTTTGGGACCAAATCCTCCAAATAAAACTGAAACTCCTCAGTGATCAAACTCTGATTGTCCTCTCTGCACCTCGCTGGTTCCCTCTCTGTGACCCTGCAGAGCGACTGACGCCTTCACAGACCTTGAATGTATTTTATGTTTTATTTTGTGGCAAAAGATCTTAATTATTATATGGATTGTAATATTTACAGAATGATTATTTGTACATTGTATTATTGCACAGAATTATATATGAATAAATGTTGAAAAGATTCTTTGTTCCATATCCTCCATCTTGTTTGTGACTTAACTGAGGTTAATTTGATGAGCTGAGTTTTTCAGTGTGGGGATATGGCAGGTGTGTTAGCACAAGGCAGGACGGTAAAGAAATCCTTTCCTTTTTACTCCCAACACTTCTGATGTTTTGTATTACTTTCTTTTTAATTTTGCACTCAGTCTGCTTTATGAGCGAAAAGCTAAATTAACCACCATCCAACCATTAGATCTTGATTATAGTTGATATTCTCTCACCATTTATCAGTTTTCTCAGAGGATAACAGCAAGAATCTTCGCAGAATCTGATGGTTTTCACTGAAGCCAGGAAATGTTAAAATGTTAAAAATCAGATGCAGAGTCTGTTATCTGCACGTTTTTAAAAAAAACTGTTTTTGTGGTTTTCCACATCCTGCTGATAAACCAGTTTTTTTCCTCATAAGACAAAGTTGTTCCTGATATGATCGACCTTTCCTTTCCGCCTGCTGCAGGTCAGCATGCAAACTCAAACACATACACACATACATGCACACAAACACACACACATACACACACCAACAACAGACCTGATTAATGAAAGATTAAGAGATAAAAGCATCATGAATGAGATCCAGTGAAGATCAGCTGAGTTTCAGACATTTAGACTATTTAATGTGACCTGGTGAATGTAAGAAATAAAGGTTAGGAATCTCTACTTCTTCTCTTTACTGCAGAACCAGACCTCACATATTTGTAAGTCTCTTTTAAGGACTTACAATTATATTTTTTGAGACCTGCAGACACCACTTTAATTTTCATACTGTGCATGTTGTGAATCTTAAAATTCCAGGTGATGAGAGAACATAAGATCCAGAAATCGTAGAATCTTAAATTCTAAATTTATTCTGAACTTTTGACTGATCCAGCAGCTGAACACATGTGTGATGTTTTTTTCTACAATGGAAATCAAATGTTACTCAGAAAGTTTGCCCTGACAATGTTGCTTTGCCTTCACCTTCTGTCCACTTCATCCCAAACCAGCTCCACATGGTCTAAGTCTGGAGACTGTGCTGGACGTCATCACATGAAGCCTCCGTCTGGTTCTGTTCATTTCTCACCACTCTGACAGCAACACACAGAGCTGCCTCCTGCAGCACAGCATTGTCCTAATAATGCATCAGAGAGTGTAGTGACACTGTTTGTTCCAGCACTGCCTTTGTACACACAGAGGATCTGTGAGTCATCAACCTGTAGGAACTGTTTGCATTGACCTTCAAGACTTCATTTACTTCCACTGCTGCAGAAAAAGCTGTACGTTAAGCAGTCTCTTTATCCCGAGAGGAGCCTGATTTCTATGACTCTTCAGTTTTGGTGACTCAAACTTTTTACAACTTGTAGCAGTTTACCACTTTAAGATTATCCACTGGACATGAACAGCTGGAGTTTCAATAGAAACTGGAAGAATGTGAGGCTGAGGATTTTTCCCAGGAAACATGAATGTATTTCCTTTACAGAGAAACATCATGAATCTCTCCTGTGAGAATAATTTCAAGCACTGACAGTGGTGATTAAGGGGTTAAAAGTCAGACAGCCTGCTTCATTGTGAATTGTCAGGAAATGAAAAGGAGAAGAGTCACTTCTGTTTACTGTAAGCAGTCAGCTGTGATTACAGTCAGATGAATGGATGAGGACACGTCACTGATAAGGAAAAGACTGATTAAAGACACTAAAGTGCATCTGTACTGTAAGTGTACTGTACTTAGATGCAGTGCTGAGGTGCTTCTTCTCCATCTCCACTTTCTGTTCAGGAAAATATATTGTCTCTTTTACTCATTCACAGGCACTTTTCAGATCAAGATTTTTACATGAAAAAAACACGATAAAAGTGAAAAACAATGACTTTTCAACATTAAACCTCATGACCTCTTACTACAAAGCTGTGTTTATATGTTAGGTTTCAGATGTTTGTGAGTTGCTTTCCTCTAAACTCCTCTGATGGTTTAATTTCAAAAAATATTCAAGAGTTATAATTATCTAATATTTCACTCAAAGCAGGTTAGAAAAAAGTTCTTAAAAATAAGTGTCTCAGAACTCTCATGACATTTTTTTTCTTTACTGGTGAAAATAGGATCTAAGTCAAGTACTTTTTTTCTCCTGTGGTGTTTACAGAGAAACTGATGAACTCTGAACAGCTGCTCATCTGCCTGAGTCATACATCAACCAGCATTATGTAATCAGGAGCCATTTACCTCCACGGCCCAGTGTTCGAGGACAGCAGGAACACACAGGAAGTCGCCTCTCCACATCGAGTACAGACAGTGACTGAGCTGACATTGAATTACACAAGTCCAAACCAGAGAGGAAACAGTGCGAGGCTGAAACTGTTACCAGAAAGAATGAAATGTCATCCTTGTAAAAATCTCACTCTTTCAAAATATTCTTATTGCGAGAAGGGAGAGGTTGGAGGACGCCCCCCACCCCCACACCCATTAGATTTGTCACAAAGCTATTTCGAGCTCCTCAGTGTGTGACACCAGGGTGAGATTGTGCAAACAGGGTGAGTCTACAGCTACTGAGTCACAGCTGATGAATAAATCTTAAAGCAAACTTAAGAGTTACGATGATGAAGTGGTTTTCATTCGTCTGGTTGTTCCCAGCTCTGCCTCTGAGGACTCTCTGTCCTACTTACTGTACATCTCCCTCTGCTCTGCCCACGCCTGACTGTCCAGAGTAGAGCCTCTCTCTCAGTTTGTGCCTTTCACCTACTGATTGACTGAACACATCTAATTCAGTTCATTCAGGTGTGGGCAGAAGAACAGAGACAGGCTTTATCTATTTACTTAATAGCTCCTACCTTTTTAAAGCCTGCAGTGCTCATGCAGCGGAGGAAGAAGGATTCAGATCCTTCAACAACGTAGAAATACTCCATTCCAGGTAAATGTCCGGCATTGTTACTGAAGTAAAAGTGAGTAAAATGTACTTACAGTTCGTGTAAGCAGCATTTTACTGTTGTATCTGGTCGCGGTGGAGCTACATTTAATTATCTTATTGTAGTTTAACTTTTAAAAATGCATCTTTTATAAGTACATCAGATGTTTTATATGTCAAATCTTAATCTGTGAAGTAACCAGTAACTAAAACTCTAAAATAAATACAGTTCATAGATTTGTATCTTTTGTCAAAGAACATGGGAAACCACTGGTTTAATATAAAGCAATATATTGTATTTTATAAACATATGATATATCTTTATGTGTGTATGTGAAGTAACTCCACAGAGAAATAATGTGGAGTAAAAAGTTCAATAGAAAGAAACAGAAATCTTAATTTAAGTTCAAGTCTATAAAAACTGTATTAAAGTGCAGAATGAACATGTTTAGTTACTTTCCAGCAGCAAAACCATTTTTGTGTTTGTCCTAAACAGTCTCAGGCCAAACGCCTATGTGCACATCGACACAGAGGAGGTGATTTCCTGTTTTAACAGCGGTCAGGTGATCAGACCTGCTGTACTATGGATGGAATTTCTTGCGACTGGGAAGATAAACATTTACTGATAATCACCTACAGATGGAGCCGCTCCCCCCTGAATCACGTTTTATCTCTGCACACAGATCACACAGCAGCTTCTGCTTCAACAGCTTTATTTAGCTCAAGAATGCATACAGGATAAACAGTAGAAATAAAAGAAAACATAACAGTATTTCATTTTCTCCCTCATCTTAAAATCACTGGGGGCATTTAGAGCAGATCCTGCGAGTGGATAACAGGACAGACAGGATGGAGGGGGATGATCGAAGGCACAGACAGAGAACTTGGGAAGAACTACGTAACAGTTTCCAAATAAACTAATATTTCAATTTGACACTGAATTTGGACGCAGTTTTCAAACCGAGTTGGCAGTTTGAGGGTTTATGGAGGAAATGACAGAAGTCTCCGGCCAAATGAAAACAATCCCTCCCGTGTGTCAGGCAGTGAAGAAACATCACAGTATTTCAAACACTGCAGCTGAAACATACAAGTCCATCATCAACTCGTATGTGTTGAGGCACACTTTGTTACAAATCATAAAATTCAAACTTATACGTGACAAAAAAAAAAAAGAAAGTTAAAACTAGTGTTTCATTACATTTCTACTGAGTACATAACAAGCTAATTCTACTGTTTGTCTCATTCATGATAACTGCATCAGAACTGCAGGTTAATTACATTAGATATTCAAAAATATGATCAAAGGACAAACCTGCATGGACCAACATGTCAAATGGTCTGTTTGAGGCAGTGGGTTTACCACAGAGGAAACAGACCTTTCAAAGTCACCGTGATGTGTCTGAGAGTCAATTTATCCAAAATTCTTCTGAGCCCGATCACCTCACGTTAGCTTAAAGGAAGTGTTAGACAAAGAGAAACCCCACCCACCTCAGGAAAACAAACACACACCATGATTTGCAGATGATTGTTGACTCAGGATTTGTAAATAACACAGTGATAAAATTCCCAGTTGAGAACTTTCTAGTAAATGCATCATTAAAAAAAAAGTTTAGCACAAGTATAAAAAGATGTAAAAATATGCCACTGAAACAAACAATGCCACTGATATTCGCAAGTCTATTTGTTGGTGTAACTGTCTGGAAGAGTACGGCAGTGAGACTGTTTAAACACAGATGACAAGAATAACGGTGGAAAGCTGTTAATACTTGACAGTTATTGGCTCAAAGTCAAAGCAGAGCATTATGGGAGTTCCTGCGTGGGCTTCACATAATGCTAGAAGCACTGAAACAGACGCATCAAATGTTATAAACTTGAAAGCTGCACTAAATTCAACTGCACAGAGAAATGCCTTTTTCAGATTCCTCTCACTGTTTCACCCATTTTTTGATCTTTCACACCCTTTGCATGAAAAAAATGTTAGCACCACCTGCTGTTTCCATAAAACAGACTGATAAGAAAGATGATTTCTCACATTAAATCAGTGTAATAAAGTGTAAATACGGAAGGAAAACTGAGCAGTATCAGGTTGAAGAAAGTGGATTGCAGCACCGTCAGCCGGACTTATTCCTGCGTGTTCTACAACACGTCATTGGCTCTTGTTTCACAGTGAGAGACTGATGAGGAAACACAACAGAGGTGACTGTCCGGGTTCAGCTACAAGCAACAAGGCCTGGGCGACCTTACAGCATGGTTATGCAGCGTGTGAGAGTCTATATCCATGTGCGTACATGTTTGTGGTGTGTTGCGTTTGTATGTGTGCGCTCAGGCTACTGTGTTCGCAGAGAGATCCGGCCTCGACGCGGAAGTCGAGCCAACTCTTGATTGATGGAGGTCCATCAAGTCATAGGTGAGAGAGGCGGCGACAGGTCAGGTGGACGAGGTACGTATATGTCCCTCATCAGAGCTGTGAGAGAAGAACAGGAAGACAAAAGCTATGACAGGTGTGATGACAGCCTCCTTCCTCACCTGTATAATCACTCTGAGGCCTCATTTACACCTGATTTCAACATGTGGTCTGGATAATGAAATAAAAGGTGTAAATGCACAGTGTGTGTGTGTGACCAGACTCATAATGACTGGACCCCCTGGCCTGGATCACATTTAGCCCATTTACACCTTCAAATGTGATCTGTGTCAGGAAAAGGAAAACACATGTTAATGAGAGGCACAACATACTGTGATGGGAATGTTTATTCAGGTACAGATCACATGTCGATACCCGGTGTAAATGGGGCCAAAGTTATCAGCCAGAGGTAAATAACATCTGTACAGGTGGGCTAGGTCATTCAGAAAAAAATCCAATCAGTGCAGTTACAACAGAGATAACAAGTGAATGTAAGCTGTCCATTCATCACATGTTAACATCAGGTATAAATGGGATCATAGACAAGACGGAAAAATAAAAAACTGAAGTGTTCAAAACAGAAGAAAGAAGAAATTTAAACCAAAGCTAATGAAAGAGTGATATGTAATTGTGCAAAATGGAAATATAAAACAAATATTAAGAAATTGGATTTACATTGTATAGAAAATGACCATTGTGTGCGGTATGTTATGACAAAGATTAAATATAAGTGATACGTGCACATAAATAACATGCACTGAGTAAACACAAGAAGACAATAACACTCACTAATGCCAGTTAATGGAGAGTGTGTGTGTGTGTGTGTGTGTGTGTGTGTGTGTGTGTGTGTGTGTGTGTGTGTGTGTGTGTGTGTGCGTGTGTGTGTGTTTTACCTGCAGTGTCACAGAGTCCCTGCATGCCTCCTAAAATAGGGTCTCGGTCTGTGAGTAGCTGACTCCGCCCCCCCGGGCCCGGGTCTAAGAGCAGATCTGATTGGTTGGTTTCCTCCAGCGAGTCCTGAACATGGAGTTGAAACAACAGTCAGAGGGAACATTTTCCTCTTATCTGTCTCCATGAACTGGGCTGAAATCTGTCTGTGAAAGTTCTAACCTCTAATAAACAGATTCATTTGAAATATAGTTACTTAAAAGTAACTGTAATTGAAAAAAAATTTTTTTTTATTATTAAATTTATTATTGAAAAAACAAATGTATGCAGATTCAGTGACAGAGTTTCAGTAGGCAGGTAGACGCTCATCAGTTGTGTTTTGTGCTTTCTGTCTTTTAAAAGGTTAAGATATTCACAGTGCTGTGGGACGGTGTGGATGAAAGCACCAGTGTAATGATCAGCCTGTAATCTGTTAATACTCTACTCATCAGATTTTGGGATTTGACTATAAACAGAGCTTTAAAAACAACCACAGTGTCCTGAATCAAATCTCAGAGCAAATCAACAGGGCTTCTTTTGTTTCCTTAGACACAGCTGTGTTAAAAAGGTCAAACTGCTCCTCTATACAGTCACATGATCTTCTGCAGGCTCTCTTTCTGATAGTGTCACTTGTTTCAGGTAAATGTGGAGGAACGCTGTATCGTATTAGATCCAGTGGAAAGTTCTCATGGCAGCAAAATGATCTTCCTGTGGTTTCTTTCATTCCCTTAACAACCTTGTTGTGAACCTCTCAAAAAAAAGGTGCTGAATAAACACTTTTCCTTTTTATTCTCACCAGTAATCTGTGGCTGAGGAGAAGTTCCTGTTCTATTGAGGAAGGATCTTGTTTCTGCCTCTTGTCCTGAATCACCAGCTGAGACGGCATCTCCTCATCCGGGTTATGGGTCCTGAAGGAGAGAGAGACAGGGAGAGGTTGGAAATCATGTCAAATATTTGTTGTTTTCTTCCATTCAAGATGTCAACATTTGCTCTGGCGCCACCCTCAGGACAAACCTCAGAGTTTTCACTAATCATCCAATAACGTTGATTGTTGGTTGGCTTAAGGTTTGACTCCTGTACTTTTCTTCTTGTGTTCACACTGACTGTGAAACTTTTACTTGCAACAGACCATTAAATATGTTCTGCAGCTCCAGTTCTGCTTTGTGAACATCATCTTTTGATCATATGATCCATCAGAGCCTCCTTTGCTCTTCTAATGACTAACTGCTGTTGACAGTCCTTGAACTTTACGTCTGTGGAGGGAGGGAGTCTGTCTTACCGCTTCCTGCTCACAGTCGAAGGCTCAGACGAAGAGGACGGAGGTTTGTCGGCTTCCTCTGGCAAACTGCTGAGGAAGGTCAGCTGGAAGTCATCGTCCATGGAGATGTAAGGAGCCAACATGTCTAGATCCATCCCCTCCATGTTCTGAGAAAAGACAAACAGGAAATTGAAGTCAGAGAGAAAAACAGGGACTATTTGATTACACAGACGGGCTCAACATGAAAGCCAAGATTTCCGCATGAGCTGTGCTCAAACATTTGAAAAATGCTCCAACAGATACTGAAGCTTCACAGGTTGTGTCTGTGTCATGAAAATTTGTGAGTTTTCCTTTCAACATATTTGAAGGTTCAAGCATCAACACAACATCTGTCTTCACTGGTTTTAGTTTTACAGCTGACAGAGTTCAACCATCTGATGGACCACTGATAGTTAAGGGTAGGGGATCTTAAGGATGTTGCATTCCCTCTGTAAATGCATTTCAAAAGTTTAATTCTCTTCATTTTTTGGTTGTGACCAGTTTCAACAACACATACTTGGCACATACTTGGCTTTTCTACACAACATAGATCAGATTAAATGATTTATGATCCAAATTGTGGCAATTACACAACATGTTTTCACATTTTTTCTTTTCCCCTGTGATTTGTGGTATAAAGTTTCAAGACTTTGAACTTTTTCTCCTCTGAAATATAAAAGCTTAAAGTGAGGAGCTAAGCAGATGTGCGATCAGACAAACAGTCAGACAGTTGTATATGTCCTCTTCTCTCACCTCCAGTGCTTCGTCTTTGTGCTGACCATCTTCGGGCCAAATGGCAAAGAACTTCTCCACCTCGCTTGTGACCATCACCTCCTGCCCCTCCTGCTCCTCCTCACGGGGGCTCTGAGGGAGATCCACAGACACAGAGAGACAAACAAAGACGTTAACTCAGAAACAGAAACACAATTTAAAAAAGACTGAAGGCTCCTATTTACCGGCTCATGATCAGGTGAGGAGGCTGGTGATGAAGATGAAGGAGGCGTCATGGGGCTGAAGATGGGTGTGAGGAGCTGTCGCAGCTGTGGAGTGCACAGATCCTGAGGGTGGTCCGGCAGTGAGTCTGGACTGGACGGACTGGCGAAGGACAGCTCCACAAAACCTGACGGAGACAGGAAACAGGAAGAGCACAGAGAAGTTAGCTCAAGAGTTCAACTGTTGAATATCAAATAAAAACAAATCACAAGATGAGCCTCGTGTGAAATGAGATGAACTAAATATTATATATTAATATAATATGTGATGCTCAAGTTGATATAAACGTCTTTCATCCGTCTCACCTCCTGTCAGAGGTATGATGGCGTCTCCAGCCTTGGGAGCCAACTCGAGAAGCTCCTCTGGCTTTTTCAGAGTGAGGAAGAGATCTGCTGCACTGCTGGGACTCGAACCTGTGTCCTCCGACTCGCTGGAGGTGGCAAGATGCTCTGCCTCAGAGTCACAGGCAGCAGAAGCCTCACAGTCCTCCAGTGGAAGCGCTGGTGACTGGGGTTCAGCTTTAGGCAGCTGGCCACAACGGGTCTGCTCAACAGAGAAGACGACGTCTGGCTGCTCCACAGCGCTGCGGCAGGAGAGGGTGGAGAAGACGGGAAAACTGAAGACTGTTTTCATCTCTATGGGATCTGTAGTTTGTTCTCTATTTTTTTTATTTCCCACTTCATCATCCATTATGTGACCATTATGTTTACCCTGCATCATTTCCCACTTCTCCTGTTACTCCTAAAATACCAACTGTGCCCTGGCTGGAGCTGCAGAAGGAAATATGTGACACCACCTCGCTGCTTTTCCAAGTACCTGAGTATGAAGTTGAGGCAGACGATGGCCTCGGGCTGCGACGTCTTGCTGCTGTAGAGGACGGTCGCCTGGGTCTCCGCCCAGACGAAGCCGCCGCTGTTTGCCAGGAAACGGTAGTGGCTGGTGCTCACCTGACCTTTGGACAGCACTACACGAGACAGGGACGTGAACAGAAAAGAGATGAAGACTGCAGCACTGGCAAAGTGTGTGCTAACACAACCTCTGTGTGGTTAGTTTACATTTGTGCAGCAACAAAACCAGTGAGTCTCCTGTCAAACATTCATGAAATCTACAAAACAATTAAAAACACATGAATTAACCTCAGACATGCAAATATGGTGAAAATGGTGAAACATGTTAATTTTCTTACAGCAGCTCCTGTTTTTTTTTTTACATTTAATTATATTAGTGATAAGTTACCTTCAAAATAAAGTCTATTAGTTTATGAACATTATTCGTTCTGGCTTCAGGTATTTTTGTTTGTAATCACTGGATTAGTACTGAATTGATTTAGATGTGGAGCCATTTTTGCAGGTTCCACCCACACACACACACACACACACACACACACTCACATGTGTGCAGGCTTTTGTTGACATGATCAGAGTCGAGCGCGTGATGGAACTCGTAGGCCGAGCGGCCAATCAGATCGCCAGGTTTGTATCCCACCAACTCTGTAACCCTGGAAACAGAAAAATGGAAATGGAAAAAAAAACAGAAGAATAAATAACAATATTTATTATAATAATCCTTATTTATAGAGCACTTTTCTAGACCTATGTTACACAAAGCAGCAGAATAAAACATGCAAGTCATGAAGCAACCGAGTTAAAACAGGCACATCAGAAATACATTTAAAGTATCTTAGTATTATGATGCAAGTCAGTGATCAATAGGACGATCGGTAAAAATCAATAACTCCATAAAAATAAAGAGTTGACTATTTTAAAATGACAAACAAAAAGGTTCAGAGATTTCTAGCTCTTCCTTCTATCTGTGGTGTGATATTCTGGGTCTCCCCCACAGGGAGGGGGTTAACGGCGAGGACCCTGTGTTCGTCCTACCTGCCCTCGCAGTGTGTGAAGCGCAGGTCCATGCTGTGGCGGGTGAGGAAAGTGCAGGTGTCCAGAGGGAACTCCACGCTGGACGGGTGAGGGATGGGCTCACACAGCAGGGTCATCACTCTGGCTGCAGGGGGCGACGTGGAGCTGCCCCCAATGGGACGCATGTGACCAGTACAGTGGAGAACCTGGATAGAGGGAGAGAGGGAGAGAAAGAGTAATTTAAGGAGGAGGAGTTCCCCAGAGTGCTGTTTCCAGTTTTAGAAACCATTTCAGTCCACATTCCAAAATAATAGTTTTAGATCCCTGAATTTACTGAGTACAGACATGTCTTTAAAAAGCCAAACCTGCAGCAGTGTTTAAAGTTATCATAACACTAACAACCGCACAAGAAGATTGTCTCAATACGACACTGTACTTACAGTCAATACAAGTTGATTCAAGTCAGGAAATATCTGATCAAACATTATTTAAGTCAACTTATGACTCTTCACACACATCTTTCAGGTCTCTGAATTCAGATTTCCTTTCAAAACTGTTTATAGTGTTTTTTACTGAGCTTAAACAGAGTCCGTTCAACATACACAGTCAGGTCCATAAGTATGTGGACAGTGACACTTTTCTTTTACATTTTCTCTCTTTACATCACAGTCAATTTGAGATGAGGATGTATGAAAGTATGGTGAATGCAATATTTCTGTTAAACACCTTGAATTAAAGCTGAACATGGGTGAACAACTGATCAGTGTGTGAAGGAAGTGAATGGAGACAGACTGAATATCTGTTGCTCTGTAGTGAGTGTGTAAGAGTGTATGTACAGTGCAAAGTGTGTGTGGGCGTGTGTATCATAATAAACTGTGCGGCTATCCACACTTGACTTAAGCAATGAGATGGGTTTGTGTTTGTGTGTGTGTGTGTGTGGTATTGTTGGTAACTGCGAACCTTCCAGGTAGCAGACTTGATGTTGACTGTGCGTCCCCTGCTGGTCAGTGTGCTTTTCATGCGCAGGAAGAAGTTCCTCTCGCTCTGCTGATCTGTCTGCGGCTTCTTACTCGAACCTGAAAACAACACGACGCAGCTCACACAGCCGGCTTTTCCAAACCAGGACATTTATCATTCAGTCAGAACTATTAATGTCTATAAAATGATATACTTTTATCATTATTCATGTATTAAAAAAAGATTTATTTTTATATTCATTTATGGGTGTATTTATTTGTGAAATGATTTATTATAATATCTTATTTACATATTTATAACATGGTTGAAATCACAAAAAAAAGCTACAGACATCCTGTAGTGGCTTTTTATTGCAGAAAAAAAAGGGGGATGATATCTTACAACTAATCCATCAGGCATGAATTTGTGAGTGCATGCTGATGCTAACTACCTCAGTAGAACCGTACACAGCAGCACAAGAACAGAACAGGGCTGGAAAAAAATGAAAGCGTCTAATTTTCTTCTCACATGACCAAACACTCCAATGCCTCCATAGGTCTGAGCTTTCTGTTATAATTCCTGTGTGTTTCTGGTTTTTAGAGGAAACTTGAACAGTGTCTCTGTTGTTCAGGATTCTTCCCGTAATAAGAAACAGTGTCTGACCTGGACGTGGAGCCAGCAGGTCCCTGAGCTCCTCCTGGTCACAGGGATGAACAAAGTCATAAACACTCTGACCCAGAAGCTCCAGCTGTGGACAACAAAAAACAACTGTGTCACTCCTGCACAAAAAGTGGTGCATCAGTTTGAGGCTGATGAGCTGCTGCTTCCTCTGAAATCAATGAACATGTGTTTTACTGTTCACCTGTATTCTGTACATGGATCTAATGTACACACATTATTTTACGTGACCGGTGCCTTGGTCAAAGATTCATCTGCTCTTAATTATTCTTTTCTTTCTTTACTTTTTTAAAACGATTTATTGTTGTTTAATCAAATCAAACTATGGGCAGAAGGTGAGGTTTTATTCTTTGCAGCGGTGCAGTACACAGCAGGACAGTACATGCCACTCTGTATTTATGTACTCAGTTATAACATTGCTGCGGTATAATGATAAACCTGACGTCAAACAGAGCTAAGAATAGATTTAAGGCCTGATCCCCATCCTGCTAGAGTTCCCCTGAGGAGCTTGTGTCCTGTCCCTGTGGCCTCAAGTAAAAACACAGAGTCTGATTAAAGACCCAGACAAATAGAGGCAGTGGAGTAAAACACAGCAACAAGAAACAACATATATTCAATGCATCATCACAATGTAAGTTTAATGAACCCACAGAGGCCAACGGGGGAACTCAAGCTGTTAAAGTGATCCTTCCTCTCACCGACATCCTCTCAGTATCATGAGGAAACTATGACTGACTGATGAGGTGGAAAAACACTTGATGCTGACTCATTGCGGAGCGGCTGAAGCAGGCAGGTTGGAGGTGATGGCTAAAGCACGTGAACATACTTTTACTGTAAGATCTGTGTGATGTTTCATTTCTTCTTCTTTGCTTTAGTAGCGCTGTACCTGCGTGATGCCAATGTGTCTGCTGATGTTCTCCGTCAGGTAGATCATGTCTCCTTCCTCGGTCATCACCATGATGAATCCAGCCAACGCCTGGGGATAGAAAGTGTCCATCGGATCCTCATCTTCCTCCTCCTCCTCCTCCTCCACCTCCTCCTCGTCTTCCTCGTCAGACTTCTCTTTCTGGTTCTCACCTGTTGTAAAGATGACCAGGTGATTATTACAGCCGACAGAGCTTTTTTCTATTTCAGTGTGTGTCTTTAATCACCTCTCCACCACAGCAGGATTTTCATGAACAAAACTTTTTCTGCTTGCTTCCTGACCGTAACTCTGTGGTGCCATTTTTTTATTAACTCAGCCAAACTATAAAGAATTGTATAAACAGTTGATTCATGCATTTTCCATATCTGAGGCTCTGAGTTGAGACGCATAAATTCAGCTTTGTCCCTTTATTATTGATGAGTTCATTATTCTGCTCTCACACCTGAGGGAACAAAAACAGCACTGAGCCAAGTCATATCATCAGAATAACACACAGAACCAAAACCCAGCCTCACACTGAGTGAAGTGTCAGAGAGCTGCTTTTCTCATCCTGCAGCCTGTGAAGTCGACTGATTTCACGACTGAAACTACGTCAGTCATGAAGGTGAGAGACACCTGCTGGCAGGATTTTAAAGGTTGCTGACAACTCAGACTTACACTACACTACACTGTGCTCACAAAACGTGCTGACACCAAGAGAAAACTCAGAGTCCTCACATTTCCTTCATTCAACACATGTTTATGTTTTGTAGCAGTTACAGGAGAGTTCTTGTTTAAACCCAACTTTTTTACTGCAGAAATTCATCAGTATGTCTTTATTAAAGCTCAGCTTGATATTACCAGTGTCATTAGATTTCTGTGAGCAGAGTGGAAATGAATCCATTAATCATCCAGAGAACAAGTTTCAGTCCCATCGTAATGATTTCCTTCGACATGACGGTGGTGACAGACCAAACGCAGCAGTTTTCATGCTTTAAAAACATTTCTATGATGTTTGGTTTTAGCTTGGTTGCGTTTTTCACTTCACTATTCATAACATTATCGCTTCCAGAAAACTGTTCCCTGCAGCTGCAGGTATGGCAGTTACGTATACTATATGAGGCACTTGCATGTCAGGCCCAAAAAGCTATAAAAGTAAAACAGACTCTCAGAGGCCTGAACCTGAATCATTACATCATGACAACACTCAGAGCGTCCAGGTCCTGTCAGGTCAGGCGACCGTCTGACCGTGGGGTTCTTACCGGATCCCAGGAGGTGGTGCATGCGCAGGAAGCTGAGGGTGACTCTCATGATGGCGGCTTTGTCCAGGTGGGTGGACACCCGGCGGGGGAGCGGCAGAGTGCGGGCAAGCTCATAAAACACCTCTGTCTCTTGACTCCTCCTACATCTGGCTGCATCACGAGAACGCAGCCTCCTCTGCTCCGAACTGCTTCTGCAGGAGGAAGAAGAAGATAGAGGGATAAGACATAATTAACAAAGATGAAAACAGGGACAGAAGAACAGGAAACAAAGGAGAGATGGGGGGGGGGTGATGATATAAGGATTTGAGGATAATTATATGATAGAAACAAAAAGTAAACGGGGAGGGTTGGGCAGACGGGGTGAGAGCAGGATTGGAGGAGAGCAGGAGAAAAGAACAGATGTTTAGATTAGAGAGGGAATGTGGGAACAAGGGGAAGAAAAACAAGAGTTTCAGCAGGAAAAAAAAGGCACAAGACATCAGTGAGGAGTCCAGGATCGACAGAAGAGAGAAAAAAAAGGTTGTCACACTCCTCACTCACGTTTGAACATTTCTCTCTGAGCTCTACGATCACTTTTCCTCCAGAACAACACTCCCCCCTCAGATCCAGCAGCACCATGTGTTTCTCTTTGTCTCTGCTTCAGACAAACTGTTCACTTTCACTTAACACACAAACAACAACATTTAGGTCATGAATCCTGTTAAATGGATCAATAAAGCTGCATCATTATTCTGGGATGTCTTTAATCGGCAACTGATGCCACAACAACAACTAAATGCTGTTTTAATATGAACTTTAATACTTTATTACTGTCTTTTCAAATCACCCTGACAAGTCGCATCTTCTACCAAAAACTGGAGAATTACAAATTATTGTAGACAAGCAAAAATACTACTACAAATACTATAAATACTACTGCACCAAGAGACCAACAGTGAGCTGTGAGAAAATCTAGGGGCAAAGTCTTCTGGATTTTCGAAACACCTGCTTGAAATGCAACACCAGCCCCCCCTCAAATATATAATAAACCCAGCACAGATGCTTTATACTATGATCAGTGAGACTGTCTGTTTAAGAACAATAAAAACTGCACGTTTAAAATCTCATCTAAAATCTGGAGTGTGGGAACAGTGAAACCACAGCGGACCTCTGGTCTTTTTTAAGAGCCACAGATTTCCATCTCTTTAAACAGGTCATCATGACCAGAGAGTTCAGCTCTATATACATTCCTGTTTTTTTTTTTTTTTTTGCCAAAGTAGGAACAGGACTGATAACAAAAATAGGGAAAAATGTCCAGAACTGAAAAGAACAGAATGTTATTTATTTCAGCCACCGGGAAACTGTCCAGGTCCTCCCTCCTCTCTCCTCCCTCCCCCGCCATCTTTTCTTCCCTTTCTCTTCATCCATCCCTCAGTCCTGCTCTGCTCTGGCCTCAAAAAACATGTGCTGACAAGACTAGAATCTCTCTCTCTCTCACACACACACACACACACACACACACACACACACACACACACACGGGTGGATATTCATGCTCCTTTTGAAACAACTTCATTATTATAAAATAACACAAAATGTCTGATCTTAAAACGATGTTGCGTATTCCTCAGTAGTAGTGGTCGACTGTTGTTATCATTTCACAATAAAACTTAGTTTAAATAGATTTAATATACGTATATTTATTTATACTTCATTTTAGGTAATAAGGCTACAAGTAGAGCGGACTCAGCTTACTGTGAGTGATTTAGTTAAAGTGAACTTTGCAGCTGCAGCCGGCACATAAACACAGCAAGATACAATATCAACTGATACTATACAGTCAATTACAAGACTGAATCAAATACATCTTCCAGTAAAGTCTGACCTCCCTCAGCTTCATCACACCGCTTTGTACACAACAGCCCACGAGGACACTTGAATCTGATTGGCTGTGTGATGGCTGTGTGACCGTCCTCAGTAGTGTACAGTTACTGCAGCGCTGATAAAGAGAGCAAAGTGTTGGGTAGAAAATGCTGACACTCACTGTCAGAATTTAATGTGGGGCATAATGAGACTATTTAACTGTGAGTGTCGCCATTTTCTTTATCTCGCTGACTCGATGCAGTGCTGAGGGTTTGGAGTTGTGCACACTGCCACTGTTTTCTACAAGGTATTAGTTGAAAGGTCGTCACAAACTATAAATAAACTGCGGGTCCACTTACTAACAAGTGACCATGGCATAAGAATGATGATCCACTTCTACAGACACGGTGATTAGGACAGATAAAAACACACTTTGCAGTAGAGTTAGGCTGATAAATCAGCCGGGCTGAGGCATCAGTTGAAATATTAGCTCATCTCAGATACAAAGATATCAGTGTTTCTGTCGGCGGCTCAGACAGACAAACGAGCTTGAAGGTCATTTAGAAACATTAGAGTCAGGCTCTGCAGTGTGTTTCTTGATCACGTGTTTTGAAATGTGTACAGTGTGTGCATGGTATGTGTTTATGTTTTTAAAAACTACTGGTTTCAGATCACTATTCAGTGAAAACATAAAGATCTTTCTAATCTCTCTGATCCACAGTCAAAACTCTTTAACTTATTTTTACTATTATATTTGTATTTTTATATAACTTTGTGTTTTCTCTGTATATCCTGTTGTTATTTCATGGCTGTTTGTCCTGGGAGCACACTCCCTCCTCCGTCGCTCCTCTAAAAGGTTTTTCTGTTATTTCCTCTTTAAAATGTTTTCCTGAGGCTTTTTCCTTTTGTCCTAATGGACCTATGGGGTCAGGTGAGGACACGGCCTGTTGCACAGACTGCAAACTCCAGATAGTGAATTCTTGACACCCCCTCGTGTCACTTGTTAATTCAGTCACAAATGGACGACATGAAGCACATGTCTCGACTGCGCTGATATGATTAAGTGTGAAACAGTGATCTACAGTAGGAAAAGGAAAATAACCAAAACAAACAAAAAAAAGAACCTGAGAGCTTTTCCTGCACATTATGAAGTGGATTGATATCAAATCATAGTCCACTTGTTTGTTGCATGTTACATAACCGAGAAAACACTTTGAGGAAGGAACTCAGACATGTGGAAACATCAGCCATCACTTGTTGAGCCTGTTGGGAGTGAAATGTAGATCAGTGAAAACAAACACCCTTCACAAGTGCTGCCACAGTGTGTGGACTGTGTGCTTTAGTATTCACAGAGTAGCACACAATGTTCCTGCAAACTGTGACAGACTGACACACCCTGTGTGTTCGCCCTCAGAATACCTGAGGAGGGATTAAATAGGAATTAAATAAATAGGTATTAAATAAATACAGAGGGAACAAATCTATTGCAACAGCTTTAACCACATTATGGCTTTTATACAAAGCTTAGCAATGGAACATTGCACATACACAAACACACACACACACACACACACACACACACACAGCCTGTGAGTGTACGACAGTGTCACACTAACCATCTTACTGCAGCCAAGATATTCCTCGCTGGAAGGAACAACACTTTTTTTCAACGAGTCCTTGTGTATTTGTGCAAAGACATGATGAGAACATCGAGAACAACATTACAGCCGTGAGCTACACTTGCTGCACAAATGACAGCTGGTCTCAGTTATTACATGTAGCCTTCACAGCAGGGCTGGTTTCTGTATCTTTAGTGCTTCTTTTTTTTTTTTTTTTTATTTCCAAAATGTTATTTTTCCATTTCAGCATCATCTTTGTTGTAAACCACTCGGTGTGGTGTTATTTTTGTATCATATTTACCAGAGACCACCTGTCAATCAAACTGTGTGGGGAGATGTCGATGTCGAAAACACACATTTTCAACTAACCACTTCTTCTTCTTTTGCCTGCCTAAAAAAATTGCAAACAGGACAGCAAGTGATGATTATTTCACCATTATCGCTAATCTGCCAAACTACTACAAAACTCGCTACAGCTGACGGTGATGATGTCCAGCTGTTTGTTTTATTGACGTTCAAAACCAAATATCATTCAATTTACTGTCGTATATGACAAAGACAAGCATCAAATCCTTCCATGAGAAGCTGGAACCAGAGAATGTTTGGTGCCTGTGCTGGAAAAATTTGTTGATTATGAAAACAGTTATTTTGTTTTAGGCCAATTTTTGCTACTGCTGTGCAACTTATTACAGCCTATCTCCTCCAGATGTTAGTGTGGACCTGCAAACATCCTGCAGAAGGCGGTGGCGGACTCACTGCTACACCTCGCTGCACCCAGACACTCAACCCTCTCGACACGCTGCAGAGAGGACGTGTGGACGCGGATCATCACTTCAGACCCCTGTGACTGAATCTGAGCATACTCAGACCTGCATGTAGGCTGTCTGTGCACAGGAAGCCACACTGACCTGCACAATGTTTAGTCTATATCTTTTTTTTTTATTTTCATTCATGTTCAACGTGAACTGAAATGAATTTTTTTTTAATTGTAATATGTATTGTTTTGCATTCTAATGTTACTTTCAATTGTTTGTATTTTTACACATTATATTTTTCTTGTTTTACACAAATTCAGAATTTGTGAATTCCTGCTGTTTTTCTGTCTTGGAAGATTCTTGTTGTTAAACGACCTTGTGTGTCAAAGATCACCAGGGATTTACCTTGGCTCAATTTGGTGTAAAAAGTGTACAAACGCACAAACTGGGTCTATTCTTCCACCAAAGCATGTGGAAAAGTTTTTGTCAAAATTTCTGATGCATGTTGACCATTACAGCTTTAATACTGCTGCATGCTGCTGGTTGCTCTGGTTGCATTATTTTTTCTGTAAATTATTCTGTGTCACACACAGACGTGTCAGCACAACATCTCTCGACATCTTTTGTGTAGATGAATAGTGCGGGGGCGCGAACACACTGCAAATAGTTTATACAAAGGTCATGTGCAGTTTGACACCCGACGTGTCAGCAGCTTCTGACACAATATCTCAAGTCAAATGTACTTTTATATTTGAGGATTGTCACATTACAACTGAGGGGAAGTGGATCTAAATACACACACACACACGTAGGCAGACCACATACAGAGATATAACCACCATTACACACACATACTTGCATGCCAAGACACATGCTGGCGTGCAGGCACACCCATATCAACACAAACACAAACCCATGTCATCCAGAAAAAAAACAAACATCCACTGTCGAGCTCAGATAACAGCCAACTTTCTTCTGTCTGACTGTGCGGCGTCTCTTCAGGAAAAACAGATGCACAGACAAACTGCTGCAGAGGAACTGGACGTCTGGCTCGTTCACACCAGGCCAGCTGAAGCTTGGATTCTCAACCTTAACCCACGAGATGTTTTCACCAAGCAGCCAACTCAGAAGAGCTAAAAACTGCAGCTGCTCGAATGACCACTGGAGTCTGGCTCCAACAGTGAGTCAGTCCCCACAGACTCCCATTGTGTCCATAGAAATAAAACCGTTTTGGTCTCTGTAGCTTATTTCCTCCTTCCTGACAACGGTACGGGGGCTGAGATTTTTTATAACTCACCCACTAAAATTTTAAACTTAAGTGTGGCCACTTTGAGTGACAGGTGGGTCCCGTCACAGTCCGCTAGCTGTCTACTCAGCGTCACCTGAACTAACCCAGGCACTGAACGCGACCTCTGGGCCATGTCTGTGGTGTTGGTGCCTTTAAGGGGATTTTTCATGGAAATATCAGACAGATAATCTGATTTGTTGTTGGTTAACTGACCGCTGGAACGTCTGTGCTCCTGTTTTCTGAGGTGAGTAAAACTAGTATTTTATTTATACAAATAGTGCAAATTAGCAGGTTTCTGTATCTGCGCTCATAATACCTGACTTGTTAGTTTAGCTCGTTAACTATCAAATTAGCTTTGGGTTAGCCTTCAAGCAAGAAGCCCAACTGTGCTAACAATGCTAACAGTAATATATTACTATGCTAACATAAAAAAACAAAACTGATGGATCTTTGAGCTGAAAAATCACTTGATTGATTCACAAGAAATGAATGTGCAACTATTCTGATAATCAATAAATCATTATCTTACTTTTCTAAGTAAAATGCCAAATCCTGTCAAATGTGAATGTTAGTTGCTTTTCTCAGCTAAAAACAAGCAGTTTCACAAATCTGACATTTTATAGACCCAACAATGAATCTAATAATCAAGAAAGTCATCTGCAGATTAATGGATATTGAAAATAACTAAGTTGCAATGGAGGAGTTCTGTATAAACAGAAAATAAAATTTAAAAAAATGAGATGTGTTGAAAGAGATGTGATAACAAAATCACAAGTTTGTTTCACTCTACAAGCTGTTCAGCATACCACTGCAACCACTGCTATGATACTACTGCTGCTCCTGTTCATAGTACTATGACCACTGTTCACAACACTGCTGCTAATAATAATCTGTCAGAGTCGTACAAGCTTACAGTCAGACTCACACAGCAGCGCAACTCCTGCCAGCTGGGAGGAGCTTCAGAGAACGTGATGTCCTTGGTCAGAGAACAGAGCTGAACATAGGCAACCATTTCTTATTGTGCAATAGGAGTATGTGCTTGTGTGTGTGTTTGTGCGTGTGCGGGAGGCAAATTAAGGCCTGAATGTGCTCTGCAACAAACACTGTCTGTGTGTGTGTGTGTGTGTGTGTGTGTGCCGCAGAACAAACTGTGGTTACTGAATGTCCTACCAAAGTGTGTGAGAGGGAAAAACACACAGAGAGGCCAAACAAGGACACTCAGGCACAACCGCGCCTCCAAGCTTCTTCTACCACACACTCACACACTGTAATCTGTACAGTAGGGGTAGGGGTGTGTGTGTGTGTGTGTGTGTATTAACTGGAATGTAAACCAGCATGTTGACCTCACAAACACAGAACACAGTGTCCTCTCCAACCTGAGGGGAGGGAGGCAGAGAGATGTTCAGTGTGTCACCAGGAACAAAACCAGAGATGAAAAGAAAACCATGAAAACGTAGAGTAGGTGAGAAAGAGAGAGTGAAGAGGAACACATAGCCCCTGATGTCCCCTCCCAGACACACACACACACACACACACACACACACACACACACTTCCCGTCAATAATATGCACACACACAAAGACCAGACGTCTCATACCCCTGTTGACATGCATATTCAACTCTGAATAGCGAATGAAGCTCTGCCTCGTTTGGGCTGGAACACAATGTTCACCAAACAAAGTGTGTGGAAACCAGGCCTGTGTGACGGCGTGCAGTCCGCAACAAACACACACACATGTGCACAAACAAACACAACCTCTCATCTTCAAATTAAAACAACTGTTTACTGAGGACAAGGACACCAATATACCTTGTCTTTACATTTGCCCCCCCAGTGATTGTGCGCCATCACTGCTTCACTGTCCCCTACATGTTCAACAATCACCACTTGACTGTGTAAACCCGGTCCCGAGCCATAAAACAGAAACATTAACCCTGTGTGAGCCGGCTCGCAGCCTCAGACCCTCAGGTCGTTCCAGAGTCGAGGCTAAAGTCTAAAGGTCTAAAGGTCAGGGCCCCTCGGATTGGTCGACCTGCCGGAGGAGATCAGGCAGAATCAGCAACTTCCTGTGATCACTTCTTTCATGTGATGTCATCTGTTTTTTATTGGTTCTACTCTCCTCACTTGTTTTTTATTTATATTGAAATATACTGTATTCTTTCTCTTTTCTCTCTAGTTTGACTTCACTTTGTAGAATCTCTTCTTAAAGGTGCTATACAAATAACAAATTATTGTTTTTATTGTTGTTGTTATTATTATTATTATTATTATTATTATTATTATTATTATTATTATTATGTAGTGATCAGTACACTGAGATTTTGAACCTTTATTATCATTTTGCGCCATAAATGTCACAAAACTGTAATTTACACATCTCAAAGGTAGACATTGCACTGTGGGAGTTTAAGTAAAAACTGTTCACTGCTATGAACACTGGAGCTGCAATCATTAGTTGGTTAATTACAGAAAAATAATCAGCAAATACTTCAAGCAAAATGCCAAACGCTGCCTTGATCCAGCTCCTACAACTGATGATTTGTTGAATATCTTCGGGTTTGGATTATTCTTCTGACAGAACGAGACATTTGATGACATCACCATAATAACCAGAGAGCACCTTCTCTCCTAGCACTACATGACAAATCTACACTTAAAGAATCGTCACTAGCACTTATTGCTGCGCAAACACTTCTTATCGCACTTAACCTTGATTGTTCTCCTTTCTGTAAGTTGCTTTGGATAAAAGCGTCTGCTAAATGACTAAATGACTAAATGACTAAATAATCATCAGCTGCAGCCCTGATGAACGCTACTTGCAGGATGTTTTGGGGCACAAGAACAGTCTTTGAATTTGGACACATAAAACTATACTTAATAATAACACTACGTAGCACTCAGGAAATATTTCTGGACACAAGACAAGATAATTATCCTCATCACAAAAGATTTCAGTATTATTAACTCATCTGTGCATTAAATATGCAAAAGCCAATCGGCCTCAAAATGCCTCTTGTTTACAGACACATTATTAGTTCACATCTCATGGTTTGTATTTTCTTTGCTGCTCCATAAAGCACTTCAAACATCTACATTCACTCCAGAAACAAATCTGACCTGGCCGAGCACAGACTGAGCCCGACTCCTGCATCTTGGGTCTCAGATGGAGCCGTTAGGACCACAGCTGTGAGGACGGAACGAAATGTGTCTGCAGCCCCCTAAACTACCACGAACCAAACCTGGCTCTGAACGTGAGGCTGGATTCATGCTCCTGTTCGATGAGACAGGCCTTGATCTAAATCATCGTGTCTTCAGTCCAGGACTAGATTTTGTAAATGGCATAAAATCTTCATCCAAAAACAGCAGAACTGGAACAATAGAATGTTTGGGACGTTTTCTTGAACAATAACTTTAATGATTAATTGATTATCAAATAGTTGGTGATTCTTTTTTTTTTTAATTAAATTTTATATCGACTGTTGATTGTTTGACTTAATAATATATCAATTAAAAGAAAGCAAGCAAGAAAACAACTTGTTTCGACAGAATAAATTATGACCCCTGAGCCACATTTTTCTAGGTGAATCTAAAGAAAATGTGTCTTTGGTTTTCATTGTACTGAAAACGTTTCATGACCCAGAACGGATCAAACTGCCCTGTGCTGCTGTGAACTGTTTCCCTCCCCCACCCCCATTTGGTTCAGCTGAGCAGCAGGCTTCATCACCACCAGCTGAGTGGGGGCCATCTCAGGTTGTGTATGTGCAGACGCCTCTCCCTCATGTTGCCTCCTCTGTCTGAACGAAAGGAAGCGAGTCCACTCCCACGGCTATTTCCAGTTCCAGTGTTTTGCATTCAACACAGCGGTTACAGTTAAAAAGTGGCTCAGAACTTAAATCCAAATGTGTACGAGCTGGTTTTGACTTGATCACAGACCAAAGGCCTCGTTTTAGGTAGGTCAATCTGTGAAAGGTACTCTGTAAGACGATAACACGTGGATGACCCACTTCTATACAAACTGTCGTCTTCCCATGCTCAGACTTTGCCTCTCTGACCTCCATATTCTCTGCCTGGAATAGTGGTCTATAATTTCCAACAAAGTGGCAGCAGGCTGCTGAATCGCACTGAGAGGCAGGTTCACACAAGACATACAGGCAAACACACAAACACACACATGCATCTACAGGCTGCACTTTAATGTGCTACTAGAATGTGGAGTATTAAAAACACTTCTCTCCTTTCTCCAGTCTTTAGCTTTCATTGTAAGTCTGCAGAGAAATAAGAGGAACTAACACAAGACAAGTTCACAAGAGGCCAGTAAACACACGAAGATGAACTCGCAGCGTGGATCTTAATGTCTCTGTGGCTGCTGGATGTAATTAAAAAAAAACAACAACACATGAGCCACAGTAAATGAGGCAAACCGTGATTTCACTAACGACCACCGTGAACCACCGTGAACAAAGGCACCAGCTAGAGCACCACGGACACAATGCAGGAAAACTGCAGCAATAATCCCATCGGATTAAATAGACACACAACACAACACAACACAACACAACACACAAACTGTGTTGATTCACCATCGAGACCCACAAATGAACGTCTGCCCGTTTGTGAGGTACCGTGAAATTTCACACTGGAAATCAGCATTTAGCGCAGAGATCACACAGTGAAAATAGTAGATGTCTCTAATGCACCGTCACAGCTTTAAACAAAACATCTGGATCAAACAGCTGGATCAGACGGTGCAGCCCCGACACACACCAGCACCGCCAGCACAGCCGCTGTTATTTTCCACGGTCCGTGAATTCGTGGCTCAGTGAGACTCGTGTCGGAAAGTTGCAGGGAACACACAATACGACAGAAGAGACACCTGGGGTTAAAACACACAGAGTGTGAGTCCGTCGATAAGTGAGTCTTACCGTCTGACCGCGAGCGTGTCCTCTCTCTGCTCCATGTTCCGACTGAGCGCTGAGCTGCGGGGCCGCTTTTATTATTGTTTACTCTGGCACGGCAGGACCGCAGGTTCCGAGAGCAGCGCTGTCAGCTGAACGCTGCACGATAAGGCGCTTTCCGTTAATGATGTCAAAATAAAGGCCTCACAGCAGACATCTACTCAGTACTAGGATACATTTGGGTCTATAAATGTATTCAGATAATTGACACAGGCTAATTAGCTGTGGTATAAAGCAATTAACTAAATTTACTCAAGTTCTGCACTTAACTACAATTGTGATAACTTATCTGACTTGTATTTCAATGTTATGTCACCCCATGCCTCTAGTCCGCTGCCATTTCCCAAAGGGAAATATTGTGCTTTTTGCTGTCAGTACTTATTTTACCACCTAAACATACATAAAATATGACATTTTATTAATGAAAGGTCATGTATACTGTAGCCTACCTGGCTGAAGTTTCACAAATCTATATTGGTATTTATGTCAAACTCCAGATGTCAGTGAAGCCCACACAATGCTACTGTATAAGACATGATCCTTAATAATCCTTTGAGCTTTGTTTTGTTTGGCTATTTGCTTAATTGACACATTTTCAAATTGATATTCTGCTCAATTTTATAATTGTATTTTATCTTATTTCATTATTCTTTATTTTTTGTTTATGTTCCCCCCTGTTTTTTTGTTTGTTTGTTTGTTTGTTTGTTTGGGTTTTTTTTGGGGTGTATTTTAAAGTTTTAACTGTTCACTGTTGTCTGCTCTTTCTTTTGTTTGAAGTCCTTATTCTTAATGTAAAATTCTTTGATCTGCATTTTGTGTATTAATTGTATTACTATCATTAGTGATCAATGACCACGCTTCCGTCTTACTTACTGTGGTCAAGTATAAAGTAAAATAACCAACTGGGTATGCTTCTGATAGCCTATATGTGTATATAGCCATATCTATCACAAATAAATAAGGTTGGTGTGTTAATGACTGATTAATCAATGAACAGTAATTTAAGAGTAGCAATTGATAACTGATCACTTGTTATTATTTGCTTCATTTATTAATAATCAAAATATTTACTGACTCTAGGTGAATCTCTGTAATGAAAGTAGGTCATCGATTACAAAATCTTTTTTTTTTCCCCATGAAAGAGTTTTTATTTTATTCTTTAGCTTCCGGTGTTACACTGCCTCGACGCAGACAATCCTCCAGTCGCGTACGAACCCACGCAGCCGTTCGGACGCCACGCCCCGAGTCACGTCGCCCACCCTCTTGTTTCCTCGTCTCAGTCTGGGGGGGGGGGTGGTCCCTTTCTTCTTCTACGGGTGCAGAAGAGTAGTGGAAGTGACTGTTTGTCTGCAGCGCCCTCTGCTGGCCGCCAGAGGGACATACTGTCTGTGACACCAGCTCTCCACAGGCAACTCAGCTTGTCAAAGTTAGTCCTCCACCAGGTTAACAGCAGCCCAGTGTGTTTACAAGTTTTAGTCCATCAACTACAAATCACAGATCTTTTACATTTTTGCTGACACGTTTGATCACACAGCTCAAGTTTCAACAGTCTGCTTGTTTGGTTTTATATTATGTGGAGATGAATGGAAGCCAATGGATCAGTGGGACAGTTGAAAACACATTCTAGTTTCAGCAGTGGTTTGTTTTTAATTTGTTTTTTAACGGCTAAAATATTTTAAACCACAGCTCTGGCCCTTTGATATTCCTTTGTAATTTTCTGTGTCTGGTGATAGACAATATTGATAATATTAACTAGTATTCAACCAGTATAATGTTATTATAATAATCAATAACACCAATATGGACAATATGGATCTATTTCAGCAGCACACACACACATACTTGTACTTCTATCTTTGTGAGGACACTCATTGACATAATGCATTCCCTAGCCCCTTACCCTAACTTTAACCATCACAACTGAGAGCCTAACCCTAACCCTGACCCTGACCTAAACCTAAACCTAATTCTAACCATAACTCTAAAACCAAGTCTTAACCCTCAACATGTGATTTGAAGGTGTCTCAAAAAGTGAGGACCGGCCAAAATGTCCTCACTTTCCCATAATGTCCTCACTCTGTTAGTAACTCTGTTGGTAGCAAGTACAAGTACACACACACACACAAAACCAGACGTGACTGTTTGAGCTTTAACGTTTTAATAACAGATCTTCATATACAAACCGGATACAGTGATGTCATTCTGCCATTATAACTTCCACCAGAACAGGCATTAAGTGTGTGAAAGTGTGTGTGATGCTGTGTGTGTGTATTAGTCCATGCATGTGGTAACTGTATGGTGATAATGGAGAATGCATATCTCACACACACACACACACACACACACACACACACACACACACACACACACACACACACACACACACACACACACACACAGTGTGAAATAAGAAAAACAATGTCAAAATGAAAAAAAAAAAAAAACCCAAAATAGGCCTTTAAACAGGTGTTTTTGTTTTTGTCTTGCTTCAGACTGAAATGTTAGATAAAAAAATGAACACAAAATGAACAACATTTTTGGAGTGATATTTGTTCGCCTGGTACTGAATGTTTGAGTTGCTTCTCAGAGTAAAACCCCGCCAGTGTTTGCAGTTTTCACTGAAGTGTGTGCTGTTATTTAGGGGCATTGTTTTGGCGCAGGACAGTCTGTTTTTGTACCTCTGCTTGTCGACACCCAGGTGAGGGGTGAATTATTAAATGTGCTCAGGTTGCAGCAGTCAGCTGTTGGAGCTACAGCTGCTCCTGTGATTACAGAGTTCACCTCCTGCAGCCAAAGAACACATACTATGAATCCAATGATCCCTTAATATAAACTATTAACATTAAGAGTATATTTATTCTGTTCTTTAACTTCACCTCTGTTAGTTCTCATTAAACAGCAAGACATCAAACCAGAAATGTATCTTTGCTCAATGCTCAACGTCCATCTGAAAGATCCAAACACATCTTCCTCAGAATGAATAGTGCTGTCAACAGTTTATAATAGTGAGTTCTAAAGTTTTTTTTTTTTTACA
The DNA here is from genome assembly GCF_046630095.1 of Trachinotus anak. NCBI lineage: Eukaryota > Metazoa > Chordata > Actinopteri > Carangiformes > Carangidae > Trachinotus > Trachinotus anak. The sequence goes on from NW_027273865.1 coordinate 112,709, forward strand.
TTAGTTTTGGAAATGACCTGCAGGACAGTATTTAATGAAGCAGGATCCTAAATCATCATTTTACAGTGGCCTTCACCATCATCATCATCGTTCTCTACCTGCTGCCGTCTCTGAGTGATTAACATGCAGTAACACTTGTCTCAAAATGTCAGACAGCGATGAGAGTGGAAGGTTTCTGATGTGAGGTTGTGCCCCCAAAACAAAAACATATATCTGTGGGTAAACTTTTTTTTTTTTTAATTTCCGGTTTATGACTCTGGGTGGCATGTTGTCCTGGAACAGCTGGACTTGCTGATCTGATTAAAAACACTTGACGTGTGGAAGTTTGATCATTTTTGAGTGCAACATACAAACATACAAGCGAAGGGTCAGCGACCTATGCTGACTGATCTCCTCACATCTGCAGTCACTTAGCCCTTCAGGTCAGGAGCAGGATGATCATCATGATTTTCTAGCCTCTGGGAAAATTCGTAGGGCCTCACAAATTCAGCACATCAATAAGAAATGTTGAAAAACAAGTCGAAATGAAACTTCACACATCATTTTCATATCTCTCAGACAGACGCATTCAGATTCCTTCAAACAGCTTGTGCAGCATAAGCCAAGTGTTTTGTGGCTAAATGACAGGAAACCAAATGCTCTGCTGTAAGACTAGTGTGTTTGTTGTTGCTGAGTGTACTGCAGCTCCCCTCACTCAAATACAACACATCCTGATTGTGTCTTTCATACTCGCATTACAATGTGTCACAAATATGTCTTGTATGATCACTTGAGATTGAATTTAAGTTTCCCCACTCACAGTAAGAAATATAGAAAAACATGTCACAGCTACAGAAGAGGACTGTGATCATGGTGTGCACATAAAAAAAACCCAAAGAAAAATGAGGGAAACAATCAAAATAGAACAAAATGAGACATGATGAGGAAACAGAGGGACAAAGAGAAGATAAGTGTGTTGTATTTGAGTGTGACTGGAGCCGGTGAGATAACATGGTAAACATCAGACAGCTGCACCCAAACACAAGGCTATACAATACTTGGATTAAGCTGCACAACCTGAAACCCAGACTTATATATATATATAAAAAAATCTGTCCACAGTTACTTCAGTGTTTCAGAAGGAGGAGGTCAGGGTGGGTCATTTTCATTCTGGTTCAACTGGTCCTTTAACATCTGGAGCGAGCAGATCTGGATGTCCCTCTTATCTCAGGCATGATAAAGCATTAATTTAGCTTTACAGCCCAGATTGACCCTAAAACCCATGAGCTCATTCGAGATACACTCGGTAGACATGCTGTTGCCATGACAACAAAGATGAGTATATGGGCTGCAACAATATGCTCACACCGTTTCAACTGGAGGTTTGTCTGTTGCTCCAAGGACATAACCCTGGATCCTGCAGCCCTGGAAGTTACTCTGCTATTTATAGGATGTATTGTCAGACAGGTAACTCCATGACACACAAACACACACACACACACACACACACACACACAAAGGAAGAAGGCTGGTAAAAAATACTGCTTCAGTTGGATTTGAGATATCACATGTAAGACAGGAGTCAGTAGTTTGTTATAGCCAAAAATAAGACGCATGCAAAAGAACAAAAAAACAAAAAACAAGTAGACAGAGTAAAAAAACAAAAGACATAGATCCTGTTCAGAAACACCTCAGCAGCCCTTTCTCTCTGGTCCATAGTGAAGACGTGGACAGAAACAGTTTGACATGCAGGCAGGTTGATTATCAGCCAGGGCGGGTTGGGTATCGACAACCGACTCTGAATTCAAACCGGTTCCAAATTTATAACAACCAGTGATGTGTTATTGGTTGTCCTGTTCCAAATCCTGGTATCGAATCCTGAAAACATTCAGACCTCATATAACACACAGGAAGTATCACGTTTACAACAGAGGTGAGCACTCAGAAACCTGTCTGTGTGTCACCATTCTCAGTCTAGACCAAAGTGGTGTACTGCCTGACAGACAGACAGACAGACAGACAGACCTTGCACCTAGCATCAACTCTACTGCAGCATCTCTACTGACTGAAACTGACCCCTCCCGGACCTTTTAACCAAAATCATAAAATACCTTCTGGCAGGTTCATGGCAGGCAGCCAAAACCTGGTTTGAGAGTGCATCTTATTTTCTTTTGTTTTTCTAAGTCAATAATGCGCCAGAAATCTGGAGAAAAGATTTAATAAGCACCAGAATCAATAAGCAGAAGTGAAATCAGAATCAGTGTAAATGATACCCGACCCGACAAATTCCGTCAAACAAATGGAGTAAATCAGATCTCCATATGGTGCCGTTTCCTTTCAGGATGCACACCTACTAGATCCTCTGGATCCAGTGAACGATGGGGTTACAGGAGCTGTTTCTGCGCAGAGATCAGATCAAAGGAGAGAATAACACGCCCTCATGTCAGCCATGGCAGCTCAGGATGAACTCTGGATTTATTGTATGTGCAAATTCTTGCAAGAGGCAATTCAGGTGCAACAGGAATGGAGTCCAAGACACAGTATATATGATGCTACACCATAAGGGGATTGGGAGCGTGTGTGTGTGTGTGTGTGTGTGTGTGTGTGTGTGTGTGTGTGTGTGTGTGTGTGTAAGCCATTTTATGTCCGGAATGTGCAAGATAGTGTGTTTGTTCGTGAGCAGGTAATTTTTGAAGATGCTGTTTGTCCACACGTGATGTTGAGCAGGATCAGTATTATTTGGACCTATCCGCTTGGACGGGCAGCTGAAATGTACAGCTAGCAGCCACTTTGAAGATTGCTCTCTGTGCTCGACTCGGGTCAGTCTCTCTAAAAAGTCACACTGGACCCGAAATGCTTCCGCCTGCGCTGACGGATGAAACCCAGCTTGCTCTCAGGGACAAACCGGAGAAACTCTATCACACAAAATAAAAACACGTTGACATCTTCAAGTTCCCTAAAACAGCAGACATTCAACTTTTAACTGCGGTTGCTATGTACAATAGAAGGATCTTCATATATTAATATTCTTCGTCTTTCCTGCTTCTTCTTCGCTCCCTTGCTGTCAAGTCAGTATTTCCATACACATTTGTCCTTTTTCTATTCATAGAGTATCTTCAGTATTTACAGTATAAATTACTACACAGTCTTGTGATAAAATAAATAACTTAAATACAATGGCCGTGGCTTTTGCAGTGTCTTTTGCATGAAGGGGAGAGGAGAGGGATTGGACGGAGGTGGGGCTGAGGAACAAGTGAAGGCTGAGCCTGTTCTGCCATTCGCGCTTCGTTGCTTCAGGGTGACACACAGAATGGAGAACCGATTTGTCTGATGCAGTCTTTCTGCAGAGAAACATGGAGGGCTGAGGTGAGGCAGAGGGCTGAAGCGCTGGGAGTAACTTTATTAAATAATCTTTATTCCCACAGTGGCATGATGTGGGGAACTCTTCCTGAAGGCTAAGTGCAGTGAAGCTGTTAACCACTGCTGACCACCATAAAAACATCAGGGCTCAGCCGTTTAGCTTTTCAGTTTCCTACTATGAATGTAAAGGACTAAATTCTTAAATCTGAAGTTACATGATGGTCATAATAACATTCTGGTTTTTGGGTGATGAAACCAACCTAACCAAACAAACCAGTGGGGAACTACTAACAAACAACCAAATTTTTCCATTAGAGAAGGTTTGGCTGGAAGAATCTGTGGGTCTAAAATTTGTTAAGAATGACTAAGTCATGAAATTTGAAAAACACTGAAAAATTGTTATTACTGTTGCCTTTGTAGGGTAGATACATTATATGGCCAAAAGTATGTGGACAGCTGAACACTGGCAGTAATCAGGAGGACATCACCCAGAGGCCTTAATCTGCTGCTGTTACAGCCTCCGCTCCGCTGGAGGGGCTGGGATTCTGGAACCTGGCTGCTGACATTCAAGAGTATCAGTGAGGTCTGGCTCACAGTCGGCATCTCAGAGGTGCCGGATGGGGTTGAGGACAGGGCTCTGTGCAAGCCAGTCACAAGTTTACAACACTAAACTGGGGAAACCTTTTCTTTACTGTCCTGGCTCTGTGCACAGTGGCACTGTCATGCCGAAACAGGAAAGGGTCAAACCCACACTGCCAACTTGCAAGCACACTGTTGTCTAAAATATCAGTGTATGCAGAGGCATTAAGAGCCCTCACCCAAACCATGAGTAACAGCTCCAGACCAAAGAGGTGTCCACACACTTTTGGCCATGTTGTGTACAATGTCTACTGTAGGTAGCTACTAGAACCTTGTCTAAACAGAGCTAATGGCTAACTAGCTGATGTGCTAATTAGCAACTTCTACTGCTATAAATGAATATGAAGTATTTGTAGTTGTTCCCAAAACTGCCAGCTGACTCTAACTAGTAAGTCTATCTGAGAAGTTTAAAAATCTGTCGGAGTAAAGTTAGTTTCAGAAGTGTTTCCCAGCAAATCATGGCCACCATGAGAGTAAGTCACTGGGGAACAGGCTTTGGGTCAGGGCGTCTGTGGAGAGTTATAGTGGGGGTATAATACTGCAGCTGTAGGCTCTGACATTTTTGGGAATCAATAGAGAGGATGACTGATGGAGAGAAGAGGATGAAGAACAAGGGAGGAGACAGAGGAAGGGATGAGTGCAAAGCTTCTCCTCCAGCTATACTACTGTGCCACTCGGAGAGTTCCCGTTCTGTGCTGTCAAGTTCTGAATGAGAGACACAAAGAAAAAACACAGTTAGAGACCAGGGACAATCAGACCAAGAAAATCTATATCTCACTTTTAAGTGCAAGAAGATAAAAAGCCATTGTTGCTGAGGAGAGGTGAAATCCTCTCCAACTGTTGACTCATCTCTTCAGCTTTTCAAGAGGCACAGCGTGAAAGATCTCCTCAGAACAAACTGATACTGACCTGTCAGGGAATAAACTCGCTTGTAGAATTTTACTGAACTTATGAACTTAGTTCAGTTTTAATGACAAAATATTACATTAACAACTAACAGTAAGTAGGCTAATTACTATTTCATAATGAATGTCCTAAAATAAGTAAAACCACATGATCCAATTTCACGGGTGAAATCCTTCACTTATTTTAAGTAACTGAATATGAGACTTTAAGGACCATTAAGCGATGTAGAAATCATTTTAGGAAAAATAAAATGTGGAGTATTTCAGTCATGCTTCAGCCTTACATCCAACACGACCGGACATAAAGCAAGTTTACCTCTCTTCATCTTGTCTTCGTCATCGTGTTAAAAGGCGTAAATATCAATTCTGATAAGTAATTGTCCCTCCCCTGACGTGTCAGGGAGTGATACAATCTGTTTTAAAAATACTTTTGAACTGTCGGGTGAACAAAGTCTTCACCTCGGGCCGTGTGATGGGCATTTTCACAATTTACTGACATTTCATCAACTAATTGAAAAAAAAAAAATTCAACACAATTAATCTTTAATAAAAATAATAATAATATTAATTACAATAATAACTTTATTTATAGAGCATGAAATGAAACAGCAGAAATAATCGTCAGCTGTAACCAAAGTAATAGTTGAGTTGAGTGAAGACATACCGCCTTCCCCGGCCGTGCCCAGGTGCAGATGAGGCCCTCTTGGCAGGCTGTGATGATGCAGTCGTCCATGAACACCAGGACGGTCAGCCTCTCATGTGCAATCTTCTTGCACACCAGCGGCTCCAGCAGCGGCACCTCATGCATGCGTGGGCACAGCGTGGTGCCCAGGACCTTCGCGGCGTCCAGCCGGTTGCTTCTCGGCGCCACGTTGATCTTATCGTTGCTTTTGCTGATGTTGCCCAGGCTGTGGTACCGCTTGTGCTCCTTCTCCACCCCACCACTGCCTCCGGACTTGTCCGACTTGCGCTCCTGGAGCGACAGCGTGGCAAAGCGGCCGATGCTGAATGGGGTGCTGTTTCCTCCACTGCTGCTCCCTCCCCCTCCTCCACCTCCCCCACTGCCCTCTGAAACACCCTGGCCCTTGGAGGTGTTTGCCACGGCAGGGTGGGGCAGAGAGTTGGAGCGCGAAAGGGAGCGAGGAAGCGGTAAGGGGAGTGTCGGTGGGTTGGAGGAGCCGGTGTTGGTGTTGGGTGGGTGATGGTGCCCCTCAACCCCTCCACTTCCTCCCACTCCTGAGGTGCTGTTGACCCCCCCACTGCCAGAGTTGGCCAGTGAGGGTCCAAAAGTGTTAGTAAATGCGCGGGACAGCGGCAGGCGTGGGTACAACACGTCATCCGTCAGGTCCCAAAGACAGAACTGAGTGTCCTGCCCCACCGAGCCAAACCGGTAGGTGACCGACGCCGAACCCCCCCCTTTAGAGCTGTGTCGAGAAAGACGCGACAACGTGCTGCTTGTTCGGACTCGGCCAAAGTGCATGGAGTTGTTTGGCGCCCCCTGGTGGAGGTCCTCCTCACTGCCACTGAGCTCCATAGGCTCCTCATCTTCCAGGGAGGTGGTGAAGGGGTCAAATGCCACCACATTGACCCAGGACTTGTGGCCGTGCCCCCTTGCTACCACTCTGCTTTCTGCAAATGACCAGACGGTAACCAGGTCATCCTCTCCGCCTGTGGCCAGGTATTTCCCATCGGGGCTCCACGACACACACAGCAGTCCGCCAAAGTAGCTCTTCATCACCCCCTGCAGCTCCATCGAGTCAAAGTGGAAGACACGCAGGCAGCCATCCTGCCCCACACACGCCACGTGCACTCCATCTGGAGAGAAAGCAAACTCATTGAGGCCCCCCTCACCCACGGCCCATCGCAACAGCGGGTTGCGCGGTGTCTTGGTTTTGCAAGCGTAGACAGCAAAGCCTTCGCCCTGCCGCAGCAGGGAGTACTGTGGGGCTGTGGTGCCGCAAGGGTGGTCCACGTTGTAGAGGTAGAGGTGGCCACTGGCGTGGGAGGCCAGGAACAGGTTCTCGGACTTGGGAAGCCACTTTAGACACGTCACCTTAGATTTGTCTATCAACCTCTGGAAAACAGGAAAGAGGTGAATGGAAGAAAGGCAGGGAAGAGGAGGGAAGGAGAGAGGGACAGGGAAGAGAGGAAAAATAAGGGAGCAGATTTGGGTGAAAATGGGAAGGAAAGAAGGAAAAGATGGGACAGAAAGAAGAAGAGTAGGAGGGGAAGAATATTGGTGAAAAAAGAATAACAGAAAGTGGAATAAAGATATAAAAAACACCTTGATTTTTTTTTTGTGGGGGGGGGGTATGTAAATATTAGAAAATTTACATACACCTAGAAAATTGCTAGAAAATGCATGATCTGAAAAAACTAAACAGAAACTACTGAAAGAAACACACGCAGGAAGGAAGCATGGGAAGTGAGAGAGTCCACAGGGGTCAAGGAACAAGCGTGAGCTGGAGCAGAGACAGACTGAAACCAGCAGAGAGAGAAAACGGTGGGGGGGGGGGGCAGATTCCGCAGACACCCTAACACAAAGTCTGTGCACACATACACCCCCAACCTCCTAAATTTAATTGGGAATCCCATGAAAGAAAATCCCATTAAACAGAAAGAGGCAGTTCAGAAGACGCAGTGAAAGAGTGTGAAAATGACAACGCGTGGTAGAGGGACAGAGTCAGAATTTCCAGCCGACATCACAGCATCTAAACTGGGACAAAAAAAAATTATACAAAGAATGACAAATTACTTTAATCGCAGCAGCCCAAAGAGCTGCAACACTGGCCACCTTCCCCGACACAGAGGAAACTAATACATGCAGATAAATTGAATACCTCCTCATTGAAGAGTTTACTGGTTTCCTTCTTGATGGGGTCGAGATACTGGACTTGTCCGGCTGAGAAACCCACGATGAGAGCGACGCTCTCTGCTGTGGCGGAGTACTGGTTGAAGTCGTGACACGTTGGCTGAGTCCCCTTGTAGATTCTCTTGTCTATTGGCTTACTGAGGTCCACAGCCTGCAGACAGACCAAGTGGATAAAGACAACCGTGATGCACAAGCAAAACATCGGCCAAGTACAGCGAAGGACCACAAACTGAGTTTAAGGCACGATCAGGGCTCCTTGTTACGCAAACATGTCAAAAAGGAACTCTGAGATATTTTCACAGCAGCTAGATAAACATTTTGCATCTATCCAACAGGTCAACAGTAAAGTTGTAAATCTTGGTGTCAGAATGAAGACGTCCTTTGTGCGCCGACATTCAACAATCATACGAGGAGAACTCCGTCAATGAAGACTGAGGGATGCTGATGTTATTGGTCCGCCCACCAACAGAGAACTGGAAGGTCACACCTGATCTCTGAGGGTCATTCTGGATTACACTGTAGTCCTTACTGCCAAGGTTTAAACATACATGGCTTCACCACGCAGAAGTGGAATCACAACAAACCATGACACTAACAAAACACTGAAGAACATACTCATCATACTCATACATCATCATCATCATCATCTCAGAATAAACATAATTTACTGACAAAAACAACAACGACTGAGATCAAATAAGACATTTAGACTTTTAGGTTAAAGGCTGCACTGATGAAGTGAAAGCTGAAGTCCTGCTTTATCCTGAAATACAGTCAGTGAAGTTATGTGACACGTAATTTAGCATTTTCAAGCAAATTCAGCCAAATAGATGATGAAGATGACAGTGGGTGTCTTTGACCTGCAAATCAATAAAAAAAATGCTTACTGGATAATGTAGGGAAAGCAGGAAGACCAAAAAGAATAATAACTTTTGAAGGGCAGTGCACATTGAGACTGATTATTAGAGATTTAGACGGCAACAAAGCATAATTTAATTACTGATTAATCTGCTGATGATTTCCTCAATGAATTGATTAATTGTTGGTGTATAAAATGTCTGTCATGGTTTCCCAGAGCCAAAGGATGACATCTTCAAATGTCTCGTTTAGTTTGAAAGGTCCATACCCCAAAGATATTCAGTTTACTGAAGAAAAGCTTTACATCTTCTGTTACATCGACTGTTTGGCATTTTTGCTTAAAAATGACTGAAACAATCGATTAATTTTCTGTTGATAAACTAATCAATTCATCATCTAGTTGTTTCAGCTCTATTATATTAGGTTCGGCACCAATAATGGCATTATTCATCACTTTAGGTATATTACTTCATGCCAGGTGTCGTATCAGTACTCAGCAGACACATTGAGTTCAGGTATTGAAGTCAGTATCAGGAGAGGAAAAATCATGTTGGTGCAGCCGTCCTGTTTCTATGTAAATGAATGGGAGGATGAATTTTACCTATAAGTTCACAGTGAAATCATTCACCGTGCAGCAGAGAGGACTGAGTTCACACTGCTTGAGGAAGATTGGGAACCCATGAGGATGTGGAGTGTGATTTTCTTCGTGTCCTGCTGCCTGAAAGCACATCCTGACTAGATGCTGGATGTACAGTGTTATTGATTGTGATTTGTATCCTATCACTTGCATATGAATATGTTTCCATGTAATTTCCTGCAGAAACCAGGAGTCTGTGAGCACTGCATCAGCCATTTAGCCATCTACACATAACTGCGTGAGTAATAAAGACAAAAAGTCCTGACGAATTAGCTGCAGTTGTGGTACTGGTGGAGTAATTTTACTATGGCCCAGAGAAGAGAAAATGAGGAATTTAAAGGTTTGACTGACAGTGTGCAGCGAAACAGAGGCCTTGACATTTTAAAATGTGCTCAGTTACAACATTTTCCCTCATTGATCCGTGTCATGCTAGAGCAGGAGAAGCATTTTGCATTTTTTCTCCAGAAACTCCTAAATGGGTAATTAGCATTCCTCTTTAAGAAGCAAGTGGTCCAGCTAGCTGCAAGCAGTTTCTTTGCATTCTTCAATGTTAGCAATGCTAAAAGTGAGTGAGAAACTGGAGGACAATGCAGACACCACTGTTTCCATCATCAAAAAAAAAACAAAAACATCTGATTCAAAATGTCATGTCTGTCATGTACCAATGAGCAGCAATTCTGTTGACTTAGTACATTAAAAGGACTGGCAATAATAGTGTTACATTATTTTCACTCTGAATTCTGACTTTTAATGATGATACATCATTTACCCCATGGCGGGGTCAGTGAGTCTGTGATGCAGTGAGTGAAATACAGAGTTTTTCACTATTCAAATCAGTCGTTTCTTGTCTGTGAACCATCTGGCTGGTGACTAATTCACCTTGCAATATCCCCCTTCAGTATGAATACAGTTACAGCTACTCCAGCCATTCATTTTATGATTTGAGGACTAGCAAAGATTCATAATAACATTGAATGCAACTGAAAGAATAAACAGCCTCCACTTCACATGGTTTCCAATGAAAACGCAGTGAAGGGAGCTGTCAGAGCCTCCCAGGCTATTTCCTGCTCTTGTAGTAACACTGGTGCCCTCTTGTAGCGACCACTGACACAGTGCATCCGCCTGGGTGATGCACCATTCACTGTCTATTCAGCCAAATTATCCGCCTCTCCATTTTTGCATTGCATAACGAACAGAAATTGAGTATGTGCATGTTCGCCAGCTCTGTGCAGCACCTGCAGCAGGGGCTCCGTTTAAAAAGATGACGAAAGAGGAGCTAACAGCAGCAAATTAGCAGTGCAGGCTAGCACGCTAGGCTAACCCTGACCAACCAATCTGTCATCCTGGCCGAGAGAGGAGGGGAAGAGCAGACTCACCTTCTTGATGTTGGTGTATGTGTAAAAATACAGCTCCCTGCCGATGTTGAAGCACACCCGCTCCGACTCCTCGCTCGGGTCTTCGGGCTGCAGCTTGACCATAGAGACCCGGACCGGCGGGAGAAAGCCCGCCGGAGAGGAGTTGGCTGCGGCATTCGAAGAAGAGGAGGCGGCGGCGGCGGCGGCGGCAGCTGCGGCGGCAGCCCCGGGCCCCTGCAGCAGCCCGACCCCTCCGCCGGGTATCGGACCGGCTCCAGGCCCGGGGCCCAGCGTGGCTCCGGCGGACGGACCCCGCGGCAGCCCGCCCCGCTGCTGCGAGTCCGAGAGGGTGAGCAGTTTGTAGAAGCCCTCTCTGGTCCGGAACTGGGATTTAATCTCATTGATATCCTTCAGAGCGCCGCCATCTCCGGCCATTTTCAGTACAAACAAGCCGCACAGGAAACTGAGATTTTGACCTGGAAATAATAACGCTGCAATAAAAAAGTACTAGGATAGAAATGGGAGAGGCGAAGGCGAGCAGCAGCAGCCGAGCTCAGCTAGGCCGACCAGCACACCCGGTTTGCTCCAGTGCATCTTACACCAGAACCGGCGACCATACCGCTGCTACCTGGCAAATAAACCCAGAGAGAAAGCCCTTCTGAGCCGCTGTAAGCATCATCCTCCACCGGGTCTCTGCCTCTGTTCATCCAGTGTGCGTAAAGTACGTGTGACGATGCGTCGACCGCTGCTGCTGCTGGCCCGGCCTGGCGCTGCGCACTCCCGCAAATGTGTCGGGGGTAAAGAGAGGGCATCCGGCCCTGGACAGCCTGTGTGATCTACCCCTCACTTAACCTCCCAGTGACACCCAGCAGAACCACCACACGGACACGGTGGTACTTCAAAGCCCCGCCCTCACGAAGAAACAGCTCTTACTTTCGGGGCGTAAAGTTTTGCTGGTACCTCTTTAAAACGCACCATGTAATTACTCGACGTCTTTTTATGGAAAGAGATCAGTGCCACCTGAGATGGCTTCATTTGAATTGCAGGAATCTGACAGTGTCTCGTGTTGAGCTGTTAAATATTAAAAGCAAAATTTCTTTCCCGAATAAATGAATTAAAATGAAGGATTTGTAACGTAACATCTAAAACGTAATGCAGAGGCCTGAAATTAGATGCAAATATTATTGATTATATTTAAATTAAAATTTGCTGCTTCCCTTACCTGACTTACAAATATGGGGATATTTGTCTTCAGACGGATGAATTGGATTAATTTACAAACAGCTGTTCAACATGAGAATGACAGATTCCTGTAGATCAAGCACAACCTGTGCCCACTAATCTCCTCCTGTACATGTCCATAAAACAGTGAAGAAAGGATTCACCGCTGTCGGGATTTGAGTAAGAAGATCCAAGATGAATACAGTTCACCTCATCTTGTGTTAATTCACTTTATTACAGTGTAACGGCAGTAAGAAGTGTGTATCTTTGATCCAACACTGATATACAAACTCAGGTGACAAAACAAGCAACAGCAGTGCTGCTATGCTCCAGTCCTATATGCTTGTATGTGGCATCCTTGAAAAGCCATATATTTCATCTGCTTCTGTAATCAACAATACTGTGGCAGGAGAGGGTAGATACTCTTTTGTTTTAGAAGAGGACCTTCCTTCATTATCGAGTTAGGGTTTTCTCAGCTGTCTGGATTCTAGAGATTGTTCTGCATCTCACAAATCAAGTAGAAAAAGAGCATAAATAAGAGCAAACTCCCCCCCAGATAGAGGGATACAATACATTAGTCATCTCAGGTCAGTATGAATTTGCAACCTCCTGCCATCACATCCTCCTGACATTCCTCTCAAATACTGTGGCAGTGACGCATCTGTGCCCATCAAAGTTAATGGTGACAGATGATGATAAACCCAAATGTTAATGCCCAATTGTCCATTTCTTCCTGTTGAATGCTGCAAATCCTTGGTAGAAGCATTCATATAGAAGTATAGTTGGGACTTTCCCATGATGCCCTATGCCAGCAGCCAGGAGAGTCAGGGCAGCATGACATAGTTCTCAGCAATTTCCAGGACGTACAAGTTGGACAGGCCCGACTGGTCCTCAGTCTGATGTGTCTCCAAAATGACCATCCTGCAGTGAGAAGGTCGCAGGTTGTCATGCACAGATATACTGGAGTTTAAAACCTGCCTGCACACAATGAAAATCTTAATGGATGGAGTTGGAAATTAATGGGATACATCATAAGAATGTTAACCTGAAGTAAGTTACGAATGGTTAAGGCTCACATAAATTTAGTGCTGAGCCTCTGACTTATCATCTAACACCATCATCAGTTCAAAATGTTTGTTTGTCTAATACTTTGGTTTATTTTTCTGGGGGAGAAATTCTGTGTACGGGGTGATGTGTTGTCCATTTCCCAATCAAACAGAGTTTATCAGTTGACAGTAGCGACATGAGCCAACATGTCTGAACAGACAAAAAAACAGCACCACCTGCAGAAAAGTAAGCCCCCAGACATTAACACCACAGCAGTGAGTGAAGACGAACTGTACCTGTCTGACTGCACCAGTCTGTAGATCTTCCTGTGGTCGGTGATTTCCTCCAGCACCTCAGTGAAACCATGTCCTCTCCTCTGCCAGCCGTGACGCCACACTGCCAACAGTGTGTCCTCAAAATACACTAGAAAGACAGACAGACAGACAGACAGAGTCAGTGCTAAGCTCTGATCATCTACAAAATGAACCAGCGCTGGTTTGTGAGTGGGTCTCCTCACCTATAGACTCAACATCATGAGAGAAGGTGGTCTCATATGTCAGAGACCTGTTGCTCTTCAGCTCCCCCTTCAGGTCAACTATATGTACTGACTCTGTGGAGGAGAAAGGCTTAGTGTTAGGACATCACCAGCTACACCAGTGTAGAAATATGGCAGTAGACAGAACATGGACAAATCAAAGTGTAGAGTTTACACACTATTATAGATCCCATCAGCACAATTATGATCAGAGCTGAAAATTGCTGTCGACAAAGCAAACACCTGAACTTAACAACTTCACACAATATCTGACTGCCCATGACCGTGGCAGGATAATGTATGAAAAATATAGTTATTATGTGAGATGTTAAAGAAAGTTGTATTACTTACTTTCTAAGAGGACGAGCAGTGAGTTACTGTCCAACTGGTTCACTTGCACAACGTCTGGACAAGGTTTCTCTACAAGAAAACATGCACACAAACACAGGTGTAAAATGTAAAATGCAGACAATTGCCTGGGAAATCCAATCATGACATTGTGCTTGTAGCTCCTCGTATTCTAAAGTCTTTCTGATATCCTTAATAATGCAGCATCCACCTACCCAGGCCACTTCTGGTGAACCAGGATGTGTTGGAGTTGAGGTTCATGTATTCTACACTGACTGGCAGGCTGGGGCTGGACCCCCGAGACACACCGATACACACCAGCGGGTACTCTTGCTGCGGTGCCACAACCATCTCAAACACCCGCAGAGGGTTGGGCAGGGGGAAGTCAAAATGCTGCATGCATGAAAGAGGAAAGGTGTAAGTCCAGAGTCTCGTCAAATCTCCTTTTATTTGTCTTTGTGTATTTAGCTGTGGTTTGTCATCTCAGTGGCGCAGCAAACAAAGCAGCCAGGTTGTTCAAGGACGCCTTAACCTTTCAGCCACTGCATGGTGTATAACCGAGGGCTCATAAATTTAATGGTGACCATTAAATGTGTTATTTCCCTGGCAGCAGTTGTATTATGCTGTTTGTGTTAACAGTCCAGTGAAAATGGTAAAAACTAAAAGACAGACAAATAACATAGATGGAATCACACCATACATCATCTCAACTTGCACATATGTTGTATTTTCACAGTGCACATCTTATTTAACATCAGTGGATCTTCCTTTATCACAGTATGCTACTCCTCTGCTTTTTTCCCCATCTTTTAATATATAACCTTCATGATGCAGGAAAAACAAAGTGAACTGTACAGGAAGAGAAAGGCTGGGATGTTGACACATGATGGAATAAAACACAGACAACGCTTTTTACATTTCATGGACCTTTGAGAGAACGTAATGTTGTGTTGCTTCTGCAATTTTCTGCCCCATTAACAATGATGTCAAATAAAATCTCAGAAACCTCTGAGTTGAAAAATCTCTTTGGACTTGACAGGGGAACTCTGACAGCCTCACATCCTTACTCCCACGTATACACATCTACACCGATTAACCTCAATAAACTGGCTCACTTTTTCTTTCCAGAGGACTCAAACATCAGAGTACAGAATGTTTTTTTGAGTAATCCAAAGTTTTATACTCATACCTTAATGAGCATGAACTTGTGCATGGGCTCGTACCACTGCAGCAGCACCACACTGGACTCCATAGCACAGCACAGGAACACACAGCCTCGCTGCATGCTACCTGCTGCAGGAGACGAGACAGAGACACAGTACACGTTTTAGTTTAGTCATCTCTCTGAACACAGTCAAACTGTCTCCTGCATGGAAATCTGCAGGAATCTTTTTCTAATGTGGTTTAAATTCTCAAATTAGTCTGCAGCTAATTTGGTTTCAAATGGCCAATAGCCATTTAAAGGGACACAGAGAAGTGTTGAAGAAAAGAAATGCAGACGCATTTGCACCACACCAACTATCTAAACAAGATCTGAACATCATATCTGCAGGGAATTGATGTGTAAATGTAAAATGTATGTAACAGAAATAGCCTCAGCACAGACAGATAAAAAACATGACTTTTTTTTTGCCACAATGCAGTTTTTGGTCTCACCAACTGAGCAGGTCTTGCAGCCTTTTGTATCAGGTATTTTACATGTCACTGCATACTTCCTGAAGATAAAACACATAAATCAGTTTTTAATTGGCATGAGCAGATGTGGGTAAGTTTTTTGAGACAAACTTTTAAAAGCAAACAGGTGAGCAGACACACACACACAAAATGAAATACATCAAGAGTCCAATGTTACCTAGGTAACAGTCTGTGAGTCGGCAAGGCAACCATCCTCTGGTCTTTCCGAGCATGTTCATACAGCTCCTTCAGCGAATGGGAGTGAAGCTGCAGTGATTTACCTGTCAACACAGAATCAGAGGCAGTTTGGAAGTTAGTCTTATTTCATTCACCCTGCTGATTATCAGAGGGCTGCAGCCATCACAGGATGAACACAAGAAGACAAACACTCACACTCCCAACTATGGCTCCAAACCACCTGACCTAGTATTAGATCCATGTAAATGTGCAGAAAACATGCACAAATGCTTACCACCGAACTCCTCTGTTTTAGCAGAATTAATATGCAGATTTCATCTCTCACCTGCTGACATCTTGAACACTATGGTGAACAAATGTGATGAAGTAAGACTCTTCATATTTTCATCCAGGTTTTGACCAGTTTCCTCTTTGCTAAAGTTTCTTCAGGGTTTTAAGGCTAGTTGCTAAGCTATGTTAGCGGATACATTAAGAGCTCCAGCAGAAGGAGTGAGTCAGAAATCCTGTGACCTGTTAATTAAAACATGTCCTCTGCTTTCTTAGCAGCTCCTCAATATGTTCTCTTAATTCCATCAGACATTTAAGCATCTTTTTTTCAGGAAGCTCCCATGGAGCACAGACACACAGCTAAATGAGGCTCCACTTTTTTAATTTACCTGATACAGACATGAGGACGTTATTAATGGTGTAGACCCAGGTACACTTCCCAGGATATAACTGCAAGAGAAAGAGAAGACATCCATTTATTCGTTGCTTCCTTATAGCTGCAGTGTCTCTTTCAAAAGCACATTAAGTTTTTTGGGTTTTTTTGTCTTTTGTGAGAACTTTTCAGATCAAGTGTGACTTAGGTATTTTGCTTGGACATTTGCCTCACAACAAACTTAGGACTTAATAATTGGCCAGAATGACAGTATGAACTAAACCAGACCCAAGAGGTTTTCAAGACTAATTTTGGGGGCTCACTTTAATCTCCTCTCTCTCTCCTTGTTTACAACCTAAAGATTGTGAAACACAGATTAAAGATCCTACCAGCTCCATCGTTGCCTCCAAGCTGTTGAGGTTAAGAGTGTAGATGCCTTCCTCTGCCCCCAGGATCAGATGCTGGTCTGAGGTGAAGAGGGGAGACACAGGCTGGTCAGACAGATAAAACAAAAGTTTGTCGAGAAGATATGAAAGAGAGCAGAGCATTTGCTGTGTGTTTTATTCAATGATACAACCTTTGTTAGCTGGGTTTTCCCAGGTGGTGGAACAGTTTACTTTAAGAGGGCAGCCATGGAAAATCTTTTTAAAGTAGACCTGGATAAGAGGGGAGGATATGAAATGATTCATTTTGGCCTCTCTACAGTCAGTCATACAACTTCAAGCCAGTACATGAAATCTCATACCAGAATAACTGTATTTATCTGCTTCACTGCAGATAAACACCTACAGTACTCCTAGAAAATGAGGTGATATAACTGAGGTTAGACTGCAGGCTAACAAAGGAGTGAAATTCTGAGGAGGAAATTATTAGTAGTATAGTATGTATATCTCAAAGGAGTTTTAAATCAAAAGCAACTGGACTTGGTTATTTGTCTAGGAAGATGTTTAGGAACACTTGCGAACAGTTGTTTTTCAAAGTGGCATGTGACTCCAACGACTGTGGTTATAACACAATAGGGCTCTAACGAAGTCGAAACCAACTCTCCACCAAGACAGTCACTCTAACGACTGTCGTTGGCACATGGAGCACAAAGGGAACCAGTGACATCATCAGCCTTGTGAAAACCCCTCCCAGAGCTTAAAAATACCTGGGTCTCCACACCAGATAGTTGGACCAGTCCCAGCCTGGTCAGGTGCGAGAAAGAACTGATGAAGCCTCTTGGATGAGAGGTGAAACGTCTTCCTAGACAAATAACCAAGTCCAGTTGCTTTCGATTTAAAACTCCTTTGAGATACTATGACCTGGACAAATGAGAATATTCACAGGCTATAGTATATATAGTATATACATAAGCCCTATGCATATTCATAAAATATTTACAAAGACTGAAAATACACAGTTTTATCTATTTTTAAAGCTGATCTCAGAACTTCAAGATCCAACCTCATAATCTTAAACCGAAGCTATAATAATGAATACGGAGCCTGCTGAATTTAAATAGCTGCTTCTCTTGGGTAAGATACTGCACACAAGTGTGTGACAGTCTGAAAACATCAGACATCACCCCACATCTCAGACACCCAGCAGTGGAGTCGATATGAAGGGAGTAGAACTTGTGGCAAAGCAACAGAAACTCACAGGAGGTTTCTTCATGACGGGGCTGACACACTCAGCAGGGTCCTGGGAACAAAAAAGAAAACTCCATGATGAGTGTGTCAGGACACATTGTGAAGGAGCAGAGACGATGTGGATGACTGAAAAGAATATGGGAAAAAAAAACATGCAGCTCATTTTCCTCCAGTGTCTACAGCTGAATATTCGCATCTGTGAATCTCAACCATAAACTGAACATTTCATTCCTGTTACACCTGCACTGATCCCTGAATTTCATCTGTACTTTCTCATGTGCTGTGTGGGAATATTTCTACCACACAACACCTATCATTGAAGGCTGTGAACAGACGCTCTCAGGCACAGAGATGCTAAGTAGGCTACAAAAAAAATAAATAAATAAAAAAAGATAAAATACAGTGAATCTCTTTTCGAATTGTATCTGCTGTTCTACCTTTAATGGGGGTTGCCGTCTGCGTATGCCTTTGGGAGGAAGCTCTGGAGGAAGGGGGTCTTGTGGGTTGTCATTAAACTGGGTGGGTAAGGACAATGGGTCTGGGCCACACACACATAAACATACAATAAGAAAACTGTATGATATCACAAACACTGCATTCAAATGAAAAAGTTGTTCTGTAGTTGAAAAGCTAAAAAACTATTCTATGGATTGATTACTAGATGTACACGTGAAGGTGAAGGAAACTGAAATATTTCCTCTTTAATAAAGCACAATCTTGGATACTGGTTTAAATTCACTACAGTGTTGTCCTGATTGGATCTTTGGATCAGTTAGCTCAGTACATTAAAATTGTGTGAAAAATATAGTATATAATATATAACTATTGTTCTAAATCATGTATAGACTGGTGTTTGAACATTATTAAAACACCATGTTTATACTACATGTTTTTTTCTGTGAAAACATTATAAATATTTTAAAGAAAGAAAAAAAAAAATTCAAGTTGGCTTCTATAATTCCTTCGTGACCATGCCCCTTCAGCAGAGTAAAAAGGTGAGGCAGCTCACCTGAGTGTCGTGAGGATCGTGGTTGGGGCGTAGGACGGACGTGCGTCCCACTGGAGGTCCTGAGAAGGGAGGGGGCGTACAGAGAACAAGGTTTCCTCGCCCGGTCATCTTCCCCCGCCATGCTCTCCTCTGAACTGGTCCGTGCTTTGGGCTAGAACACAGAAACATAATTTTTTTTTTTTACTAACATACTAACTTAAATCTAACACTAAAATAATATAAATAATATAAATGTGAAATTTCTCTTATTTTCTGAATGATATTTCATTTCTGAAACTACATTATGACAGTGATGTATATACGATGCAAATACAGTTTTATCAAGGCTTTGGCTTAAAATCCATTGCTCTGTAATTAATAAAATACAAATAAAATACATTTTTCCCTGTCCAGTCAATAATCACCTTTGGAGGAAGTGGAGGTGGAGTTTCATCAGCTATGTCACTGTTGGCAGAGAGAGTGTTACTTCAGTTTGGTGTGTAAACAATGCAAATACACATTGACACAGATGTGAGTGTGTGCTTCCTTATCTTACCTAGCAGCTTGTATCGTAGGGCTGAGGTGGACAAAAGACAGAGAGAAGGTCTCAGTGCAATCTATTGAAATTAGTGCATCTTTATAGGCTTGATTGTAGAGACAGAGAAAAACCTGAGGGCACTAGAACGCCATCAGAGAGTGCAGACCTCCACCAAGGTCAATGTCAAACAGCATACACTTCAGAGCAAAAAAGTCTAATTCATGGTAAATGATCTAGATCTTTTTCCCTGCACCAAGTTTGGTGCAAATCGGTCCAGTATTTTTTGTGTCATCATGCTGACAAATAAACAGACAGGGGTGAAAACATAATCTCCTTGGTTTAGGTAATGACTGCTGGGAAAAAAAAAGTCAAACACATTGTTAAATATTTCTGGTCCTGACCTTCAACAAATTACCAACTAAGAACATTTTACATGCAATTAGCTGTGAACATTACAGAACAGTTTGAATTCAGGCTGCTGTGTTGTTTTGTTAAATGTGGATTTGGTGACATTGTGTGATGTTTTCTTACATATCCACATCGTCATAGTCATCATCTGAGTCTGTGTCCTCATCCCTGAGAGACAAAGAGAACAGGGAGGTTGAATATTTCACTCAGATATTGGCGTTTAATGTGACTCCATGTCTGTGACTGATCTGTGATCCAGTTACCTCACTGGACTCTTGCTGCTGTCAGTTGATCCTCGTGATGGTCTCAACTGTAATAAAACACATGAAAGGACCAATCTTTTAAAAGATGATTTCTGTGAGTACAAGCTTAGAGATGTATAAAACAAGGAGGTGGGAAGAAAAAATAGAAAAGAAAGGACCCCCTCAGTCACAAAGTCTCACCCAAACCATCTATTTGTTGTGTTAAATTAATCGTTTTGTTTGGCTTATGATAAATAAAATGATAAATTCAGGCAGTGTGCTCAAAGTGATGTTAGGAAAGATCCCAATAAAGAAAGCAAACAGGGATTCCTGCACAGAAAGTTCTCCTCAGATGAGTCCTGCGCTTCTTACTGACATTTACAGGACATAACACAAGAGTCAATCACTGTTTATTATTGTCTGCCTTTCCCAGGATCAGACATGTTGACTTTTTGCAAACTGTGGTATCAGCAATGTGAAAACAGAAATAATTTACTTTGAAATACTAACAGGAAGGACGTTAGGGCGAACACATCACTATCTGTGCCCTATGTACAGTGTACTGGATGCACTGAGTGTATGTACAATATGTATGTATTTATGGAATGTATGTATATACTATATTTATCCACTATGTACTTTATTGTCTGCATGTATGTAAATATATACATACACAATAATACATATGGAAGTGTTTATCTATGTATGCACTGTATGTATGCACTTTATACAAGTATGTATTTATGTAAATATGTACAGTACAGTGCAGTACGTGTATGTACTGTATGTTCATACATGCATACTCAACATACAGTACAAATATATATACATATATAAATATGCTTGTACATATGCATATTTTGTTTGTATGCACACATAAATATGTAGTAAGTTGTTTGTAAGTAGGTACATAATTAAACAGATCATTAAATATCATTAAATGTGTTATAGGCTTACCGTTACATTTGGTGAGTCTTTCCTCACAGGCCTCTGAGTGTAGATCTGTTCCACTGAGCAACCACAAGTGAAACAATTCAACACACTGACACTTCACATTAATATTTCATGTCTTAACATTTCAGCCACTGTCCACAATGTTATACCCAGAGAAACTTAGGTCTGAACAAAATAGAGAATACATTTGCATTTTTATCATCTAAAGAATCATGAGAAACAGGGCTGAAACAAATGTGCCAGGGCAGCAGGATGAGTGAAATGATGGCAGCTCTGATATATTCAAACGTCTTCAGTGATACTGGCGACCTAAATGAAGATGAAGTTCTGAGAACAGAAGTAATGGCTGAGAAAATTATGACTTATAATGAGGAACAGGAAAATCATCCTCTCTATTTAAATGGATATAAATACAAACTATTTTGGTGTTATGAGAATTTATGTTGATATAAGTGGATTAATTTTGTCTTCTGCTGTATTGTATACACAGACTTTATATTGCATATATTCTCTGTACTCTTTGTGAGCTAATATTCACAATATACATATTCATTTTTGTGAGTGAATATTAAAGCATCTTTTCTTCAGCAGATAAAGAGTCAAATGACAGAACAGTTGAGTTGAAAAAGAAAATATTCCTGGCAGGAAATATATATATATATGTGACACAATGATATAAAAAACATGAAGACTTAGTATGTTTTCTTACGGCTTATGTCAGAGTTTGTCCTCTCCGCCCGGTTGTGTTTGTTGATGGACTGGATCCTCCTCAAAGATCCAGGAATGACCACCTTAAATCAACAACAAAACATATGGTTGACCCAACCACCAGTTGGAAAATGTTATTTTATAGCTCATTTCCAATGAAATCAAATTAGACCCACCACAGCCTGAAGCAAAAACGGAAATAATAGATTCTAATAATAGATTTAATATCTTTTTTGACTAATCAGCAGTTCATGATGACATAAACAGATTCTTCATAGCTATTGAGAGCTTCATCTCCATTTATTAAAGAAAGTGTTAATAAGAATCTGGTTCAGACCTCCATGTCCTCGTCCTCTGTCATCAGGCAGGTCTTCAGTTTCTCAGGGTGGTGGAACTTCTCCAGCAGGTCCAGGGTCAGCTCCTGGTTCAGACATTGCTGGGTCAAGAATGAGTTCTGCAGAGAGGGGAGACAGGAAGCAAAGAATGGAGAGAGGGACAGTGAGCACAGATAAACTGAAACAGAAGGTAACCACAAGAAGAACGCAGTTAGCAGTCAAGCCCAGACAAGTAAATTCAGAAAACAACTTCATCAATTTGACAACACGTGTTGCAAATACTTAAGTGTTTCCAGCAGGCAACGAAAAAGTGCAGATTTTTTTGATCAATGATTTTGGTGATTTGCCTGTGTTTTATCCATTTGCATGTGTTTTCTTAAGTTGCAGTGCGTTGAGCTCTTGGGGGCCACCTGAGGAAAGACCCAGACCTGACTGAGACTGGGTGACATAGGGAAAACTGAGCTGCTGTTTTAAACCTGGTGTCCCTGATTTTTTTTCTTTGGCCACTTGGAGGCAGCGGAAACAAGTTGTGAACGAAACTTTGACAGAAGTTAATATGGTGAAATTCTTTATCTCAACCAATTGCTCATTTAGAGATTTAAAGAGATACACTGGCTTTCATTTGGAGCCAAAACATTAAGGTTGTGAGCTGGACAGCTGAACAATGAGGCAAAACTCACTGTAAAGAGACACTGTAAACTGTCTTGTCTTATGCACCCACAGTCTGTCAGTCTCTCTAGGCTCAGCTGATCAGTCAGTCTGATGCAGAAATTACACTATATCAACTCAAAGTGAAGAACTTGTGTGAAGTACTGACTGAGAGCATCTTGAAGGCGCTGGGTCTCTTCTTCGGGTTCCTCACCAACATGGCCTTGACAAAGTTATAAAAAGTGGACGACCTGCAGACCAGAGACATGTTGGCAGCATTTTATAAACTTAAAACTCATAAACACAACTTTATACTCTACATACAATTCTTCATAATTACATACAGCACACAGACATAAAGAATGGATTGTATTTAGATGCTATTTATCAGCTCATATTGATACACCAGTAAGAGGTACTTCTTCATTTTCATTTTTATATGTGTAAACATACATTGAGAAAAACATTACGCACGACCAGCAACCTGCACCTGATCATAACAGACTGATTGATGTAGGAACTCACTTCTCCCATGATTAAAAGATAAAATAAGAAATATATAATAATAGTGTAGTAGTTGTTATTTACCATTTCGACTTGTCCTTCAGTTTGGGAGGCTGGTAGCCA
Organism: Trachinotus anak; assembly: GCF_046630095.1. NCBI lineage: Eukaryota > Metazoa > Chordata > Actinopteri > Carangiformes > Carangidae > Trachinotus > Trachinotus anak. The sequence goes on from NW_027273865.1 coordinate 136,056, forward strand.
CTCTTGGACATGAGAAACAGGACGCTACAGGAAATAACACAGACGACCACAGTCAACGTGTGCTTGATTCAGCAAAGTGAGGAAGGTGTGTGTGTGTGTGTGTAACTGGGCAATAGCATGCATGAAAATCTGTCCGCCAGACGTGTGGGTGGTGGAAATGTTGTTTGTTTTCTATGAAATATAAAAAGACCTATCAGCATGAGTGGAAATGTTTTTTAATACTTTTCGTGTGTGTGTGTGTGTGTGTGTGTGTGTGTGTGTGTCCGTCCACATGCATGCTGACTCAGGAGATACATCTGAGGTGTTTTGCTGAGGCTGATGTGAACATGTTTACAGATGGTTTGAGAAGATCTGTTGTGTATATTTGTTGTGTGTATGATCATGGCAGTGATCAGGGCAGAACACAGGGTTCATCCCCCATTTCTTCACGGCTCTTTCATGGCAGAAATTTTCTACCTGCAGTCAATCAATATCTGCAGATATTTCCACAGGAGCAGTAAACATCGTATTCAACTTTCTCACGCTCTACAGGTCACTGCTGCAAAGAGGCAGACGCTTATGTTCCACCTCCATAATACAAAGTAGTGCTGGCCTCTTCCATTCACCCTCCAGCACTGAACTGAACAATTTGTTCTGTTATCATTAATCTTATTAACAGTCTTTGTAGAACTACTTTCTATTTATGAAATAGTTCTGCTCATTAGCCAGAGGAACTCAGAAACTTTCTGGAAAGAAATGTTGCTGTTTAATTCTCATGTGTAATTTTCCAGCACTGTCAGAAATACTAATTGAATTCTATTCACTTCCATTGTACCAGGATGGAAGCAGAAATCTCAGTGTTATTTGTCTCAATGCTATTTTAAAAACCTGGACAAAATAAAACCAGAGGTGGGTGAGAAAATATTACATATTTTGACATTTTGGTCAACTGATGCTTTGAGGTAAATTGGTGTATTGCTCATTTATATCAAAATAAATGGTGCAGTATCCAAAATGAAGCAAGTGATTATTTTAGCTTAAATTATAGCTACATAAATCTTCTCTGACAGGGTAGGAATTAAATCTAAAATACCAGTGGTTTGGTTAACAGTTATTCATGAGGGAGAATCGATTGGCTTCATAATGTGCATCGTAATCACTATGACAAGTACCACAAGTCTTGTTCTTCTTTAGAAATTAAACTTCCTGTGTGTGATGGGTGTGTATATAAACACACTGAATGGTTTACATGTAGCAGTGTCATCAGTGTTTGAATGTGTATGTGGAGAGGTGTGCACATTCTTATTACTCCCAGAGTGTATTTACCGCAGCGGGTGGACGTCAAACATTGGTGGCTGCAGCTCTGCCAGCTCTATAGCTGTGATGCCCACTGACCAGATGTCACATAGTTCATTGTATCCGCCTTTTATCTCCACTGCTGCCACCTCTGGAGCCATCCTGAGGGCGGGAGGGGAACAGCAACAAGTGGTTTTAACATCATGGATAACTTAACCAAGCAGAACATCTGTAGTTATACTACAACTTTTTATGAGAGACACAGCTGCTGTGACCCCAGACTACAGCCCCGTGAAAACAACAAGAGGGGGAATGAGAAGAAGCTTACTATGAAGTGAAGCAATCGTGCTACTGACGACAAAAATTATTCTCAGTTCTCAATGATATATTTTGAATATCATTGCAAAAGTGTTTGCATTAGGTATGCAGATGCTTGACAAGTTATGTCATCATGCAGTAAACATGATATCCATATATAATGGGAGAAGAGAATGCATATTAATCTGCTCCAAGCAGCCACCTGCAGGGGTCCACAGGACAACGTTCAAAGCTGCAGAGAGAGTGGTCTCTGGGTTTTGAACTTACCAATATGGCGTCCCGATGAAGGACATCCGCCGGGCCAGAGTGGCTGTGATCTGAGCTGAGATCCCAAAGTCAGCTACACATCAGAGGAAATTTTAAAAAAAACTAATTGAAAAGAGCCATTCAGTCAACACCTGTCATATTTGCATTTTTTTAAATCTCGCTGATGATGGTGTGCAAATTAGCAAAACAGGTTTTTGCAAATCTTGAGTGAGCCTTTGTAATAATCTTAAAATCAAAGCCTTGAATCCAAATTTAATTTGTACTTTTTTTGTTTGACATGAATCACAGGGTATCTGCAAACTGCTACAAAAGCAACAGACGCTAAAACTTGTCTCAAGTGCATTCACCCAACTCTTTGAAAAAGGCTGTTTACTTATTTGAATGTTTTAAAATGTTTTTAATATATAAGGAAATTTCTTTTAGGGTCGTCAGTATTATTCAGTATTTATCCCTGTTTGCATTAACATGGTTTATTCAGAGGAACCTCAAAAACATCTAAAGTTCCTTGCAAATGAAACAATGTTTTGAAGTGTTTTGAAGAGCACCACAAAATAAATTCTTGACCAGTGGGAAACACACAGAGGCCCATTCATTGAGCCATTCAATAACACACAAACGAGACAGCAGAGATGTGTTAATTGAGCCGTAACTCTTGCAGCGAGTGACTCATCTTAACCACACCAGTACAGTGCACAACAGACAAATGCAAACTTCCACCTACCCAGTTTGACCTCGCCCTGATCATTGAGGAGGATGTTGGCACCCTGGAAGCAAAAGAGAGCGAGATAAACATGAACACAGACGCAACCACAGGCACATCTTGTTTTACCAAGACTCTCCTTTACCCACTCATTGATCTTTAACTGATCCCACACAAGAAGGAAATTAAAATCTGCTAACTCTGGTTTACTTGATTAACTTTATTTATTGTTGCAGTGTGTTTAATGTTGTCTTTTGATGACTGGTGAAACTTCATTTGGGTAGCATGCCCTGCAGAGAGTATTTCTAACATTTCAGAAAGTTATTAGCTGAGATTCAACAACTCAACTGTTTCACTCACTCTCACCATTTAATGGTTTAATAATTGTTGGTTGAATATTTGTATGTTGAATATTATTTCAGATGTTCAATAAAGGTTAGTGAAATGTTACAAATGCTCTGTAAACTCTCTGTAGGTGCACCTTCCCCAATAATATGATGGTTTTCTGTTGCATTAACTCCAGTCAGCGTCAATTAATTTTATTTCTTTATCCGGCATTTCAACGTGAACATTTTCTCTCATTTTGTAAACTACTTTTTAACCATAAAGAAATACAGTTGAAAATCCAAGCTTGAAATTACTAATTTCCTAATCTTAAAATAAGAGAACAAACTATTGTCTATCAGCTGTTGCAGTATAAAACTAAACGCATATTTTTCCAGTTGTTCGGCAGGAATACCTACGGGTCAAACCCTAATCTTCAGCACCGTGTTTGCTTTGCTCTTATTTACCTTGTTGCTGTTGCAGTGACCCAGTTTTTCTAACAGTAATCAGAATGTTTCATCTTGTGTAGATTTTTTTGCTTTACCACAAATAAATGCAAGATACAAGTAAACAAGAATGTAGAACAACAGTCCCACATCACCGTGTGGCATGCTCACCTTGATGTCTCTGTGGATTTTCTTCTGTGCATGCAGGTAATCCAGGCCCTGGTCACAAAGACACACACACACACAAATAAAAACTTGTACTCATTATTTTCGCTCATTAAAATCAGTTCAGCAACAAAGAAAAAACAGAGAATACAGGTGTTTTGTGCCTATAAGACATCATTATTAACATTAGGCTCATAATAATAATAATAGTAATAATAATAATAATAATAATAAAACCTAAAACTATAATAGGTATACAATTACCTGTAGCATCTCCCTGCAGATGTAGGCTATCTGTGGCTCAGACAGAGGGCCGGTCACTGTTGAACACAATTTACTCGTTATAAGTTAATAATAATGGAGAAGCAGCTTTTAAAGCACTGTACAGTACAATGACTGTAAAAACAGATTCAGTGATCAAGGTTCAGTACAACAGTAACATACTGTAGTTGTATAATGGTTATTGAGTGTGTTACAGGATGGTTTTAATATTGATTTGCATATCAGATCTGTGGACTGGAACAGTTTGTAACTGGTGTTGCAGCTTCAGAAAGACGCCAGACTCACTTGCACCATTGAGTTTTTTTGGTTTGTACATAATGTTCACAATAACTTAAAAAAATCAAAAATACTACTATAATATTTTTAATAAAATCAGAAATTTCAAAAGTAAATGTCCACTGCACAGTTAATTACTTCATTCCTTGTAAAATTGTATGTGCCCTTGTCTTGGTGCCCTGTGACTCTACAGTGGTGGCTGAAATGTTTTATCTGTCTTCATCAACATCTATAGCACTCATCTCCTGTGTCTGCAAGAGACCGTGGGACAAAAACTCAAAATACCATTGCTTACAGATCCACTGTAGTAAGTCTTTTTTCTCATATGTTTAGAATGAGGCGCACTCAGATGACCTGAGCTCAGTCACTCTGTTGTAGTAGCCTGACTCTGTCCTCGAGTGAGCAGGTCAAAGTCGGCAGGAGTAGGAGAGGGATTTCTGAAGCTCTAAATCTCAACCTAATGCAAATTAATCACATGCTAATTGTTTTTAAGACCACATATATTATGGTTGATTCTGAGGGTCACTCAGGTCATAAAGTCAATAGTTAATTCCCCCTTAATCCTTTATCAAGAGCTAGTAAGACACAGCTCTGTTAGATGTTGTGTTTTGGTTTACATATTTTCACTGAGTTGTCTTTTTTTGTCTGTTTTAAGGACCATGTTAGGAGAACTCTAAGCATTCTTGCCTGTAGATCCACTGAAAAAATGAAACAGATATAAGACCCATAAAGGCAGTTTCTTCATGCCAGGTTCATATAGACACACTCCCTCACCATGGTAGATATCCTGGAGGGAGCCTCCTCCGCAGAACTCCATACAGATCCACAGTTTATTAGCTCTGCAGACAGAAGAGGGAAATCTGTGAGTTTTCTGTCTGTAGCTATGAGATATATATATATATAGAAGAGAGGAAGAGTAAACACAGGAACAGACAGCTCACCGTATGTAGCTGCCATAATACGCCACTATGTTGGGATGTTTGCAGCTCTTCACAATGACAATCTCCTGCTGGATGATTGAAAAATCATCCTCTGTGGAGCCAGACAGAGACAGACAATGCATGTTTATTATTATCATTGCATTACATATGAACACATGTGTAGTCAATACTTGGGTGTAAATTACCATAAAACCAATGCCTGTTTTCAGCATAATTACATATTCTTGCACAGTGTAGCACAGTGTGTGTGTGTGTGTGTGTGTGTGTGTGTGTGTGTGTGTGTGTGTGTGTATAAGAGGCATAGCAGTTAAATTGACTATATGAACTAGAAAATTATGCAACAGCTCATTGTAATAAGCTAATAGATAATCACTGGTTTTGATTGTCAGTAATAAGTGAGCTTGGGACTGAGGTTGTTCAACATCATCGCTGACTTTCCTTGCTCGTCTTTTCAGATTATTAATGAGGCTAAAGTAAGTACAAGTTCAAACTGTATAGCTGGAAAAGGGAAAAGTGAAATGTGAAGCATCACAGTCCGAGAGTCTCAAAACCTGCTGTCAAACTCCAGAACATCAGTACAGAGCGTCTCTGAAGTCAGACTCACAGCTGTGGGCTTTAATAAGGAACATATTAAGGAACAGATGAGATGTGAGGTGTCCACCAACATAAACATGTGACCACAGATAGCGACAGATACACTTCTCCCTCAGCTGTTGTGGTAAATTGCTGCTTTCCTGTAAATACAAATAATCATCCCCGAAACAAAAGGCACATGCTGTAAAAAAGCTGAGCCAAGCCCCTTTACTGACTGACGTAAGCACATTTCAGGAAGTTTTGGCTTGTATTCCCAATTTTCTGGTTTGGGATGGTCCTTATCATGCTGAAGCCTTTATACAAGCAAAAACAAAGATGGAGTGGGCAGTGGCAGGAACAAGGCCAACTCTAAATACACTGTACCTCATATGTCTTCATCCCCTTAACATTCAGTTTTTAACTTTCATTTAACTTTTATTTCCCATAAAGTTCCTCAAAACTGAGCTGGACACATTTTATACCTAAACATTGAGATCATTTAGTTAAAGAACTGAGTTATGTTTCTATTTCTTGCATGGATATGTCTCACACCAGAATTTAAAACAGATGAACAGAATAAATCAGCTTGGTCTCATAGTTTTGATTTGTATAATTTCTGTTGCTCTGCCACACTGTGCAAAATAATGACTCTCTCTCTCTCTCTCTCTTTCTTACTATGTTTGTGTCTAGCTCTGCCTTTAGCTTTTACTGCAGTGTAAGGTTTTGTTAAAACCTCCTGCTGAGGAATCATAATGAGCCTGTGAGCTGGTAATTGTGTTGCATTAAAACAAGTTTGGGGACCTTCCCCAGATGAAGCTGGGACTGTGCACTCAGCACAGGCTGCATGCTTCTTACCTTTGTGCAGGAGCATGAGCAGGAAACCTATAGGTCTGTTTTTCAGTGCCCAGTCTCATTTCAACATCTGATGTTATAAAAGCTAAATAAAAAATGTAGCACACTGATGGTTTAAAAATGTGGCTAAAGTAAATGCAAAGATGAAAATGAGTTCTTCTATTTCGTGCTGAAACTAAATGAAAGGAGAAACTTCTTCACCTGGCTCCATCTTGATGACCTTGATGGCTGCCAGCTCTCCATTCTGCTTGTTACGTGCCTGAAAATACAAGAACACAAATACCAGGTTAACATTTTTACACTGTAGCTGTCAGTCATTCAGTGACAGTACATTTTAAGTGTGGTGTATTTAAGTTGCGTTGTTTTCTGTGTGCCAGCAGAGCTTCATTTGCATTTTAGCTGTCCAGATCAGTGGAGTGCAACAAGCAGCCCTCCTCACCACTGTGACAGTAAAGGACACAAAAATACACGTACAGAAAATCACACACACACACGCGCACGCACACACACACACACACACACACACACACATTTACAGCGTGCACTCGTGCAGGCAAACATACACGCACATGCTGACCTTTTAAGTGTGATAGCAGAGTGTAGCGACACTTCTCTTTACTTATCGACATTATTTATAAACAGAAACCATAAAGATAACTTCCTCTACATATAAATAGTTTCTAAATGGGCCCAAGTTGATAGTAGGTTCTGTACTTTCCTTTATTATGCAGATGTTATTTAGCAGAGTGTCACTGAGGGAGACGTTTCACGTCAAACATAAAAGCTGGTGCCAACTATCAGAATATGCTCCTGTTAAAATGATCAGTTTCTAATGTTGCAAGTAAAGGTGCTTTACTCCTTTAGAGTTCATGCATTAATATTTAAAAGATTCAGCTGTTCACAAGAATCAGCTTCAGCGAGTTTGCAGCTTTTTTTAATTTATTATCTTGCTGACTTATTGGTTATTTTTCTTTGATCACTTGTGTGGTCATTGTTCATGTTCATTCTCTAAGCTAGAGACTGGTTGGAGACTGATTATTCCCACTTTACAACATATTTTGAAATTAAAATGACAAATGTATGATTTATGTTACATTTTGTGATCAATATAAGAATGACCTGGACTCAGCTTGAGCAGTGAGAGGCACGATTGCTCAGCAACAGTGACAAAATAATTAACTTCATCAGCAGAAAATCAAAGGAAAAAGATGTTGCAGCCCCTGCCCACACTGTTTGATTGACAAGTGGTCACTAAGGAAGCGCCACACCACTGAGCAACAAAGATGGAGACACAATGAAAAATGAAAAACAAAGCAACAAAAAAAAACAATGCTATCTTTCAGGTAGACAATTAAGAATAAGCTCCTCTTCTCATTGGGTACAAAGGCTCCTCAGTGAGGGGGGAGAGACCGCACATTAGACCTTCCAGTCTGTCGTCTAGATATGACAGCCCACCCACTTCTCTGAGAGGAAGCACACATTAACAATTTCACCCCTGAAATAGAATATAGTCATAAGTGTACTCTATCAATGAGGGCAGGGCAGGTGGTACACAGTGACAATGGAAACGCCACTGTCTCAGAGAGGGAGTTATAAAAACACAAATAGACACATGGATACTTGATGGACACTTTTGTCCAAAGTCACTCTGTCCTATGTTTGTTACAAGCAAATCGGATGATAGCATCGTCATGGAAAAATGTACATAGGCCAAGTATTGGGAAATGGTTAAAGGAACTGTCTCAATGTGTATCCTTAGAAGAAATTACTTATTCTATGAAAGGAAAACTAGAGCTCTTTAAAAATTCTTGTCTTGTGCTTATTCACTGTTATAGTTATGCACTGTTTATTTGAAAAAGTATTAAAGAAAGTGTTTTGAAAAAAAAGTCACAGACTGACAGGAAAGCTGAAACTCCAACACCGTCCTCGGCCCAGGAGCACAGGATTAGGAACACTATCAACAGATAAACTGCTGGATAACAATATTTACAGTTACACGTCTTTCAGACTCATCTTAAGAGAAGGATGTCTTAATGCTAATTAAATGAGAAGTACACTTTCCCTGAAGGAAAAGACAAGTTTTTTAAAGACACGACTAGAAAGCAGGCAATGGCTGCCACCACCTTCAAAGCATTCATTTTCTCAGAAAATTAAAACCACTATCATCATACAAACTGTAATGGAAGCTGACACTTCACAGTTGAAGATATTTTAATGCTGGTGGTGTTCTGTCGCTAAACCAAAAGTCTGCCTTTGAGTTTGACTTTGAAATGGCACAATGGAAAGTCAGGGTGTTGTGGTCACAGTGGAGGATGGTCATAAACAACTTACTTACCTTCATGAGAGACATTTTTATTTTCAGTGGAGGCTTTCCTTATTTAACCAAGACCAAAGTCTAACGCAACTCTGTCACAAACACAGTCACAAAAAAACAAATGTCTCGTGTCCTACTTGCACTTTCTGGGCAAAAGATTTTAGATGCTGAAGTATTAAGTTATCTGTTCCTGAGAGATCGTTCATGGCCCCAACGTAATGGAAGTGTCTGAAACTTTGTAGTGCTTCTGGCTTTGACAAATTTAAAAACTCAATAGCAATGTCTCTGTCCAAAAACAGTGTCCCTGTTATTACTAACCTCACTGTGAGGAACTTTCTTTGGAACCACTTTCAGCTAAAAAAGTCCCTTTGAAAACAATCAGGTCTGTAGAGTATTTTTTCCTGGATTGAGATGTTGTGCTGCTGAGATCTAGATACTGACTAAAACTAAACATAGAGATAAAAACAGGGCCAGACCGGCTTGATAATTCAGCCCAGGAATCTAACAGCAGCTCACTCTCCACAACAGACCATTTATACTATAACTGTTTTATTCAGAAATTATTTTCTGTTTGCTGTTTAAACCAGTATCATAGCTTTATAGTGTTATTACTACATGCAAAAACACATATATAAATATTGACATACATATATACTAGGGCTGTCAATCGATTAAAATATTTGATCACGATTAATCGCATGAGTGATCATAGTTAATCATGATTAATTGCATATTTTTAATCTGTTCTAAATGTACCTTAAACTGATTTTTTTCAAATTGTAATACTCTTTTCAACATAGAAAAGAATAGACAAATGCTTACTTTAGGAAAAAAAATCATGTTTATTTATTGCTACAATGAGAAATACTCTCAGGTCAAGTAACATGTGCAAACTGCATTGTAAAACAAGATGCTGAAATAAACTAAAACAAAAGCCCAACAAAAAAAATTACAGATGGGCATACCAATTTACTAACTGTAACATTGTACTATAATGTTAATAATAATCCATTACTGCTCACGACGGCATCGACCTCGGTGCATTGCTTCCTGATTTCCTGAGCTACGGAGTGGCCAAAGGTTCAAATGTCACAAGCGTTAATCACGTTAAAAAAATTACTCCAGTTAAAGGCATGTTACGTTAACGCGTTAATAACGCATTAACTTTGACAGCCTTAATATATACATACATATAATTTATGTGATTTTTTTTTGAGTGTTAATTTTGCACCTGGTATTTCCTCGTCTCTGACTGAACTCGTGTTGAACATCATGAAGATCTAGTAGCTTAGAGTAACTACTTCCACCTGACAGAGAAGAGTACACAGCTCTTTTTTTCAATATTATTTCCAAGCATGCACACGTCCGGCTTTCTTTTAAACCATGATTCAATGTTGAGGTCATTTACAAGTTTTTTTAGACTCTGTAGTTGTGTAGTTGTAATATTTTTACGTTCTGGGGGCCGCCCTGCTAGTACGTCTCTCTTCTCAGCCGCTCGGCCACGTACTCCCAACATTTGATGAAAGCAGAAATAATACCATCAAGTTAAAGCAAGGCTGATGATCTACATTTCAAAATGAAAGTAACTGCTCAGTGTTGCTTTTGCATTGATTTACCCATTTCATATTGTAGTCTTTACACCTTTTTAAACACCTCAGCCACCAGAAATCCTCAGCGTGCACTGACGGCCAGCCTGGACCTGCATAAAAATATGTTTTCTTGGGATTTAGATGAACTGACTGAAGTCACTGACTTGAAGTTGCCGGAATTTAAAGCTTTTTTTGACTAGAAAGACTCCACAACAAATTCTTGACGATCTCAAAGCATTTTAGCTAACAATCACCTGCTAACACATCCACCAGAGACACAACATCACATCAGAGCTGTGTCTCTGGTCAGCACATAAAATTACAATAAGTTCAATTTTAACTGCCCTGCCTCTGCTCTGGTCTCCACTACCAATCACTTGTTTACTTGGTCAATGTGAGCTTGGCACAGCTGTCTATCATGAGAGTCACAGTCTCTGTAGCTACTGTATGTGCTGGCTAAAAAGGCAAAGAAATGAATTAAACACAAATAAAAGCAACTAAAAGGCTTGGTGTTAATTGTGTGTGTGTGAGACTCTTTCTCAGATGACCAAGTCAATATCAAAAGTATCACCTCATGCTGTAAAATCATGCTAATTTATTTAGCAAAGCATGCCTAATCAGCTTGCAAGCTGTAATCCCTCCACTGTGCATCATAGTGTTCATGTCCAACACATATCTGCACATGAGAGTTTCACACAGCTCGAGACAGGAAGGTGTTTTCTGCGTGATCAGTTGAGACTGTAAACTGCACCGGACATCACAACATTCTGATGTCTTCTGTGAAATGCGTTTCTGAGAAAGTTTAGTCATGCTCATTGTTAAAGAGCAAATTACATGAACCTGTACAGTACCGTGTGGTGTCAGACATTATTACACAACACTTTTGGTTAAAATTGACATACAAGAGTTTCATAGCAGGTGAGTATCTTCTGGGAAGCGGAGGACCATGTCGAGTCATACCATGTCTGTGCTCACATGTGAAGCACAGTAGAGAAAAACAAAAGCAGTTAGTGGTTGAAAGGCAAGTACAATGAAAGCACCAATGGCAATGGAAACTCCATTCAATTGAAAGTCTGTGTGTGTGTCTGTGGCAGTGTGTGTGACTTAAGAGAGGTCACTGAGAGGAAAGACACCCTACAAGTCATCAGTAAACAACTAAACACACACACAGGTTGGACGTCATGGTGGAAGCCACAGCCCATCCACACCAATATTTCCATTTTGAAGAGTGCATTTTTTTTAAGGTTTATCTGATCACTAGTGAGGACGGTCTTTCCTTTCATTGACCTCTGTGATGGCACACACACACACACACACACATGCACACACAAAGCATACAAAAGGTATTACGTAAAATCATGATACGTGGATTTGTTGTGAAAGCTAATGAAAACCAGCAGGTTTAATCACACTTACAACTCACCTCAACAGTAACAAGAGGTAATAGATTCCTCTAACTACCTTTCCTCTAGACTGGTAAGTAGACAGCCCGTAATGCTAATGTTAGCTACGCAGCAATAGCAAAGCTTACAAATAGCTCCTTTAAAGACTGTTGTGCTTTGTACTCTTTTCTATTTCAGCACTGTTCAATAAAAAAAAGTACAAAAACAAAACAAAACACTCTTGCTAGTTTAATAATAACAAACACAATGTAAAATGGGTTATACTATATACTGCACACATTTCTACAACCACGACACATGGCTGATAAATACCAATACACCCATACATATAAACCTGAATTAAACCCGACTTACATCTATAATCTCCAAAAATAAACTTGACCATAACCCCAACAACTGAACCTTATCCTTACCCTCAAACCCAGACTGAACCCTGACCATAACCCTCCTTCTTCCCACCTCACAGAAATATTCCATGCTTCTAGCTTTCCTTATTGTTGTCATGTTTAGCCTGCACTTAAGTATAGTTTTGAGGTACTTTGAGTATTTGCATTCTACAGTACTTATACACTACATTTTTATTCCACAGTGGGTACCTTGTCATCCATCAGTGCTTAAAGAGGTTTTTAAGTATAGCTCAGGCTCAGGCTATAACACATGGTATTCATTCATCATTTACATAATGCAAACAAATGGAAAATACAATATGAATCATAAAAACACAAATGGTTAGAAACCATTTAGAAAGAAAAAAGATAAAAGCAACGATGTTAAGTCCAAGGTAGGTTTTAGATTTTAGACTGAATGCTGCTTCTCCATGTTTGGTCTGTGGCAACAGTTCACAGGCTACAATGACCTGACAGGTAGAGATGGTTCATATGGTATATATTATTAGACACACTGGAATCCAGTGCGGTGACCTGTGAATTGGTGTGATATACTGACTTTTGTTTGGGCTGAAGATTTCAATAGAAACCTCTGGATTTGAATCCTCTGGTTCTTGGGTTGTTTTAAGAGGACAGTATACAGACATGCTATTGATTTGATGTGGCTATTTAAGTTTGAGCTCTGAGTCCATGATAACACAAACATTTCTGACTTAATTTTAAAGACAGAGTCAAGATGAGCACTGACTCTTTTTTCTTCTTTTGCACTAAGGATAATTTAGTTTTGTCTGTATTTAGCTGAAGGAGGATCAGGCACATCCAATCGTTGACTGTGGGTAATTGAGCAAATAAGCAAAATCCCAAAACACTGGATTACTCTTTTAGGCCTTTATTTGATCTCATTAAAAACTAAAGCACACTCTCTCACATGAACACATCAGTTAAAGGCTAGTATTTGCCTGCAATTAGGTTGATTTTCTCTGCGCCATAAATGATCTCTCTTCCTCTTTTTTGGGTTAAAGATAAATCAACTGCAAATAAAATTCAAGGACATTTCAGTGTAAAACACACACAGGCAAACACACACAAACCACACTTTTTAAGCAGAAACTTGACACAGTTAACTCGGCTGTGCAGGCAGATTTTGTACCTAGTCTGCTGTTCGTTTGTCTCACTTCTTCATTTTGTGACTGAGGTTGCACACACACCAGGTGCAGCCCACAGCTTCTGTGAGGCTACAGGCCTGAAACTAGAGTTTGCACCACATTGTACAGCAACCCCAACTGCAGCTTAGTAGCACAAGCCACATCAGATAAGGAGAGTCAGGCTATTACTGTAAGGAGATGAAGATCCTGACATGGTCAGATGCAGAGTTGCACTCAGCTTAGTCAAGTCTGAGTCAATTCCCAAACTCTGCTCCCAAGAGCTGTTACACATATTTTATATAACTGTTACACATATCTTAAACAGTGTGCACAGGAAAAGGAAGGAAAAAATCAATCATCAAATATCAATAAAGGAGCAGATATTCATATTTAAACTGTAGAGATGGGAAGGAAAGAAATTTTAACTCAACAGCAAAAGGTAGTATAAGTCAGAATTAGCACAACTGATGTAACTTAAGAGTGATAGTTGAGTCTTTTTGACCATTATCGAATGAGACTGGAAACAGGAAGTAACCTCCTAGTATGAAAGTGAGTGCAACAGATCATATCTCTGAAGATACTACGTTGAATGTTTCTGTTTATATTAACTACAGAGTTGAAGTGCAGCACATCGAGGCAAGTCAGATTCAGCTTCCACTAGATATTTGACAGTATGCAGTGGATGCTCACATCTTACAGAGGATGCTACGGTTGTTCAATGGCTTCTGTGGGTCATGACTTTGCGCACTCTCTGATTCATATGTGGGGGGATCCAACAAAGGTGAGAAAATAAATGTAGTTCAGTTACAGGTGAGACTTTAACGTGCAAAAAAAAAAAAAAAAATCCCGAAAAGTACTTTCATAAGTATCCTGTTTGTCTAAACCTTTTGACTCACATAATATTATCAAAACCAAAACAAAGACCCATAAAAAACTATTAACCTGTTGGTAGAAAGTGACTAAAGAAGATGTGGAGAACGATAAATAAAGTTGCAAATAAAAGTTGAAAAAACTGCCCAACAGAAAATTCTTAGAAGTGAGATTTTTGAAAAATAAAAAAATGTTTGTGATTGACAACCATGTGTTCCTGAAACTACGCTGGGGCTGAATGAAACCTTAAGTCACTCAACCACAATGATGTGTTCGGGGTCATATTAGTAGTAGTAGAAGTTATATAAAACCTGAAAGGAAAAAGCAGTTTATTCATCACCTAACACAACTGAACTTTTAAACACAAACAACACCTGGTTACAGACATTAGAGCAACTTTGTGCGTCTGTCTTTGGAGAAGTCATTTGGAAAAAAGCACCACTTTTTTCCAGACTGAAATAGCTCTATTAATATCAGATTGATTTCCATGTAATTTCTTATAGATATTCATTCATCCCAGAGGATGAATCCTACTGATCATCATTCTCAGACTTTTCAAACATTTTTGCCGTTTAGTGACTCAGCAGCTATGGGACGGATTGCAGTGCAGTTTGGTACAGACATTCATGGTCCCCTCAAGACATTTCATCCAGCAGAATCATCATCAACTTGAAATCTGAATTGCTCCTCTATCTTTACGAAGGCGCCTGGCCTGAAGACATTTCACCTCTCATCCGAAAAGCTTCTTCAGTTACAGCTGAGTAAGGGGGGAGTTCCAGGCATTTAACGTCTTGTGGTGGCTTTAACACCTCATGGGTCATCGAGGTGCGTTGTTGACCTGCCCGGCCATCATGTGAGTCATTAAAGTGACCTGAGTCATGGTGTGGATGGGTGTTAAGTTGTCTAGGGAGTGATCTCAAGTCTGCACTGTAAGATGAGACTTGTAGACCACCTCCTCTGTTTTATGACAGCGGCTTGACATTCTTTAACTCCTCTCTCAAACCATCGGACATAGGTGGACTGCTGCGTCCTGACCTGAGTTGTGTTTGTAAAGCAGTTTGTGTAGACTACATCGCTCTGCCTATACCTGTGTGTTTTGTACTTCAGGCGACAAGCTCCTGCCTCAGTGTGTTGCTGGGGCTTGAAGTACACAGAGGTTCAGCATTTGTTAAAGATCCTCCTGAGTTTTTTTTAGATACTTCAGCAACATAAAGAATAATAATGTTGTTCTGTTTATTGTTGTTTTCTTCTCTTCTGTTGAAGAAGCCTTTCAGACAAGAGGTGAAACGTCTTGAACAACCTCAAGTCCAGTTGCCTTTGTAAAGCCCAGATAGCAGGCTGAGAACCTTCACAGACTATTTGTCCAATTCTCTGGTTAAAGACCAAGAACATCAGTTTGTGTTTGTGATGATTTTAGAATTTAGAGCATTTATATAATTTATATGGGTATATGACTTATTTTGGAACAGAAATACTTCCTTATATCAAAACACAATAAAGTATTTCTCTTTTCTGGATGTGATAAACCTGTCTTGACAAAATGAAAAAGATGACTCAATTCAACTTGCCTCGATACAGAAAACAGTGCAAATACTGAGGTGTAGCTACTGGTTGCTCCACATCCACTGCCTGATGTTGTCCAACAAGTAAAACATGGTACTATTTCCAGCACAATGATGGAGTTAGAGAAAGGAAGTTTGAAGGGGAAGACCGAACAGGATTGTGACGTCTCAGCTGGAAGAAATGCTGTTTGGGTGCATGCCACCAATGATGGTACATAACACTGTCAAATAAAAATAAATGTCACCACGAGATACCTGATATGTCCAAAGGTCTCTGTTTCTCCTGTCATATACAATCTCTCATTGCTTTTTTAACTTTGTAACTTTTTGTGTAATTTGTATTATTTATATATATGACAATTGCAGTATAGTGTATATAAAGTAAAACTGTATGTTGTGCTCCTCTGTGTTACTGGCTGACAGGATACTCTTGTGTTTTACAAAGATTTAATTCATGGAAGTTTTGTCATGATCTTGACACTTGATATAGCAGCTCTATAAAAATAAAAACAACTTCTCAGACACAGAACGTGACGCAATTTACATCTAGCTGCAGCTGACATGAGCCACGTTTTCTCAGAATCCAAGACATTCAAATCTCATGAACATAAACTATACAGAAGAAAATAAAAACACAGCCAGTTGTGCTGTAACTGTGGCCACATCCACTCTGTGACTTTAATGTTCTAATGTCTGTGTTCACTCCTTTTACTGAGCCTTCAAAAAGAGGGAAAGAGTTTATAAAAGCCACAGTGCTGTCAGCCCTCCTCCCTCTACAATATAATGATGTGAATATAATGTAATGGTATAAATAGTGGTCATCACACACAGACACACACACGCACACACACACACACACACACACACACACACACACACACACACACACAAATAAAAGACCTACTTTCTACCTACCTACCTACACGTCACCAGAAACATGTACTGAAGTGCATGTGTGTATGTTTGTGTGTTTGTGTGTGTGTGTGTGTGTGTGTGTGTGTGTGTGTGTGTGTGTGTGCGTGTGTGTGTGTGCACGTGTGTTTGTGTGCATGTGTGTTTGTGTGTTTGTGTGCGTGTTTGCATATGTGTGTCAGTCCATATGTGAAGAAACACCAACTATGCAAATCTCAATCTCTCTCTGTAGAACACAGCAGCAGGGTCTACTGACCTGTTTAGAGGAAGTGTGCTCACTCCACAGCTAACCTGCTTTGCATCAGTTACATTTACCGTTTAGTGCATTTCACAGCAGCCATTAGCATGTTGTATGACAGAACAGCTTGATTCTGTGAGGCCTGATGTTCCCCAGAGTTGTCAAAATGTCCAAAAACTGCTCTGAGGCAGGCAGCAAACAGCCACTTCATCATAAATGACCCAAACTAAAGACCAAAGCTACATTAAAAGTTTTTTTCTTATATTTTTGAAATCAAGCACAAAACATTTTGAATTGTCCAACCAACACATCTGGTGACATCATGGAGGGACAGTGGAGAATTAAGAAGTACAATTAGCAGAGTATTTATTGCAGCGTCTCCAATGATATGATACGTTTCTATAATATTAAAAATATATACACGTGATTTGGGGGTCATATGCAAAAGGGATCTTGATCTCAGTGAGATTACCTGATCAATTAAAGGTTACATATAATACACAGCAATGACCTGCAGGTCCTAATCCTGGCTGTGACAAAAATGCTTTTTCAGGTACTAGAGGAAAACACTGCATTAGGTCCCAGATAATTTAATTTAAGATGCATCACTGTTGAACTATTACAGATACAGATACAGTCTTTATTTATTTATATAGCACTTTTAAAGACTGTATCTGTAACTGTAACTATTAAATTCCAGTCCGGAGATTTGAAGCAAATCAAATTACCATAAATAAAAGTAATCTAGTCTACAAAATAGACGCCTGAGCAAGAGCGTTATCTAATGGCCAAACAAACATTTATTGTTTATTGTATGTATTTTTAATTCACTGGAACATTGTACCAGGTGATATTTTGACGTGTTAGTGATTCTACAAGATGTTAAATGCCAGCATAATCTGATTGTGTAAAAACTGTCCATCACTGTCACAGCATCATGGTACTTTATGATTGGCTAACAGCTGACAGTAAATCACAAAAACATCCAGATATCCTCAGCTCCTGTTAGCTAAACGTCCAATATGGTCGGCAGAGTCTGTGTTAAATTACTGTTGTTTGGTAAATCACAGCACACCACAGCACACCACGATTAACCTTATCATCTGTTTCTCCCTCAGTGTCAACTCCTTCAACCCAAAGCACGATGAAGGTTTTTACATTTCTGTCTTAGCAAAATCAGAGGGTTGAGGTTGAGGACAGACGAAAAGCGTGACTACTGAAGAAGTGTGTTGCCTCAAAGCGTAAAAAAAAGGTAAAATATGAGACGAGATGTGAGTTGAGTGCTTTTCACGCCCGTTCACCCACCCTGACCTCCACAGTCTTGAATGTCACAGTAAACCGCCTGCACTGGTGCTAAGTGTTGCCAGTAAACTCAAACCTTTAAATAAAATGAGTTACACAGGAACATAGGAAACAGGTTTCATCAGACATTACTTGCTACCGCTGGTGTGAAGGGAGGAGGTGGCTCCTCCTGAAAGTTTCAAATGAACCTTTCATTTTATTAAATGAGAAGTTCTGGGAGGTTTGCCAATGAAGCAATTCTCATGTTTTAATTCCCATAAATGAGTCCTTACATCAGCTGTTTCTTTTTCATGTCTGTTTACTACTGTTCTGTGAACACATCTCTGCTGGTCAGTGACTGACGCAGCAGCAGAGCAGGCCAGAGCAGAGTCACTCACATTCAGAAACAGTCAGGAGAGAAGAGAGAAACTTCTAATAACTTTAACTCTGATGTGAGCTGTGATTGTGACAACTTACTTAACTTTTCCATACATGATTGTGTCAGGTGTGAGCAGCTTTGTGGAAAGTACCAGAGAATCCTGAGAATACAGCTCACCTACACAAGAGGCCACATGTTCACTTTATCACCCTTAATCTACTTTTAGGCACCGACAAAACTAACACCAAATTCAGGCAGGCGGCTCAATTTATGTCTTACAGAAACAGAGTTACTTCTTTAGTATGTATTTAAAAAGGAAAACATTAGATTGATATAAAAATACATCATCATTCCAAATATAACCCACATGCAGCTCCCTTTATTCTCTTAAACATACAACACAATAGAATAACACAATCAAATTCACTTGATGACTTCATAACGCTGTCACTGATGTCGTCGTATATTTGGAGCCATAAAAAAGTCATGTGCCAGAAAAGCTGGAGAAGCCCTGTTCTGATCACCATCACACTGACTGGATGACACATTCTGAATTTTTGCTTGATGCATTTTACTGCCCGGAAACTGTGGCAACGACTTTGTAAAATAAAAGTTTAGCTTTTATTTTGTCCGCAGCACTGTTAGGGGAGGCACCGCTAGTCTCTTGCTGAGTCTTTTTCTCGTAGACAATCTTCTTTACGGGATAATGAGGTAAAAGGAAACGTGGAGTCCAGCCTTGAGTATGTTGTGAAGATTTAGCCAAGAGTGAAATTTTAAACATCACATCCAGGGGATTTTTTTTGCTGTTTAAAAATCTGATGATATATTTTTCTCTAAATCTTCTGCTGCAACAACAACAACAACAAAAACGCAGTGCGGTCTGTGACACTGGTTCTGGAAAGGCAAGTCTCCTGGAGTTCTCAAATGCACTTTTTCTCTACTTTGAAAACTACAAACAAAATTCCACTTCTACTAACCACTGTGCTGGAGAGCCAGCAGAAGTTTCAGAGGCAGATACCTCAAAACCTCAGCAGTTAAAACCTAAATTATCTGCATGATTAGATACCACTAACGGTAAGTAGGACAATATGTTCCTTTATGATGTGGGTGAACTGAACACAAAGCACTATATAAAGATGAGAGGGATTCCTGTTCCATAGCTTGACAGTGCACGTGGTTCAGATGCAAAACTCTGTGATGGTAGATTGCAACAAATAAAAATCAGTAACAAATGTTTCATATTTTTATATGTTGTGTATCTTATATGATACATATTTTTCTTATTTATAAAATATTTCAAATATTATGTATCGCACCAAACATTTCAATGCTTTCGTTGTTTTCGACAAAAGAGCAGTGAAATTCAACTACAGCCATGATCCTCTAGAAATTGACAGATTTGCTGAAACGTCACCAACATGTCGAGCTTGGGACGCGAGGAGAAAATGCACTGGAACCTGGTTCCATCCAGGTTGATGCTGCTGGTGTCTGAGGTGAGCAGTCTTACTCTCAAAGACTGTGTGGTGATTGCATTTCTGTTCTATGCTGCACCAGGGTCCCTGAGGAAAAGACATCTAATTTCCCTGTATGCATGTCAAGCATTTGTGTGGAAATGATAATTAACCTGAACCTGGACCTGAACCTGAATAAAACATTTCTCTTGAAATCTACAGAAAAGCAATAACACAACCGAGGTTTTTGCTGTATTGTGTGTTGGCGCCAGCATGCAGACAAATAAGGCCACAATGTCTATTTGCATCTAATAAGATATATAGTATAAACCTCAGACCTCAGTGGCTTGTAGTGAAGCCGGTGCTCAGCCAGCTCAGTCTGACTTTTCACTTGGGTTAAAATCTATTTTTCAGGAGAAACTTTAACAAACATAAATCCAGAAGAGGAGACATCGACCTGAATACAAAAGAATCACATATGAGGAGCAGGGAAGATGTGTGGCTGGGTCATCACCCAGTCAGGGGTCAAGGGTCAAGTTAAATCGCGTCTGATGGAAGCTCAGTGTATTTGACTCCACACTGAAGGTGAATCACCATACAGACATCACTGCCATTCAAATACTGTGTTTAAGTTTTGTTGAGCTCCAAAAATAGTTTTAACACAACTGAAAACACCAAATCATCTCCTGAAGATCTACAGACAGCAGAGTTCAGTCTGACTTCTGTTTCAGTTGGAGTAATATTCTCGAAAAAGTTTTCAGCTACTTACAAGAATACTTTCGCTTTTTGTAAAAACCACTTCCTCCAGCAGGACCGGAGCCTGCACTGAGGTTGTGATGCAGTGAACCAGTGAAATTAAAATAAATCACACTTATAGCTCCATCTGAACTGAAGAAATTCCCAAGGAGCAGGCCACCACACCTTCAGCCCAGAGAAACCACATATCTAATCGTAGACTATCGTAGGTTAAACTGTGAAGCGACACAAGTGAGCAACTTGTACAGTAGGCAGAAGTAAGACATACTTGACTTGTTCTGAAGATGAAAAGTGATGCCCGCAGCCACTGAGGGAAACATCTGCCTCACAACAATTAATTTAATCTGGTCACCAGCTTTACACTTGTATTTGATCGTAAAAATGCGATTTTTAGATTTGTCATAAGCTCAGATCACTTTCCGAGCTGAGGTGACACTTTGATCAGTGATCAGTGACATTCAGCAGCGGTATCACAGCAGACTGAGAGTAAAAGCGGTGGCTGATCATACTGACCTTGTAAACTTCTCCGTAGGTTCCTCCTCCAACTCTCAGCAGGATCTCAAAATCGTCCTGAGGGTTCCTGGTGGAGATATCCAGAGCTGCCCTATGTTGGAAGTCCATTTTGATCTTTATATTACTAATATTCCTCCTCCGGCATGTCACACACACATACTCTCTCTCTCACACACAAACACACTCACACACTCAGTTGCATTAACATGCAATTTGCTACAGGCAATAAAACTGAAGAACTGTCATAGACGTGAGCTGCTGAGTAAAGGCACTCCGTTTCTCTTTGTCTGTCTGACTTGTGTGTCGTTCAGCTACTGTCACACACGCCACACACACACACACACACACACACACACACACACGTCTTCCTGTTTCTGTTTCTCAGCCTGCTATCGATCCTCCCTCCCTACCTCCCTCTATCTCTCACACCTTCTCTTCTTTCTCGCGGACATTTTTTTCTCAGCTCATTTGCATAATCCAGTTTCTTGTTGGGTGTGTGTGTGTATGTGTGAGTGAGCTAGACAACGACAAGGAGAGAGAGGTTTACACCTTTTTGAGGGTTTTCTTTTATGTGTGTTTTCACCATGTGAGAGAGAGAGAGAGAGAGGATCAATGTACAAAAAAAAAAAAAATCTTTTAGGATGAAGGAATTGTGTCAGTTTTTAAGAGCTAACAGGGGGTCAAGTTAAAATTAGGATTAAAGGTCAAGATCTTCATAACAGCAACACAAAGACTTCCTTGAGCGTGTGTGTGTTTGGGAACGTATGGTTGCCTATGTGTGCACAGCTTGTAGATGATTAATTGCAGTTGTACTGTTTGGGGTTTTCAGCGTAAGTTTCAGTCTCAGCTTTACGCCTACTGAAATGTGTGTGTGTGTGTGTGTGTGTTGCAGCTCTGCAAGAAGAGTCACTCGTGCTTGGAGCTCCCTGTCAGCTTCCTGTTCAGAAGCATTTCCCCACAGATGAATAAGGGGCACCCGTTACATCCTGTTAACAAGTTGAAGTGCCTTTATCAGTTGTGTATCTGGTCTGGAAAACGATCCTGTTTAATGAATTTAAATCACTTTTATTAACATTATTAATCTGTCCACTTATAGCTCATATCTTTAACTTAACTTTTTTTCACAGGCCTGATTCCAGTTTTGAAGAAAATTATGTCTCTGATCTCAACAAATACTGTCCAACTTCCTTCCTGAGCATCTGAATCCTGATCCTTTATTGACCCACTAAACACACCGCAGCCACAACAGGCCGGTTTCAGCCCGGGCCACGGCACAATAACAGCTGCAGCTTCAGTCACTGATAACATTGGCTATGCTGCTCTCTTCATTGACCTCTCAAAAGCATTTGATAACACTGATCATAAAATCCTGCTCCACAAACTACATACTAGATGAATCCATGTTGAAGTGGTTTCTTTCTTACCTCACAGAGAGAACTCAGACTGTTGCTGCTAATGGTTCTCAGTCAGTGGGTTGCTGCAGGGTCCTGTTTACGTTATACAGAATAATTATAATTGCTCCTAATCAATACTATGCACAATTTTAATGGAGCAACCTGCAACCTGACCTCAAACTTTATTATCTAACTTTTTTTTATATCTTGCAACTCTTTGTCTTAATTCCTTGTTTATTAGTTTCTTGTGTTGATAGCTTTTGTTCTCAGGTCTAGACATCATAATCTCAATAATAAAATGTGGATGGACTGAACAGTGTGGTTACATGCTGACATTGCTAGTTATCTGCAGCATCTTGTAGCACTGCAGCGTGTTATCATTGTTATCTGTTGTTGTCCCCAGCCTGATGTTAAAACAGTCCCTAAAAATCAAATTACATGCTAATTGTCGCCGTCACCTACAAAATGAACACAGTTCATTCAAGCATCTGAGTGAGAAAGAGCATGAGCACAGTTAACATGCACCACCAGAGAACACACACACACACACACACACACACACACACCTGGCTTCTTTGGGACATTTAAAGAGAGACATAAAAAGTCTGACATACTGTAAGTAAGGCTTGAGCCGCACGTGGCCACTGGCCAATCACAGCGTGAAGTGAGTACAAATGTCAGATTGTCATTTTCACAGAAGTCACAAGAAATGGGCAGACACATAGACCAAGCTATTGGATCAGAACGAGCTCTTCTCTAGAAGAATACTGGAAGAACAAGCTCACTGTTAAAATGCCAACATGCTGATGCTAAGCAGGTATAAAATTTACCATCGCCACCATTAAGTATTAGCATGTTAGCATGCTAACATTTCCTAATTAGCATTAAGCATGAGGCTGATGAATGTCTTTCACTGCAGGTATATAAACCTGATAATGGCACTAGATGAAAAGTTATAGGATGGATCACCCTGTGGGGAACATGTACTGTAGACAGACAGATAGATCGATAGATCGATAGATCGATCGATAGATAGATAGATAGATAGATAGATAGATAGATATGAGTCTGTGACATGATCTACTACCTCTTGCTGAGTTGTTGATTTGTTCATTTCCCTGTGACTCCACCAGTACGTTCCAATCTGTGCACTCAAAACCTGGCCTGCTGGCCTCCAGGTCCAGTTCCTGAATGAGTGGGTGGTTGCACCCTGCCTCAGTACAGAGGGTTTGTAGGAGGGATGAAGAAAAACCAGATTATGACCTGCTCTGCCCAGTGGACGTAGAGCTGAAGCAGTGTAAGCCTCTCTGACGTTTGAATACAACAGGTCAAGTGCCTTATTTTCACTTGTGGGACAGTCAACATACTGAGCAAAGCCAGACAGGTGAGAGGTGAGGGTGACGATTAAAATGACCTGATACTGCAATGAACGCATCAGGGTGCTGAGTCTGTCCTTTCATATGAGTGAACCAGTCTAATGACAATCATATGTGGCCCTCATGGTGGCTTTAAGTCACTCGGATTTATTCTCTGGACAACATGAATGGAAATCCACCAAGAAGATGTTGAGGTGATTTCAGTCTGACAAACTGTTGTGTTACATGAGAGAACATATTGATCATATTTTCTCAATGGTTTCCTGTTTGATGCTGTGTATGTTTTTCTTTGCTTGGTTGCTTTACTTTTACTGCACCAGACCTTGCTGCTGCAAGATCTTTAAAGTTTCAGCTCAGCTTGTGATCTTACTGAGAGACAAAAAAACCCCAGATGCAAACCCTTGTGTATAACCCTACTTGTTGTGTAAGGTCCTATGGTTAACCATCTCATCTAAAAAGACCATCTGTCATTAAATTACATGATAAAGATTAACAATAAAGCAGCTTGGTGTTCTCAGTGCTCAGTGTGTTATTCATTAAAAGGTTAAATACAAAACAAAGAAAGACAACATCTCTCTTGCCATTATATAATAACCCTATCTTTGACATTTGACATTTATGCACCCTCTTCCCTCTGCTCTGCAGACAACCCAGATGTCAAAGGTTCCTTGCCTCCGCTCTCATATCTGCCATGTGGCTTACAATACACCCACATGTGACAGACACAGAACTCAGGCCAATTAACCACAAATAACTGCCACAGGATCAGGACTGGAGAGGTTATTAATAAAGATGTGCTAAAACCATCCTCAAACATCTTCAGCACTTGAATGAGTAAAATCTGAAACTGAGAGCAGGACGGAGTCTGCTTGCTCTCCTCATGTCTGATTGTGTTTCGCCTCGCAAGCCTCAACTGTCACCAGATCTGTATCCAGTACATTACCTTTGGGATGTGGCAGCCTGAATGTGCAGTGGATAAATCTGCAAATCTTATGTGATGTAATCATGAAGCAGGATCTCAAAGGGAAGATTCCAACATCTTGTGGTGTTTTTCTTGAAACTCAGCAGACTTCAGGTTTTAAACCTGCACTCCTTACAACCAAAACTAAATCAAGTCCTCATTCAACTGTTGGAGATACCACAGAAACCCTCTATATGGCTGAATTGAAATCAATTGTATGACTCATTTATCACACTCAGACTCTGAGAACTTCACTCAACAAGGCATGTACACAAATCTGATCTGTCCCAGTTACAGTTCTGTCTAACACAGTATGGGTATCTCACAGGAGCTTCAGGTTACAACAAACATCCTATCTTTATATACCAACATGAAGAGTTATATTTTAATTTCTATATTTTGCTCAGTCTCCTCTGCTCCCCTTCTGAGCCACACCAGGTCGTGATGACCCAGCCAAGGCGTTATTGTTACTAAACTGAGAGGTTTGGCATCATGAGATTATGTTCTTCAATATCTCGCTCATCCTGGTGCATCTGAAGTATCTCAGGTGAGCCATTTGTTTATTACATAACTTAGTTTTAAAGAATTCAAACAAACTTAAACAAACTTTACCATTGGTGGGTACATTATTTTAGCCATCACCTAAATTCCCTCTGGCTGCTTAGTTAGACCTCAGCTGTCACCAACACAGATTAGCTGCTGCCAGAGATGAAACCCCCATATGCTGCTTGTGCTTGAAAACTACATATGCACAAGTGATTTTTCTTCTTTTCTATCCATCCATGCTGGTGCTGTACAATATGTACATTAACTCCTGCCCAGTGCATGTTGGGATACCCCCTATGTTATGTTAAGTTAGGTCACCACATGTCATGTTATTGGGCTGCACACAGATATTTTCTTGGTTAGCTGATATCAGGGGATTGTGCACATCTTCAAATTGTTTGTTTTGTCCAAAATCATATTTGATTTACTGTTAGATGTGGAATATTCAGTGTCATGTCACGTATGTGTTGTGTCATGTCATGTTCTCATGTCACTCACCTCTATCAGCAAGTAGCTTTTTTCTGAAGTGCTCTTGTTGAAAAACATCACATCACTGACCCACTCCTGGACCCCCTGCAGTTCGCCTACAGAGCCAACAGGTCTGTAGATGACGCCGTCAACATGGCTCTCCACTTCATCCTCCAGCACCTGGACTCCTCAGGGACCTATGCCAGGATCCTGTTTGTGGACTTCAGCTCTGCCTTCAACACCATCATCCCGGCTCTGCTGCAGGACAAGCTCTCCCAGCTGAGCGTGCCTGACTCCACCTGCAGGTGGATCACCGACTTCCTGTCTGACAGGAGGCAGCACGTGAAGCTAGGAAAGCACGTGTCTGACTCCCAGACCATCAGCACTGGATCCCCGCAAGGCTGCGTTCTTTCTCCTCTGCTCTTCTCCCTGTACACCAACACCTGCACCTCCACCCTTCAGTCTGTCAAGCTCCTGAAGTTTGCAGACGACACCACTCTCATTGGACTCATCTCTGATGGCGATGAGTCTGCCTACAGGTGGGAGACTGAGCGTCTGGTGACCTGGTGCAGGCAGAACAACCTAGAGCTAAACGCTCTGAAGACAGTGGAAATGATAGTGGACTTCAGGAAGAGCCCAGCCCCACCCACCCCCATCTCCCTGTGTGACTCCCCCGTGGCTACCGTGGAGCATTTCCGCTTCTTGGGAACCACCATCACACAGGATCTCAAATGGGAGCTAAACATCAGCTCCCTCATCAAAAAAGCTCAGCAGAGGATGTATTTCCTGAGGCAATTGAAGAAGTTCAACCTGCCAAGGACTATGATGGTGAACTTCTACACCTCCATCATTGAGTCCATCCTCACCTCCTCCATCACCATCTGGTACGCTGCTGCCACGGAGAGGGACAATAACAGACTGCAGCGTATCATCCACTCTGCTGAGAAGGTGATTGGCTGCAATCTTCCGTCCCTCCAGGACCTGTACGCCTCAAGGACTCTGAGGCGTGCAGGGAAGATTGTAGCTGACTCCTCCCACCCTGGACACAAACTCTTTGAGACACTCCCCTCTGGCAGGAGGCTGCGGTCCTTCAGGACCAAAACCTCTCGCCACAAAAATAGCTTCTTCCCATCTGCTATTAGCCTCATCAACAAGGCTAGAGAGCCCCACTGTTGCTGATCAATTGCACCAATCACCAGAAAAAATTCCTTGTATGTGAAAACATACTTGGCAATAAAACTGATTCTGATTCTGATTCTGATTCTGATTGAAGACACTGAACCCTCACAGGCTCCAGCAGGGTTTCTCTGCAGCTGCTCATGACCTCTGACCTCCCTGGATGGAGTTAAGTGGAAAGTTTGCTGTCATGACAATATTTTGATTGTGGGCAAATGTCAGATCAGCCCTAAGCACAAAATAAAAGGTTATTTGTCATGTCTGTGGTGATCCAGGCCAGTGCACAAAAGGGGAGGCGTTATGGTGCAAAATGTGCTAACGTGACAAAGTAGAAAGCCTGACGTGCTGAAGGATGTTAAACAGCAGGTACACATACAGGTCAGCCGCTGCTGCAAACACACATTAGAAATTAGCCTTTCAGAAAAAAAGTATCACAACTTCGTTAGGAACAACTGCTTCACCTTTCTGTCCAGCAGTTGTGCAGTTTTATCTGGTTATCTGGTTTTCTTTGTCTTCCACATCTTGTCTTGACTTCCACAGTTCCACTTAATGGCCTTTTCATAATGACATTTCTGACAGTGGAAATTTCAAGCTGGAAGCATTTTGATATGTCTTTAATATCCTCCCCTGCTTTGTAGGTATCAGTTCGTTTCATTTTCAGATCCTCAGTCAGTTGATTAGAGGAGTTTCTGAAAGTGACCACAAGGTTTGAAGAGTCAGCATAAACAAAAACATTCTTCTAATTGTGAAAACCTACAGATGATCTGTTGTGGTTTGTGGCATCTCACACTTCCCCTCAATCATGATGGTCTGATGATGTTCTAGCTCTGAATCAGGTAGTCAAAGGTCTTCAGAGCTGTTATTAATGTGGCTGTTGCCTTCAGACAGTCAAGGCTCTAGTCAGTGGCTGCTCAGTCAGCCTCAGACACTGCTGGCTTTCGCAATCTTCAAAAACAACCAACATAAAAACTCAATCAACAGAGAGAAAATGACAGTACTTGAACAATGAAAAATGATATAAGATAATAGATAATAAGATAATTGCCTATTTATTTCAGATTGCTTCGATTTTTGTACATGCATTTTGAAAGTACTCACCAGAAACATTGGTATGCTACCATGTGTGCATTGATACTAACATTACTTTTTGTGTGTTACAGTTCCTCATTATGACCACTAGAGGGTAGTGAGCACTTGTGTTTCTTATGGGGAATGACTTGTTTTTAAACAATGCCACTTTGTAATCAAAACGAACTGCAGTATACTAAATTTATCAAATATAATTATATGACGAATACTTTGAAAATACAATGACAAAAATCTTGAACAAACAGGAAGAAAGTGACAGAAAAGGATATGAAATTATTGGGTAAATTGTTCTCAACTGAACTCAACTTTTTTCTTTTTTTTTATTG
The DNA here is from genome assembly GCF_046630095.1 of Trachinotus anak. Lineage (NCBI taxonomy): Eukaryota > Metazoa > Chordata > Actinopteri > Carangiformes > Carangidae > Trachinotus > Trachinotus anak. The sequence goes on from NW_027273865.1 coordinate 164,610, forward strand.
AGCCAGCAACCAGTAAATAGAAAGTGAAATAATTAATTTATATATAATAAATTAATAACACACAAAACTGCAGTACAAGAGCAAAAAGTTCAATTACAAATTATGAAGAAATCTTTCTGGATATGTTCTCTTTTTCTATTTACACCATTTAGGCTATTTTTGTATTTCACTCCATGTCAACATTTTAATGTCATTTTATAATGTATATAAGTACCTTGAGTGAGTAGATATAGGTTATGCAGTGTTATGCAATTATGCAATATTATGCAATGTCAACACATTATTAGAGTGTAGAGTGAATGTTAATAGGTAAAGGGTGTATCAATAAAAATGTGGTCACTAAACAAAAAAGAAATACAAAAGCTAACAGTATAAAGAGAAAACAGTAACAGATAAGAATAGAAAAATGTGGAGTTGTAGTTTCTAAAAAAGAAATGAATGAAACGATTCAAATTGTCTTTTCGTGATAACTTCTCATACACAATTTCAAATTTCATTTCAAGTTTGTCCTTTTACTATGAAAGTATTTTCCGGAAGTGATAGTCTGCTATCATTTGCTCATTAACGCAAATTTTATTATTCCAATGTATTCACTGTTCCTCACTATGTGACTTTAGACTGTAGTGTTTACTGCCCCCGGTGGTCACTATTGGAACTGCAACACACATAATAGCAAACGTAGCGTTGCTGCTGGAGACGTAAAACTTCCGGTAAATACTTTCAAAATACGGGGGCAAACTGAAGCGATCAAAAAAGAAAATAGACGAAAAGGCCTGAAATGATAAACCTCTTAAGTTTAAGGCGAGGGTTACTTGAAAGCGTCTGCATTAACAGTGTAGACGTTAACAACATAATTAGCGCAGCTCTGGTCTTATAATACATCCATGGCGCTGCTACCTCGTAGCAGTCCCTCGATAGCTTGGGTCCGTACTCCTTCCGGTCCGCTTGTGCGTCGTCCTTTTCGTTCCGACCTCTTTTTCCTTCCGCCCCGGCGCCTTCTCTCCTCCGTGGCACACGTGTGGATTTAACTCGGTTTTTCACCCTGAGTTTTGCAGTAAAAGTTTGGACCAGATGTCGTTGTCTTTCGAGCAGATGAGGGCGAACGTGGGGAAGCTCCTGCGGGGAATCGATCGGTAGGGATGATCCTCATATTGGACAGATAACCCAGCTGACAAGCTAACGATAGCTTAGCCTGTTTGCTAATTGTCAAGCTAACGGTAGCTTGATTGTCTCGAGTTAACTGCAAACATTTTCCCCTTTAAGACATTTTAAGATCGCAAAACGAGAATTATTGCCTCTGCGCCTCAATAACATTTACCCACATTAAAGAGCCATGTGAGCTTTTCATTCGATGAAGATTAGGAATTAATTCATAGTCAACTGTTGTGATGAAAGCTGCTGACTGAAGCTCTCCTACAGCTGCCTTTACACCGCGCAATTCTTACACAGATGCTGACAGATGTTACCGGATCAAGACTGATAACACTCATTAACATACAGAGGTTTTTGCTGGTTGACTTTTCCAGCCACCCTGCCTTTAATTAGGCAGTAATTAGTCTTAATTACCCGAGGAATGGATCCTGGAATAAAATGACGGACTTAAGTGGAACATCATGGGCTCAGACATGAACTCACAAAAGAGAAGACAAGGTGTTGGTGTAGTGTGGGCAGGAACATTGTCTTACAAAGTTAATCAGCAAAACACTTAGACATTAAATAAAGAATGCAGGAGTTTGGAAGAACTCTGCTTCATTCATTCTCCTATCTTTCCCCCTATCTTGCATGTTTTTAAACTGACTGCTTTGTGAATGATTTAACCAAATTGGTTAAATAACAAGGTGCAGGAAACAGAATAAAGCTCTCCATCAAGCAGAAACACTGAAGCCATCTACGCTTGATTCATACTGTAGGTAACAGTCTTGTGTCCCGTCTCAGGTACAACCCAGAAAACCTTGCAACGCTGGAGCGCTACGTGGAGACACAAGCAAGAGAAAATGCCTACGACCTGGAAGCCAACCTTGCTGTCCTGAAGCTGTAAGTCACACTGTCGCTGTGTGGGAACCCAACAACAGCGTCCATTCAAATGTAGGCAAATAATGTTACCTGACCCCGGAGAGTTTGTTCAGTTGACCAGTCACTGAGAATTATCAGGAGCATCTTCTGAAACACTGTGTTGACTTTCAGAGGAACCAGAATGATTTGAAAGTTTAGTTGTGACTTCTGGGGGAATAAGTAGTTTTCTACTAGTTAATAACTGGTTGGTTGCTTTAACTTGAGTGTGATATTGTGGCATTAACAGTAAAGAGTTGTGTTTCTGTGTAGCTGTATTGTCAGGCTTCCCCACTGTTTTCTGTTGCTGTTCATTTCTCCTGCATGTTCACAGTACAGTTTTCATTTTTATTCACCAAAGCAAGGATTAAAAAAAAAAAAAACGACACTTATGATGCAAATATCAGTTTCCACTTCAGACCAGATGAAGAATTGCTGAACAAATTGGACCAGTGATGTGAAGTCTAATGATTAAATCTCTCCCTTGGCAGGTACCAGTTTAACCCCGCCTACTTCCAGACTCAGGTGACCTCACAGATTCTGCTGAAGGCTCTGACCAACCTGCCACACACCGACTTCACTCTCTGCAAGTGCATGATCGACCAGACACACGTATCCCTTTGGTGCCGTTTTGTCTGTCTACAGTGATGTCATGTGACAGCTTTACTAGAAACGTCTATGTGCTATCAACATTCTTGGTAAACTGAACAGTCAAGCGCAGGCTGACCTCTCTATTATACTCTGGGCAAAGATGCCCAGTGATTCTTAACTTTTTTTTAAATAATTTTTGTGTGAAGCCTTAGTTATTTACACTTAGACTCCTCGTTTATACCCACAGTTTTACAGGGGAAAGTGTTCACTTAAAGAAGAGACGTCTTCATGATGAGCTCTGTGCTGTCAATATCATGGCAGGTTATTGGTGAATGAAGATATGTAGTACATAACATATATCAGTGCATAGATGTGTAAGTACAGTGTCACTTGGGCTGGGGGGGGACTATTTGCCTAAGAGGGTGTGTCTTGGGGTCGGGGTGTCTTTCCTTGACTACAGTGTCGCAGCAAGAGGAGCGACCCATCAGACAGATCCTCTACCTGGGGAACCTGCTGGAGACATGCCACTTCCAGAGCTTCTGGGTATGTCACACACACACACACACACAGACACACTGAACTCAGAGTTGCCTCAGCAGGCAGCAACTGTACAGAATGCATCAGCCTCTCCCTTCAGATCTTCAGGCCAGATCAGGAAAAGCTCAGCCCAAAAAAAACCTTTAACAGACAAAAAATCTCAGGAACAGCAGCAGAGGAGGAATTTTCAGACATACAGCAGATGTCATGTGTACAGAGCAGACAAATAACAGCAGTAAATTACACTGGAAGGGCAGAGTGACAGCAGTAGTTACACTGCACACAGTTTACTTACTTGAAGATGATCAAAGAACTGGATTGATTGTTTGAACAAACTGTGATGAACGACATCCAGCAGTTGGGTCATTTGAATGAATTTTAAAGGAAAACATTAAGTGGATGAACACTGTTCTTTTTTCTTTTTTTTTTTAAAATCTACTACTAAAAATGTTTATACCACTTGTTTTTATACCAGAAGGAATTATTAAGTAACCAAATTGAATTATGACACAAGGCCAACAGCGTCTGTCTTATTGAGTCTGGTGCATCTGGGATAATTAGAAATAGAAATCATCAGGTCAAGTTTGATATTGATGACTATGCCATCATTAAATGGCATTCCTGCTGATCAGCCCAGGGCCGCCTGGACTTCCTTATTGCAACATCTCTGTTTTTCTTTTGCACTCGTCGTGTTTCCCAAACTTGTGCAACAGTTTGTTCATTTGGTGTCATTTCATTATGTCCTCTTCCCTGTCTTGCTGACAGACGAGTCTTGAGGAGAACAGAGAGCTCATTGACGGCATTACCGGCTTCGAGGACTCCGTGCGCAAGTGTGAGTATCATCCTCTGACTCACAGTGGACATAAATCCTTACAGTGAATACACGCAGGTGATTTCATTCAGCAGTCTGTGGCTGAAAACAGGAAACAACCACAGCCACATTTAAAAAGATGTATTTAATATGAACTAGACCAGTCTTTGTTTAACCGCTGTGAGACTTGAACGTTGTCTGTGGTTTAATTCTTCTTCCTCTTCAGTCATCTGCCACGTGGTGGGCATCACCTACCAGACCATCGAGCACCGGTTACTGGCGGAGATGCTGGGAGACCCGCTGGGTAAGAGCTGTGACCCGAGTCCAAAAAAACACAAACCTGCCAGAGTCAATGAACTTCAATCTTTAATATTCTGCTCTACAGCCATTCACAAGACAATAACAAACCTCCATGTCCCATCACAGAAGTTGGGACACCTGTAGGAAGTGTTTGCATTAACTTTCAAGCTTTAATTTACTAAGAAGCTTTTAGATGTTAACCTGTTACTTGATCCCTTTATTATTTTTCTTTTTCTTTTTTTTACCTGCAGCAGTTTCCAACTTTACTTTGTACCGTTTTAGGGTGTTCACAAGACCTAACCTGCTGAGGTTTCTGTAAAAAACTGGAGATGCTCTAAAACTTTTGACTGAAAGTGCGTGTAGTGTAAGTTGAGTGAGTTTCACACACTCTTCAACACAGCAACTGAATAATTAGTTGTGTGGTAGAAACTTCACCTCCCCGTTTAGAGAAGATGATCTGACTGAACTTTAAAGCGTCACTGGTCAGTCATTTATATTCACACTAACAGCACAGGAGAGCGCTGACTTCACATGACAGTCCTGACTGATCTCTCTCTCTCTGCCTGTCCAGACACGCAGGTGAAGGTCTGGATGAATAAGTACGGCTGGACAGAGAACGAGGAAGGACAGATCTTCATCTTCAACCAGGAGGAGAGCGTCAAGCCCAAGAACATCGTGGAGAAGATTGACTTTGAGAGTGAGTGCTGCTGCTCAGACTGATGAATAAAGAGGAGATATACTAGACAGGGTTTAAGAGCTCGAAACACTCGCTTAGATTCAATCTAGTCAGTTGATCTCATGCAGAAGATGTTTTACATTAGCTGTGTCCCAGTTCACGGCCATCATAGAACTGAAATGGTCAACAGAGGATTTTCGCTATGCATCATCAGCTGTGCCCGCCCTTACCTGTTGGGTGGCAAAGAGTGGCTCCTGTCACCTAGCGACCTTGACAACATGTAACTTTTTTTCACAAAAACATGAGGTTTTAAGGCCCTTAGTTTTAACACTTTTACCATTAGCTGCTGAACTGAGCTCAAACCCAATACTTACTTTTAAAAGTGTAATCCTTCAGATTGCTGTCATTACTGACGCACAAAGAACCTTGAGATAGGCTGGGCCACCCGTTGGATTGCACAGGGAAAAAAGAGGCGGCCACATGTGAAGGAGCCTTTGAAATGGGACAGTCTAGTCATGCCACTGTGATGCAATCTGTCTTTAAATGCAGCCTTGGAAGGATGCGGCCCCTGGACCGGGACACAGGTTTTGAGTGTACAAACTGTGTCTGGGACTGGAAGTGAGGTCAAAGACTGATGTTCTCTCTGTTTTCTCCTCTCTCTCTCTTCCACTTCTTTCTACACCTCTCGTCCTGATTTTCTTTTCACAGGTGTATCCAGCATCATGGCCACATCTCAGTGATGCACACACACACACACATCAGTTATGACAGATTCACCAACATCATTTTGTTTTCATAACCACGCTTTTCTCAATAAAAGTAATTTATCATTTACAGCCCGTGTCTGTGTTTGGTTCTTCGTGCTGCTCTCTGAATAAAACGGTGACCTAATCACTGCAAAGTTGTATCAGCTCTAACATGTTGACTATGTGCAGAGGAAATGTGCCAGTTGTTCCCAGAAATTATTTAACATCCTTGTTTAATCAGATCAGGGTGTTGGCTGCACACCTGTTAAGCAAATTGAAGTATTGATGTGAAGCAGGGCAACAAAGGTTAAAGCTGCTGATTAGTCATCATGTGGAAGTGTTGCACAGTAGTTGTTGTTGCATTGTGTTTTCCTGTATGTGGAGTGTGTAATGGTTTCATACATGGGTGATTTCCCATGTTTCACGTGCTCAGTAGGTTCACAGGTGCTCTGTGTGTCCAGTGTCCTCCAAATGGATTTTGCTGCTGTAACTGACCAGGAGAAACTGTGCCAGGATGACAAGGCTTCAGTTTCTCCACACCTAAAAAGACTGACACAAATCCTCTCATATTAGAGTCTGATCACGTCCTCAGGAGCAACTCTGAGCAGTTTAGGGAAGATTTAATGTGATTTCAGAATTATCACAATTTCCTGCTTGTCAACAACAAAATTTGGGTGAAAAAACTTTTTGATTCAAGGCTCTAAAGTATTATTTTTTAAATGATACGTATGTTAATGTTATCCAATACTGCCTACACTGTCCCTCATAAGGTGGTGGGGTAAAATAGAAACATACTTCACTATAGTTCAGCTCGGTTAAAAAAAAACAAAAAAACACCTGTAACTATATTTGAATCATCATCTATGATACACTACATTACATCATTCACAATTATCAAATTGATTCCAGGTCTTTGCATTGGATTGCATTATATCCTGCAGATATGAAACTGTTTGTATATCACATCAAATCAGCTGTTAGATTGTGTCGTGGACATTCATCACATTGGGCTGTGTGGTAGTGAAGCACTCTGGGAGAAAAATGACACTTTCATTGTGATGACTAAACTGTGTTTAATGTGCTACACAATAAACATGAACTTCCCAGCTCTGTAAGGGAACTAACAAGCCTAACAGTAACCACTGTAACCTGATGCAACTTTCAACCTTAGTGTAGTGTCGTGGCGTAACGTGAGAGCAGCTCGACATGCTGGGAGACACCTGGCTCGCTTTGTGCCATCTTCCGCTCAGGTGAGCATGTGTGTGTGTACCTGTCCCAGAGGGCGTGGCCTCTGTCTATTATCTGAGTTAGAAGCTCAGTTCAGACACTGGAGTCTCAGTGGAGGACATATTGGATTTGACATGATAAAGTCGTTGAGTTTGTCGTCGGACAGCTCCCTTCCTCCGCCGGAGGACGATGTGGACTCGGTCTGCTCCGACGAGCTGCTGGGCTCGCAGTCCCGCCGCTGGCTGGCGGACATGGTGAACCAGGGCATGCCCCCGGAGAGCGGGGAAGTCCACACGATCGGCCGGGACGGACTGTTCGTGGACTATCACTTCCCCCTGGGAGAGCTGGAGATGCACTCCGGCGTGACGTGGAAGCGGCCAAAGGTAAAGCAAAGATGAAGCAGCAAAAGATGAAAACTAGACCTTAAATACATTCTTGTTTGTCTGTTTGCCAGCAGGATTAAGTAAAAAGTACTGAACCGACTTGCACCAAACTTAGTGGAGGATGGGTCGTTGGCCAGGGAGGAACCAGATACATTTTGTGGCAGATCATTTACAACGAATTTGATTTTTTTTCCTCTGAAGTTTGGTTCATGGTGTTTGATATTGGAGGAGGCCTGCGCTGTCTGTGTGCCCTTCCAGGTTTATTTCATAAAAAGTATGAAGGTATCAGCCACGAATTGTACATTGTTAGTGTATATGTCTGCTTATTTACACTTTCAAAAATGAAAGATATGTTAATGCATTCACTTGTAAACAGCATTTAAATGCGTTTCTTGTTGTTTCCGGTGGTTCATCTGAACTTCTTTGCACACTGTTGCACAGTAGTGGAAATACTAACTGTGCTTGTGCATAGGTACTGTACTTGAGTATTTCCATTTTATGCTACTTTGCACATCTACTTCACTGCATTTAATTGGGTATTATTTTACTTTTTACTCTACTGCATTTATTTGACAGCCAATTGTTATTTCATCGTTGTTCATTTGAAACATAATCAACTTATAAAATATGATGCATCATTAGAGATGAAAGCACCAGTTTTAAAAGTAATTAAAATTATCTTTATGTCCTCTAGTGAAACAGTAATAATATTCCAATAACTAATATATATAACAATACCTAATAATACACTGTCCAACAAGCACTTTTACTTATGTAGGCAACTTTTACTTGAGTAAAAATTTGAATGCAGTGCATTTTTTGTAGATTGATACTGCCACTTTTACTTAAATTATAAATATGAGTACTTCTTTCACAATTGCTGTTGGATAGTTTTTTGTATGGTAAAACATAATAATTTAGGAGTTTAACACGTTTTGGATGTGAATCTTCATCTGCTAAGTAACTACAGTTATCAGATAAATGTAGTGGTGTAAAAAAAAAAAAAAAAATCCTCTAAAACATGAGATACACAGAAGTACAGTTGCACAATATAGACAATATAGTTGTAGCCTACTCCCTGTAGAAAAGAAGATGGAGTAGGACATCAGTATTTTTAGTGCAATTTGGGGACTGACAAAACTTAACGATTAAATTAATGCTGCATTTCTGTAAAAAAAAACAGATTTTTGTTTCTGAAGTACCATTTTTAGGTAATTGTACTTTTTTCCTTTTTCCATTTTATGCTACTTTATACTTCCACTACATTTCGGGGGCAAATATTGTACTTTCTACTCCACTACATTTATTTGACAGCTTATATAGCATTATATAGCAATATAACAAGCTTATAAAATACAACACATTGTTAAAGATTAAACCAGTGGTTTTCAACCTGTTTGGCTTCTAACATTTTACAAAAAGCAGTGTTTAATCTGGGTCACCCTTTGGATCTATGAGTCGATAACAGCTGGTTGCATTTCAGTAGATGTTCAGATGATCAAATATCTCACAATAAATCAAAGATTAGAGAAAATACTATATTGTCTGTGCTGAAAAAAAATACTGCCCCCACCCTGCCCTCATTGTACAATTTGCACTCTGTCTATGAGGAGTAGGGTCACTGTAAACTTACTGTTAAGACTATAGGAAAACTATAATCCAGAGGGTAAACTATAGTCATTTCAAGTGATCACTTCTTCAAAATATTTTTGGGGAATTTTATGTAAGAAAGCCAACAATAGAAAGCTAACAGGAAATGAGAGAATAGAGAGATTGGGGCTGCAGGAATCAAACCAGGGACATAACAAGTATTGGTCAGTGGCTTCAACTCCTAGACCACCAGTGTGCCTTCATAAGTGATCATGTCTAAACACGAGGCTCACTATGAAGTCCTCACAACAATATAACTGGAACACTGTTCGTCAGTCCCTCAGGGATTCAAACATAGACACACTTAACATCTGTTTAAGATTCTCAAAGTATATGTAATAACAGGCTGTCAAAGTTAAACACTGTAGATAATGTATTGTTTTACATTCTTTACCTGAAAACTGACATAACAGCCTTAGAAAATAAAATTTTCTCTTCTCTTCTCTTCTCTTCTCTTCTCTTCTCTTCTCTTCTCTTCTCTTCTCTTGAATCAGGGCAGGACAGAGTGAGGGATAAGATAAAACTTGTTGGTAGGTCTGTCTGTGGAAAATATAAGTGACGTATCAAATGAAGGCTTCTCCACATTAAATAAAAACAGCTCTTCTCAGTAGCAGCGGTGGAGTGAAGGTCATTATTGAGGGTTACAGGTGGAGCTAAATACAATGCAATTGACAGTTCAGTTTTATTTGAATGTTTTATTTCCACTGAACTATCCACTGTTATTTGTGATACTGGTGAGAGCAATAGGGTGTTCCAGACTGTGTAATATGTGTAATGTTTTAAGTTTAGTGAGTTTTTGTGTGTGTGTGTGTGTGTGTGTAACTTTAGGGTTGTATAAAACAACAAGAATGCTTTACATTACAGTGTAATGCCCTATCAACACTTTCAGGTTGAAATCAAAAGCTCCCTGGCACACAGTCCCATCAAAATGAAACCTTACAAGCTCCACAAAGGTTGCATTTATAGCATAAGAGGCTAGGCTTATGAGACTGATACCCCTTTACCCTGTGCACTTGTATATAGTGTTGAATGTTTGGTTTTACAGGACTCCAAAGGTCTGTCAATGGTGTGAGTCCTGTAGATCAGAAGACATATTTAGCCTTTTCAAATTGTTTTCCTAAACTTGGACATCCAATACCTTGATGGTATTTTCCTCTTGTTGAGACTGCAGGACGACTGCGAGCAATAAAAACCAGCAGGGACACAGGTTTAAAAAGTGAATGCAGAGTCAGTAGTCAGTAGTCGACACCTTGTTCACCAGCGAGTTAATCTTCAGGATACACATCAATCCTGTTTAACTGGTACTGCGGACTGTTACCCACGCACAAACAAACATGCATAGCGACACTGTATACACACAGTGACTCTAACAACCTATTTTATATAGTTCACTGGGTGCATGATGACATATTTGATTTCTGTTTTATCTTGCCTTGACAAAGTAATCTCACAGAGGGTGTAAACTGAATAAACTTTGTAGTTTATCAGATGCATTTTGCAGTCTCATCGTTCTCAGTTGTTCTCTACATTCATCATTCCAACATTTTACTGAAGTTTCCTCTCTGCTTATAGCAAGTAGAGTAGGCTTAGAGTAGGCTAAGTCATAATCATATATTTAGAGGTTTTTAAAATGATTAATCACACATTTACAAAAATGATCTTACGCCTGACAACACTGACCAGATTTAACCATTATCAGTCCTTCTGTCTGACTCTGGGTAAGACACTGTTGTACTACAACTTCAAAAGAACACTGTGCCAAGTTTATGTCATGTTGTTCTAATAGCTAACATTTAATGATTAGCTGCCACTCCCTTTGGCGTGCTGATTTCGGACACGCTGAATCCTGTTTTATTTTTCATCGTCTGACTGTTTCCCTCTCCACCCAATCTCTCATTTCATCTCACTCCTTGCTTTTGTCCCAACCCCCCACGCCCCCCACCTACCCACCTTTTTCTCGCCCAATCATCAAACTCCCTGCCGGCTGTAGGAGCTCTGTCCATCTCCTCAGTTCATCATAAATGGAGCTACACGCCTGGATGTCTGCCAGGGAAAACTCAGTAAGTAGACAACTACTGTAGTGTTACACGAGACAGTACATGATGAGTCCACAAAACACATGGTTCACTTTCCCACAGGACAGTTGAGTTAAGGCAGTCTTTAAATATAAAGTATCAGCTAATTATTATATACTGTGTTATGATGTAGTATTGGTATGTTCTGTCAGATAAACTTAAAAGGTGAGTAAACTTAGAGAAGAAATTGCAAATACAGTCATAAGGTGAACTGTGATGGTGAGTTTACTCTTCATGCAGACACGGCCCAGGTTCCCATTACATTTCATATACTTTTTTTGTTTTTATGTTTACTGGGGTTTGACAAAGCCATATATCCTCAAATCTAAACTAACTGGACCATAAAACATTTTAACACTGTTACAAAGTGGGTTTAAATTAGGGTGAATGTCAAATAGCAGAATTTGACAGTCAGCACTTTGAGTTTTCAAAGAAAAATAATGCAGCTCCAAAGTGGCTAAACCATCTGTGAAGGACCCATGAATAAGCACATAAATAAAACCTGATGCACCTGCAGGTGATGAAGCATTGCACACATGCAGTAATGCAGCAATGCACCGTATCCAACCATCTTTGTACAACCAGGGTCCCAATTTAGAGCAATTCTACTAGGAACAATTGTGTTGACACATTAATTGTGTCCAGAGTCAGGGTCCTTAGCAGGGTGCAGCCCATGCAGGTGGGTCCTTATAAGAACCTTAAGACCAGACTGAACCTGCTCCTCCTCCACAAATGGAATGGTCCTGTGGCATTGCAGAGAATAAAACCCTGTGTTTGATTGTCCAGGGTGCCAGCAAGAACAAACATAGATTTATTTACCTGTGACTACTCAGGTGCTATTTCCCACCTGAAGACAAATACCTGTTAAATCCAGTTTGATCATGTGATATTTTCTGACTCCATGCACCATGAATCAACTGTTCGGTGCACAAAGGACAATGGGAAACTAAAGGCTGAAATGGATGGGAAAGACATAGTTGCACATGGAGGAGCCTTTAAAAACAGGGCTTATTAGGCACTGATGACATTCGGTATTGAAATGCAGACTTTAAAGGATCCATCTTTCTAATAACCCATATCTGCTTTCCTTAGATGACTGCTGGTTACTCTCTGCTATTGCATCTCTCGCTATGCACCGATCTCTTCTCAACAAGGTCATGCCCCTAGATCAGAGCTTTCAGGATGGATACAACGGTAGCTTCACCTTCAGGGTAAATACCGAAACACTGCCTGACACGCTGTTGCCTGTGCAGCCAGGTCATATTAATGTTGTTAATGTTTCCTCAACTTAAAATCCTCAGTCTCAGAAACTGTAATTATAGTGTGAGTAGGTTTAGGAATAATTTTCTTTGTTCCTAAGGACTGTTCACTGTATGGCCTTTGTAGAGTTGGTGAAAGCAGGTCACTCAACATCCGCCCCTCTCTGTCTCTGTAGTTCTGGCAGTACGGTCAGTGGGAGGAGGTGAGGATTGACGACTTGTTGCCGACTCGGAACGACAAACTGCTCTACCTGAGCTCCCCAGAAAAACACGAGTTCTGGAGCTCCCTGCTGGAGAAGGCCTATGCTAAGTGAGTCCTTGTCAACCGGTTGGTGTGTGCACATCATCATTTTTCTCGTGGCCACTTTATCGAACAGAAGATCACTTTGGCGTTTGTCAACAACACCCTCAGAATAAACTTTTTTTTATCACCTTTAATGGGAACAATAATACATTGATTTCTTTGCTGTCTGTTTTGCACTGTATAGTTTACTGTACAGACAGAGATTATTTAGTCTTGGTCCTATTTTGTCTGTTAAAGGTGTTTTAAAAGCTATATTTAGTTGCAAAAACTCCATATTTAGTAGTTTTCTTAATTGTTAAATCAGAATCAGAATCAGAATCAGAATCAGAATCAGTTTTATTGCCAAGTATGCTTTCACATACAAGGAATTTTTTCTGGTGATTGGTGCAATTGATCAGCAACAGTGGGGCTCTCTAGCCTTGTTGATGAGGCTAATAGCAGATGGGAAGAAGCTATTTTTGTGGCGAGAGGTTTTGGTCCTGAAGGACCGCAGCCTCCTGCCAGAGGGGAGTGTCTCAAAGAGTTTGTGTCCAGGGTGGGAGGAGTCAGCTACAATCTTCCCTGCACGCCTCAGAGTCCTTGAGGCGTACAGGTCCTGGAGGGACGGAAGATTGCAGCCAATCACCTTCTCAGCAGAGTGGATGATACGCTGCAGTCTGTTATTGTCCCTCTCCGTGGCAGCAGCGTACCAGATGGTGATGGAGGAGGTGAGGATGGACTCAATGATGGAGGTGTAGAAGTTCACCATCATAGTCCTTGGCAGGTTGAACTTCTTCAATTGCCTCAGGAAATACATCCTCTGCTGAGCTTTTTTGATGAGGGAGCTGATGTTTAGCTCCCATTTGAGATCCTGTGTGATGGTGGTTCCCAAGAAGCGAAAATGCTCCACGGTAGCCACGGGGGAGTCACACAGGGAGATGGGGGTGGGTGGGGCTGGGCTCTTCCTGAAGTCCACTATCATTTCCACTGTCTTCAGAGCGTTTAGCTCTAGGTTGTTCTGCCTGCACCAGGTCACCAGACGCTCAGTCTCCCACCTGTAGGCAGACTCATCGCCATCAGAGATGAGTCCAATGAGAGTGGTGTCGTCTGCAAACTTCAGGAGCTTGACAGACTGATGGCTGGAGGTGCAGGTGTTGGTGTACAGGGAGAAGAGCAGAGGAGAAAGAACGCAGCCTTGTGGGGATCCAGTGCTGATGGTCTGGGAGTCAGACACGTGCTTTCCTAGCTTCATGTGCTGCCTCCTGTCAGACAGGAAGTCGGTGATCCACCTGCAGGTGGAGTCAGGCACGCTCAGCTGGGAGAGCTTGTCCTGCAGCAGAGCCGGGATGATGGTGTTGAAGGCAGAGCTGAAGTCCACAAACAGGATCCTGGCATAGGTCCCTGAGGAGTCCAGGTGCTGGAGGATGAAGTGGAGAGCCATGTTGACGGCGTCGTCTACAGACCTGTTGGCTCTGTAGGCGAACTGCAGGGGGTCCAGGAGTGGGTCAGTGATGGATTTGAGATGGGACAGGACAAGACGCTCAAATGATTTCATGACCACAGAGGTCAGGGCAATGGGTCTATAGTCATTTAGTCCTGTGGGCCTTGGTTTTTTGGGGACAGGGATGATGGTGGAGGATTTGAAGCAGGCTGGCACGTGGCAGATCTCCAGTGAGGAGTTGAAGATGTCTGTGAACACTGGAGACAGCTGATCAGCACAGTGCTTCAGGGATGATGGAGAGACAGAGTCAGGACCGGCTGCTTTGCGGGGATTCTGCTTCTTAAAAAGCCTGTTGACATCTCTCTCCAGGATAGAGAGAGACGTTCCTTTGGTAGGGGAGGAGGGGGGTTCTGATGTGGCTCTGATGTGGAGGTTAGTGTCAGGCTTGTCCCACTGTCTTTCAAAGCGGCAGTAGAACTCATTCAGATCGTTGGCCAGACGGAAGTCATTAATGGAGTGGGGGGGTTTAGGTTTGTAGTTAGTGATCTGTCTGAGCCCTTTCCAGACAGAAGCAGAGTTATTGGCTGAGAACTGGAGCTGAAGTTTCTCAGAGTACAGTCGTTTAGCTTCTCTCACCGCTTTGCTAAACCTGTACTTGGACTTAAACTTGTCCCTGTCCCCACTCCTGAAAGCTTCCTCCTTTTGCCTCCTGAGCTGACTGAGCTTAGCTGTGAACCAGGGTTTGTCATTGTTATAACTCACCCTGGTGCGTGATGGGATACAGCAGTCCTCACAGAAGCTGATGTATGACGTCACAGCCTCTGTGAACTCATCCAGACTGTTGGAAGCAGTCCTGAACACCTCCCAGTCAGTGCAGTCCAAACATGCCCGCAGATCCTCTATGGCTTCACTGCACCACTGCTTTGATGTCCTCGCAACAGGTTTACACAGTTTTAGTTTCTGCCTGTATGTGGGAATCAGGTGGACCATGACATGGTCAGAGTGGCCCAGTGCAGCCCGGGGGACGGCGTGATAAGCACCACTGATTGTGGTGTAACAGTGGTCCAGAGTGTTCCCCTCTCTGGTCGGGCAATTAACAAACTAAATAACTAAATAGTTGCTTCATTAAATCCTATGTGGCACTAAAAGAAATTATGTACCTATTAGTATAACCAGAAATCATTTTAATCATAGATATGAAACATGAGACACATACACATAGGGATGGCTGCCGAAACCCCGCATTAAATGGATACATTTTTAAAGACCGGAGTATCTATAAGTTCCAGCGTTATCTGTTCCGCTCACAGTACTGGAGAAATTAAGAAAATACATTTCCTATTTGTTATTGCGACATAAAACTTCTCTCACACATTTTATCTCACCAACTCCATTTCTGGTGAAAACATTTGTCTATGATGCATTTTTGCTGCTGCTCTGTCTCACATGCTGGAGCACCAAGCAGCACACACACACGAACACAGAGACCCTGCTCTTAGTGACGGCGGTGGAGAGGACTTAATGTTCAAAGGCGTGGGTACATCTTTGCAAAGGGCAGAAACACAAGTGATCTCTTGAAGCATCCAATGAAAGTCCGTCACATACAGGAGGAGAATGCTTGTATGTGAGCAGCCTGGAGCCCACACACAGTTAACTAAACTATACCAACGTGGGTTAATGATGGAAAGCAACCATTAGACAGCTGATTGTTATGTTATTACATTTGTTTTACATTTCCATCACTACAGGATTAGTCTATAATGGTGATTTGTTAGTTTGCTACTCAAGAATGTGAATTGAACATGATAGCATGATAGAATAAAGCTATGTTAATTTAGTTTTTTCTCTTACAAAATAACAAAAAGTACCAATACTAGTACTGTTACAGTACCAGACTGATAAGCAGTATTGGTAAAAGTAGCTGTAGTTAAAGTCTGAACGACACCCATCCCTACATACACAAATTGAAATGTTGTCACAGAAGTTTTGCTTGAAAAACAGTAGAGGGGTCAGACTAACTAGTGTTAACACAGAAGTGTTTACAACCAGGCAAAATCCAGACAATCTGGAAAAAACATCCTTAATTCTGGAATAGATTTAATGATTTATGTTTCCCTAAAATGTGAAAATCTGTTTAGCTGTACATCTGTTTGAATATGGTGTTTTATCAGGAAATGAATTTTCTTTTGAATGCTCAATAAAAGCCTGTCAATGGCCCCTTTGTCCAGGTATTTACCTGAAAACTGTCTGATGTTTTTGTCCTCCCGTGTCTTTGTCCCAGGCTAAAAGGTGGCTACAGAGCTCTGGACATGGGCTTCCCTCACGAGGCAATGGTTGATATGACAGGCGGGGTGGCTGAGGTTTTAAAGATTGCCTCACTGCCAAGGGACCTGCCAGCCTTCCTCAGATACCAGCTGTCTAGAGGAGCACTCATCAACTGCGCCAACACCCAGGTACAGAGAGGAGGTCAGCGAGAACATGAAAGCTAGTTTAGATCCTGCTGGGAAACACTGAAGCAGAACAGTACCCCCACTGAGGTTCATGTGTATCTGATGAGACATGCCATTTTGTCTGTTCCCTCTGTCCTGACTGTGGGTGGATGTGTTTTTTTCTCTCTCCAGGGTCCTCTGGAGCACAGGAATGAATTAGGCATCATGTTCAGGCATGCCTACTCTCTGACTGCAGTAGAGAAGGTAACTTTACATTTTACATTTACATTTAGTCATTTAGCAGACGCTTTTATCCAAAGCGACTTACAGAAAGGGGAACAATCAAGGTTAAGTGCGATAAGAAGTGTTAGCGCAGCAATAAGTGCTAGTGACGATTCTTTAACTTTCCCTAAACAATGTTGAGAAAATGTCCCCCGAGTCATCTTTTGGATGTCTCACAGAGTTTGACTGAGGCAAGTTTGACAGACTTTACCATACATTTTAATGTCCTTACATTAAGTCCAAGAACACTATTGCTGGGACTATAAAAACAATCCAGACAGCAGCATGCTTTGGTTTTCTTTATGGATATGGGTATGAGTTTTACACATAAATGTGAAGCTGCAAAAACAGATGCACATGTACACTTCAGAGAGCAGGTGAAGTATTTCTACTGAGGCCACAAATACTGAAATTGATGGGCCTAATGTTTAAATGGAGGATTTGTGGAAATGCAGCTCCTTCCTGGCCTGGTCTTTCCATTGCTCTTACATTTTCTTTCTGTCTGTTTTCCTCCTCCTCTGACAGGTTAGGACAACACACAGCACCGTGGATTTGGTACGAATCCTCAACCCCTGGGGCAACACTGAGTGGGAGGGGCCCTGGAGTGACTTGCAAGGGTTGGTACACAACTACATGAGCCAAATTAGACAGATTTTCAATTGCTTTTACAGCTTCTCTTGTACTAAGTGAAAATGTTAGAATGAAAAAATCCTTAAGTCAACATGCAAGATTAATAGGATTTCTCTCTCTAAAACTACCTGAGATTGTTTGTGTGTTTGCGGTTGCAGATGTACATTTGTCTCAGTCTTCTCAGTCTCATGTGTCTCACTTCTACTCTGTGTGGCTTTAAAGTCAAATTAAAATTGTAAATGGGGTCTATCATGAGAACAGAGTTTGAAAAGAATAGTTGAAGTACAGAATTGGCGCAAATGGAAAAAAACAATATTGTCTCTGAGGTTATGGGATGACTAAGGTATTAGCTAACTTTGAAAAACCTGTTGTTTTCATGAGAAAGTTGTATAATAGGGAAATAATATTTTACACTGCATAAAGATAAAAAGTGTCTCTGCTTCTCTGTCTGTTTCTGTCTGTGTGTCTTTCTCTCCAGTCCAGAGTGGAGCACAGTGAGCAGAGAGGAGCAGAGAAGACTGGGCAGAGTACGCCGGGAGGACGGGGAGTTCTGGTGAGTTTGTGGTGCCATTATCAGTCTTTGACACGCATCACTGTTGATGCTTACTTGTAATGTCCGCCTTCTGCAAACACCAAACAAAACAATCTGACATGCAAGTCTCTACCACAACAGGAACAACTAGGCAAACAAGTCCACTTACCTTGACATCACTTTTTCTTTTACACAGTAAATTACATGATGGATGCACGGGGGCATCAGATCCTTAAAGAGAGAGAAAGCTGCTCTGAGATCAGGTGCAAGGGGAGATCACTATCAATACTATATTGTTCTAATTGATGTCTATTTTGAGCTTCAACTGGGCAAACACTGCTTGCCTTGCTTGCCCTGATGCCACTGAGCAGAATATTTCTGACTTTTCTGACATTCATCTACTGAAATTTTTTTTTAAATGAAATATATTTTCATATTTATAGAGTCTGGTACATCGATACACGATAACAGGATGCACCTTAAAACATGTCTTTTATTTATTTATATTAAAATGTGAATAATATATGATTTTCATGTCATTTCTGTTTTTTTCTTGTTTTTACTTCTCATCAGAAAGTTAAGTTATTTATTTGTAGGCATCAAATCACTCAATGGCCTTTGTGCCCTAAAAGTTTTTGTGACATCGATGGCCAAATGGCCTTGTCCCTAAAACTATTAAATTACTGGCCTGGCCATAACCCACAAAATCATATGCTTATTATAACACATTTTACCGCAAACATCTAATAGGATAAAATGATGAAGTGATGACTTTTTATATTTAAATGGTCAAAGGTCAATTTCACTGTGACATCATAATGATCTGCAAAAACACATCTGGCTGTTATTCAACACTTTAACTCAGGAAGGTGAGATTGTGACTGTATTTCCTGGCATACAATCACGAGGTGGTAATTCTAGTCATTTTATTGTTGGTGAAAGCAAGACAGAAAGAAAGAAGCAGGCAGTGTGGCGTCGTGGTGGACAGTGATACAAAGCTACGCAATCACAGCTGCTACAACACTGCTCACTACTGACTCATGAGACAAAAGAAAACATGTGAAATGTCTGAATTTACCTGTTTCTCATTCTGTCAATCAGGATGTCAGTGTCAGACTTCAGACAGCAGTTCGAGGTGATGGAGGTGTGTCACCTGACCGACAGTCTCAGAGAACCAAGGTCCGGCATGCTGCCGTGGTCCTACATAATGCATCATGGGAACTGGGTGCCAAGTATCACAGCGGGAGGCTCTCCCCAAGGGGGTAAGGCAAATGATGATACAAATATAAATAAATACAAATACAAGAGTTGAAGAGTTTAATTTCCAATGAGGATCAAATATAGTTTCAGAGCAAATTAATTCAATTTCTTTGTGTTAAGATTCAGTTTCAAATTAATTGGAATTCAGTTCCAGACCAATTCATTCATTTTCAAATTCTGTTCTTCAGATTAAGTGTTTCAGTGCAGTAATCAGAGTTAAACACTACAAATTCAAATTATGCGAAATCCAGTTTTTAATGGAATTATTCAAGTTGAGCAATTCAAATTCCAATACAAATGATTCAAATTCAGTTTCTAGTGACATATATTTCTGCCCATCGACGCTGACTGAATCAGAGTTTATACCCACCAGTCAGCAGATGGTCGTCCACACAGGGAAGCTTTCACATTAAAAAGATAAACCAGCTGTGATTGTGATTTTTGACATGTCTTCATAACATATTCACTTCCATGTTGAGCAAATTGTAAATTTGTGTGTATAAATAAGGTATGTGATATGTTGTTTGCAGTTGCCATTAATGTAGCAGAGTCTAAATGAAAGGCAAGCACTCAAAGCGTGTGTGCGCATGTATGTGTGTGTGTGTGTGTGTGTGTGTGTGTCCAGGTTTGTTCTGGCGGAACCCTCAGTTCTACTTCGTACTGTCAGAGGTGGACCGTGGCAGAGCGGACTCTGAGAAGACCTGCTCCTTCGTTCTGGCTCTGCTGCAGAAATCCCAGAGACGTAGAGGCATCAACCTTGCCATAGCCCTGCATATATACCGGGTAAAAACACACAGACACACATAGACACACATAGAGATACACACACATACATTCTTGTCTTACTATATTACATCTGAATGCCAAACCCTAATCTAACATAACCTAAATCTAATTCTAACCCTAACCTCGACCTAACCCTAAATTTAAGCACTGGCCCAAAAATCTGCTTTATCCCTATTGGGGACACAACCGTGCCTAATTAACTTGTCTTCAGTCTGAACATTGTCCCCAAAGGTACACAGTACACAGGACCTTCACCTTAGAGCCTGGATAGCTCAGTCGGTAGAGCATCAGACTTTTAATCTGAGGGTCCAGGGTTCAAGTCCCTGTTCAGGCGGCACAAGTTTTACTCTGCTTACAACAGACAGGAAGCAGAGGTGAAGAAACCAAGTTCCTGCCGTTGAGGTTTGGACTGAAAGACACGGCCTTAAACGGTTCACCAGGTTCACAGATATGGGCACTTTACAGTCACAAAAAATCTGCATTTGTTTGGACTGTCTGTGGAAAGACGGAGAGCAAAGCAAACCCGTGTAGACATAAGAGCCTTCCTGCAGCCTCACTCAAAATACCAATTTAGGCTCCTTAGTCAGGTTACACAGTGAGTTAAGCCATGTACCATACACTTCAACCACGTTCAATCAAACCTAAATAACTTATCCTATTTCTCTCTGAAATCCCAGATTTTGAGCTTTTATATAATATGTCTAAGTAATTCAATGTAGATGTCAATGTATATATATATATATATATTTATCTGTATATATATTTATGTGTATGTGTGTATATATATATATATATATACACATATATATATATATATATATATATATATATACTTGAGAACAGTAGCTCAGTAGCTAGCACTCATTGGGTACATGCATGTCTTCCTCTCCAGGCCAATCCTACAAATACGTACCTGTCAGCTGAGGAGCTGAGTAAAGCTAGCCCTGTCCTCTGCACCCCTCATTACTCCACACGTCGGGAGGTTGTTCTTCGTGGAGTCCTTTCACCAGGCCGCTACATCATCATTCCTTCCACCGCCGAGCCCAATCAGCAGGGAGCATTTCTCCTCCGGGTGCTGACAGAACAGGGCAATGCAGCCACGTGAGTCATGGGTTGATCGGGTGATTGGGTGATCATGATAGAGTTTAGGTTTTGTGTTTTTCATACCAGTGGAGTTAGGACAAGAATGTAAAACATACCTCACATACCACTAAACTGTAAAATGTTTGATACAAAATAAACTGACCTCCAAATCTGCTGATGAGGCAAAGAAACCTTAGATGGCTCATAATCACATCTCACCCCTGAAGGAATGAAAGAAAAAATGTGAATGAAGTGTGACATTACATCTTATATTACAGAGTCACCTAAATGATCAATCAATCAATTTGAAAGGCCATAACTTGTTGTAATAATTAAGTGCACACAACTGTATGTCAGGAGAGACGAACTTGCACTATATCTGGGAGGGAGATCTGAATCTCTGAGACATTCAAGCATCTCACATTGATTATTTAATGTGCCTTTTACTCCCAAAACAAGATGCTGATACCATGATAGCAGAACTTTTTCTGTCAGAGCTCAGGCTTTAAGATTTGTGATTACAATTATGATGATCCAAATATGTTTTCATGTTTTTTTCCAGTCCTGCTCACAAACCAGCGACTCAAGACTTATCTTCAATAACAGAGGTAGGAAACAAGTTAAATTAGTAATTTTTCACCATTAGTTATTATTCACCTAGTGAAGGTGATGTTAGAAATACCAGTCAGAGAAGTGACCATGTTGGAGTGTTTTCAATTCAGGAACTTAAAACTTGCATCGCCTGAACAGGGACTTGAACCCTGGACCCTCAGATTAAAAGTCTGATGCTCTACCGACTGAGCTATCCAGGCTTTATTGTATGTTTGTTTGTGTGTCTCTGCCTGTCATACCCTCCACACCTTCAACCTACAAGTGCAGCCCTTTGGAGTCAAGAAGGGTGGTTTCAGCACAGCCCATGAATGTTCAGTGGATGACACCAGCATCTTAATCCCAATCATTGTTGGCGCTGCTCTGGCTGACTTGATTCTCATTGTAGTGATCGCTTACGTGATTGGTCGAAGAAAGACTTATGTTGGATACCAGACCCTTTAAATCAATCCTGAAATATCTACTTTTGGGGACAGAGTTAAGACTGAAGACAAGTTGTGACAACTGTGTCCCCAATATTGAAAAAGCTGATTTTTGGGTCAGTGCTTAAATTTAGGGTTAGGTTTAGGTTAGGGGTAGAATTAGATTTAGGTTAGGTTAGGGTTGGGGTTAGGGTTAGGAATTAGGAATCTGGATGTAATGGTTAAGGTTAGGGTAAGAGTTTAGGGTAAGAGGTCCCCCACAAATATAGTGAGACAAAGATGTATGTGTTCGTTATATATATATATATATATATATATATATATATATATATATATATATACAGGGACACACACACACACGTGTGATTTGCTGTTGTATTGTTGATGCATGCTCTTGTACCAGAATGCAATGCATAAAGGAAACACGATAGTTACACAAAAATTTCTTTTAATTGACAGTTTAAGTTAAGTTTAGGTTTAATGAATCAAATTTACAGTATTCGTTCTAACTAGTACAACATTTGGTTGGTATATGGTATATGGTATCCATGCCGCAGTATACTCTTTGTACACAACTAAGACATACTCAGTACATGTACTGCAGTGGCAGCTGCTCTGTGATTTTCTTTATTGTTGTTGCTCATTACAACACCTTAAAGTTTGTGTCGCCTGAACAGGGACTTGAACCCTGGACCCTTAGATTAAAAGTCTGATGCTCTACCGACTGAGCTATCCAGGCTCTATGGTGAGGGTGCTATGTGTGTGTCTCTACCTGTCATAGGCTACCTTTGGGGACAAAGTTCAGACTGAAGACAAGTTAATTAGGCATGGCTGTGTCCCCAATAGGGATAAAGCAGATTTTTTGGGTCAGTGCTTAAGTTTAGGGTTAGGTCGAGGATACCAACATTTGGTTGCTGCATTATTTCTTCATGGCTTTGGCCAGAGGTGGTAGACACTCAGTATACCCTTTGTACACAACTGAGACATACTCCTGCATGTACTACAGCAGCTGTTCTGTGCTTTTCTTTATCATTGCCCCTCATTACAACACCTTAAAACTTGTGTCGCCTGAACAGGGACTTGAACCCTGGACCCTCAGATTAAAAGTCTGATGCTCTACCGGCTGAGCTATCCAGGCTCTGTAGAGAGTTCAAGCCCTTGCCAGGTTTGATCACATGTCCTGCCCAGTGCATGCTGGAATAAGTGCCAGTGTGCACTGAGTTCAGATAATGGGTGAACAGTTGATTTTTATGTTAACTGCCAAGTGAATTTAAAAAAGAACTTTTCACCACACTGTTGATCCCACACAGTGTTGCTGTAATTCTGCTGTACGCAGAGGGCAGTACATTGAATCTCATTGTAACGATCTGTGTGGCAAGAGCCAGCAGTCAAAAACTAAACTTCTACCTCAAATGAGGAAAGCAGATATATTCAACATATTGGCCCTGTTCAAACCTGGCATCAACATCTGTCTCTGGTGATCCAATCACACAAGTGGTCAGCTCTAAGTTCAGGTGTGAACACACCCAGGACATATTGCGGATGTGTTTGAGATCCGATCACTCCGATGACATTGGGAGGTGGTCTGGGCCTCATGTGGCCACATTCTTTGAGCAGTGTGAAGGCAAATGTGTCCTGGGCCACACTGAAGGACCGCCTCCTCTACTGACGTCCTCTGACAGTGTCATTTTTCCCAACACAGTTTCAAAATGAACTGAAAATATTTTACTATTTCGAATGGATAAAACCTTATTTCACTGTAGAGCTGTGCAGCAAATAGCAATAGTTGATTCATTCAACCCCTCAGTGCCCCGCTCTCTCTCTCTTGCTTGCTCTCTCACTCACTCACACACACACACACACACACACACACACACACACACACACACACACACACACAAAAGCACATTAACAAGGGACCCAACTGTCTGATTGGCTAAAAACAACACAGCATACCTGTTTATTTGCATATGAAGTGGGAAAGTGATATATAATCACAAGTGGTCAAGACGCATGTGGAGACGCATTTTAAATCCAGGTGTAAGCAGACGTACTTTGAGCTGACCACTTGTGATCAGATCACTGAAGATGTATGTTAATGCCAGGTCTGAACAGGGCCATTGACACGCAGAGGGTTGATTTAGTTTAAGTTCCAGACTCTCTGTGTCAAAACAACATTTCTTAAATGAGACACCCATAAAAAAAAATCCCCTGCAAAGCTCAAAATTTGGCTCAACAGTTGTGAATTCAGGACTGGCTTGCTAGTATTTAAATTCTGTATGACTGACTGTTCTGACTGTATGTTCTTTCTGCAGCCTACATTTCCTCACCAGGCCGCTCTTCCTTCTCTTAAAGCCACCAGACAGCTGTTCCAGAAGCACTGCAACAAGGTGAGATTTACCTCCACACTGCTGCTGTACATTAAATCCAGAGCTGCATTAACTAACATCTGCAAATCATTTTGAACTTTAACCTACTTTAAGGTGCCATGTGGATGTCTGAAACATTGGAACACAGCACACAGACT
This sequence comes from Trachinotus anak, assembly GCF_046630095.1. NCBI lineage: Eukaryota > Metazoa > Chordata > Actinopteri > Carangiformes > Carangidae > Trachinotus > Trachinotus anak. Next base: position 189,198 of record NW_027273865.1, read on the forward strand.
AGACAATCACAAGAAATCATTTTAAGTGTGAACTAAACTAAAACCTCTGAACTAAATAGGACTTCTCAGAACTGCTGTTTGTGGCAGACCCCACCCGCTCTGCTGCTCTGAGCAGTTTTAGACAAATACACAAAAACCACAACAGGAGCTGTGCTTGTGCTTTGAATTAGATCAGAATCAGAAATACTTTATTAATCCCTCATGGGAAATTGTTATGTTGCAGTGCTCCATTTCACATTTACAGAATATAATAAAAATTATAATAATAATGTAAAAAAAATATATAGAGAATATTACCCTATCAATAATAGACACTATGTCCATATTTAAATTTACATGACACTTACAGTACAGATTGAAGTTATACACAGAATAAACTGACCGTTATGTCTTGTATTGTGAATGTTTCCTGTTTTGTGTCATCAGAAGGGCTATTGCAGACCAGTGCACCTCCACAGACTCTTGACTGAGGCCATACAGGGAGGAGGTCAGTGGTGTCTCTGATATCTTGGGTGCATTAATAGACTTGTTCAGTCTTGTTTCTTTCATCAGAAGATTGTTTTCAAATGTTTTATTCCTTTAGTGACAAGTCACAAGTCACAAACAAAACAAAATAATGTCTGATTTTGATATTTCTACTATGGGTTCTTCTTTTGATTGTAGTGTCACATGTTTGGCAGGGATTCATCTGGAATCATGTTATATCACAGACACCTGAGGCTGCTCCATTAGAAACCAGTCAAAACCAGGCCTGACTGGTTTGTTGTAATCACTTCATCTAGTCTTTGATCTGATATTTTTGCTGAGCTGAGGCCAAATCTGTATTCTTCAGTCTGCCCCTAAAATGTGTGTCTATAGATGAATTTTTGATCTGTTTAGAGCACCTGCCTTGTGTTTAATGGCAAATGTGTACTTGGATGAGATGAGCAGATCATAAACTCTGTTGTGTTCTGACAACCATACCACCTCTAGTGAAACAGGCTGTTTGTCTACAACAATTATTTATCAGTAGACACTAATAGCTGGGCAGAGCTGCTGACCCCATCCCTGTCTTGACATCTCAAAGTGCAAAATTCAATTCTTGTTCTATGTAATGATTGAATGTAGTGTCATGTATGTTAAAATGTCCACTGATGATGTTGCTTGGTGTCCTCAGTGTTGGCCGGCAGTGAGGAGAACCTGGCTCTGGAGCACTGCAAGAGCCTAGTGGTCCTCATGGATGTATCCTTGAAAAAAAAACACTATATTGTCATATCTGAGCAAGCACACACAGTGTCAGATTGAAAAACACTTTTCCATGATGGCCTTAGATGAAAAAAAGATCCGAATGGAAACTTGGTGTCTTATTTAATTTAAATCTGATGCTAGTCTTCTTCCCATGCCGCCATTACTTGTTAACCCTTTTTAATCCTCCGTGCCACCGACAGCTATGGCTGAAAGCATTAGATTTTTGGAATTGCCCGTGTATCCCATTCTTGCGAATGTGATATCTCAGGAATGTCAAAGATCAAAGGTCAAGGTCACTGCAACCTCACAAAACACATTTTTTCCCTGAAGAATTCATGGTCTTATGACAAAATTTCACATCAATGTCTGATAGGATAAAATGATGAAGTGAGGACATTTTATATCAAGAAAAGGTCAGAGGTCAACATGATTACTGATTACAGATGCTGGAGAGACAGCTACAGGAAGCACTTGGAATACAAAATTTCTTAAAACTTGAGGAATGAAAATATCATCCTCTTTGTTTGCAGTTCAGTTTATATTCATGTTGGCTCATTGCCTTAAACAGACTGATTTCTTGTGTGTGAGCTGTCTGTTAGTTGACGTCAGCTTCAAGCATCTTCAGATTTTACTAACCTGCACAGGGACTTGAACCCTGGACCCTCAGCCACATGCTCGCTGGCATTACTTATCACTCAGTGTATCAAATGATCCATCCTGTAAAGTAAAAAAAATCTCAGACTTCAAAATGAAACAGCAGAACTTTCATCTCAGAACCTCAGGGCAGAAAAAACACATGTTGGTTGAAGATGGTGTTACTTCAATCGCCTCCACTCTTAATATCTTTTCTCTGTGGCTTTATTGAAGGGGACAAATATGTTGGAAGTATTTTGACATATTTTTTTCTTCCCTCTACCATGAGTTGTCACCAGAAGGCTTTAGCTCTGTTTGCTTTTGAAGCAAAAGGTTCTCTTCCTCTTTTCTGCTGTTAATTGTGTGTGGGCTGCAAATAATCTCAGTGAGGCTTCCATTAGTTTACAGTAATAATACTGCCATCTCAGAATGAATATGTAATTATTGATTGATGCTGAACTGAACATTTTTCCCACCACCAGTATATCAGCTCTGAGTGTAAGCATTGTCACTGTTGAGGTCTGTTGGGATTGGTCTGGTTAATTTCCTCGACCTCAGTGTTTTATCCAGACCCAAGGTATCGCTCAGCTAAACTGGCCGGAGTTCCAGTGTCTGTGGGAGAAGATCAGGAGGTGGACGGTATGATTATCAACATACCACAACCATAAATCAATAAGAAAATAAATCAATCAACTTGGCTAAAATTATGATGGCACGAAAAAATAATACAGAATAGATGTTTATATTGAATCAGAATCAGAATTCTGGATCGGGAGAATTTTATCAGTGTTTCCAGCAAGTTCTCTTTCCTGTTTTCTAAGTTTTTTTCTTAGCCCTCTCTGTGTTTATCTGTGTACAATGAACATTGTGATGCTGTGTATTTCTTGTGAGCACTGCAGAACAACAACACTCTCATTTTACAAGTTTTAACTCATCGTTCTGGATAAAACCATCCATGTCGTCCTCATATGTGGCTCAGAGGATTACTAAAAATAAAGAACTAAAAAAGTGAAGACATAAACCAAGCAATATTTGCAATACAGAAATAATTTAAATACTGTAGCATACTCTAGATTTTTTTTTTTGCACCAATGAACATCCTCATTGTCTGTGTTTCAAATCAAAAACTAGACAAAATGAATTTTCGACAAAAATCTGTCCATTACTGAGCGATATGTGTGTTTGTGAGGATGTATCTTAAAGAATTAACTTTCAATTTCAAGTTTTCACTTGAAAAAAAGCATTACAAGACTCTGCAGACTAGCAGACATTATGTCCGAGTGTATGCAGTGTTTCATGCACTCATTATGCTGTGGAATCTCTCCCCAGGACATCTTCCTGGTGTTTGACAAGAACAAAACCCAGCACCTTGAGTATCAAGAGGTCGGTCCTGCTCTGAAGGCAGCAGGTAGGACTGAGGACACACAGTGACATAAATAAATACATAACTTGATTTACACTTGAAACATTTCTCAGTTGCATCTAGCAGCTCATGTATAACTTATGTACACGAAGTGTTCACACTCCACATCTGCCAAGAACAGTTTGAGCAACAGGGGGAGCCAAACCACCTCTCTTTACCTCTTCCTCTGCTTTTTAATGTGGTTCATTAACAAAGGTGGAGGCAACTCGAGTTACGTACTTTGGTTAAACATTATACATATAGTTACATGTAATACTGAAGTGTCTGAGTTAGATCAAGAAGTCATCATGATTGAAAATACAGTTCTGATTTGCTCTCTGTTTACAGACATGACAAACTTTTTCATCAGCATCAATTCATTTGAAGTTACTTTGAAGTTTTTTTTTTCTTTTGCTTTTAATCAAGTAAATGTTTTGATTAGTACCTGAACCTCCACTCAAGTAAGACTAAGTAAGCAGGATATCAACTGGAGAATAATACAACACATGACACTCACTCCTCCTCTGTTTATCCCTAAGGATTTGGTCAGTAAGCTGAACTGACAACAGGCTGGTATCTGCCTGTGAACATGTGAATTGTAATGTGTGAGGTCGACTGACAGCTGTATGTCTCACAAGAGAAAATATTGTCCCCCCTATTGTCAGTGCACCTTTTGAATATAGTGAATTATTGTGTTTGTTTGTCCGCTCTGTCTCTGCTTCAGGCATCGTAGTGGATGATTTTGTGATGCAGCTGGTTGGACTGAGATATACGGAGCCTGACTTGACCATCAGTTACCCAGGCTTCCTGTACCTGCTGATGAAACTGGAGAGCATGATCCGTAAGGGAGGGAGATGAGGGAAGGGGGAGAGGGGTGTGGAATAGGAAAAAGACAAATGGAAATTGTATTATTATTGTCACAGTATTCAAAAAGCAAATTAGAAACAATGACTTGTTTAAGTCACTTAAATGCTCATATCCAAAATAATTCAGTCTAGCATATTCTGCTGGTAATTACCTCTACAAGGACAACATGTACAGTTTTTACCAGGAGGGAGTTTGTATTTACAATATGATGTGATGCAAACACATCAAACAGCCACAGAGAAAATGAGAAGAAGAGAGACAGAAGAGGGGAAACTGAGGTGACAGGAGGATGTGTGAGGTGACGGGGGAGGCGTGAAAAAGATGGGGGAAACAGCAGAAAGGAGAGAGAGATGTTTTCATTAGCAAGAACAGAAAACAGCAGAGACAATGTTTGATGTTGAGGGCCGGAAATCTGGTCAAGGACTTTGCAACTAATTATTTTTTATGGTTTTATGTGCAATGTTAGTCATGCATATATCACAGTTTGTCACCACACCCAACCTGTGTTACAAACTGTTTCGCTGCTGTCAAATGAAAAGCTTGTGTGTCTAATTTCAATGAGTTTGATGTTTTACTCCAGCTGAAGGTCTTTGTGTTTTAAGAAACAATCCTGTCAATTCTCAAAGTTTTTTCAAAAACAAAACAAACAGCCATACATTTTTCAAAGAAAACTAAGACAAAAGTATCTGTTGATGTACATTTACCATTAACCTTTGAGGGTGAAAACTATGATGAAATACATTTCATTTTTTTGTCCACAAATGACAATGAATCACTAACGTTGAGGGGCGATGAACAGACAGTCAGCTGTAAATACACAGAGCCGGTTCTTGCTCAGCTAATCTCATGATAAACAAATACAGCACATGTAAACAAAGTGGCTCAGCGAGCAGTATGAAAGTGTTTTACTTCAACTTTAAGATGCAAATTTATCTGTCTCACTGTAAAAAAAACCCAAAAAAACAATGGGATGAGTTTCAGCTGGTTCAGTTTATTTTATGGTGTGCTGTCATGAGAATGAAACAACCTTCTTGGATGTGACTGTAACACTAAAAGAGACAGATTTAATACTGAAGTACAGTTTGACAAAAACAGTCACTGTCTAAGTGACATTTATACATTTAAACTACAAATGTAAAATCAGTTGCCAAAATTAACATCACTGTTTCACCTGGCAACAGCAATTTGAAAAACAGTACATGAATTGTTTCGGCCTACGTCATGTCCAGGTTGGTGGTGAGTGTATGATGAGCTCTGAGAAAAGTTTAGAAAAGCTCCTGAAAGTCAAGGCAGTCCACAGGAACTCATGCAAAACATCCCGACACAGTAAACTCCACCCACCTTGTCCTACAGGCAGAATTGAATAGGAACATTTATTGGCAGTTGAACTGAAACCTTCTGATTTTTACTTTTTTTGTTTTTTTCCTGTTTTGCAGACAAATTTCAAGCGTACGACATGGTGGGAATGGGAACTGTGACAGTCAGCTACAGACAGGTATGAACACTGATGCACATCTGTGTGACACTGACTCCTTCCTCTTTATCTGCTCTAGTAATAGACACATTCAACAGAGAACTGAAAATTGACACAAATAGAGAGTAGGTGTGATATACAAAACATTTGCTATTTATTTTATCTTCATAATATGAATGATTTTAACATCTACATCTCAGGTTGTTCTTTATGAATCGTGTCAAACATGATAATAAAGTATATTAATATTAAGGTTTATCATTAAAGCAGGTGAAATTGAACTAAATGTTTTCTCATTGGTTCCAGTGGCTCCACATGACCATGTACAACTGACCTGGTCCACTCACACACATCATGATTCTGTCGTATGTTTTTCTGTATTATGGTGATGCCTTAAAGCTGAAGTGAACAGCAGTTCTTGGCAACATGCTGGCATTCGAACAGTGATTCATTCACACTCAAGGGTGTTATATACGTGACTGTAAAAAATGTATATTAAGTGATTTTGAACTTGTTTCTTCTGTTTGCCTGTGACAAAATGTTAGACTTTGTTTTAGCATAATTCAATTTGAATAAAGAATATTGAAAAGAATATACAAAGAGTCAAAGTCTGTAAGCTTCCTCTTCAGTTCTCTCCCTCTCAATATTTTCAGGTGACTGTGTCTTTTCCTTTGACTTTGTTACAAACACTTTTAATGTAATTACATGTTAAATTGTGTATTGATTTAATTTTTGCTAAAATAAATTCAATTTTAGGAACAGAGAAATGGCCAACAGGATATGCAAATAGGTGTAGGTATAATTTTGAGAAATTAAAATCAGATGACCTATTTTTGTAGGTGGTCTCGTTGCATCTGAACTACTTTAAAAAAAAAGTGAAAGTATGAGTTCCTCTGACGTTCAGAGATATTTACAGGAATGTCAAACATTTCTGCTGCTACTGTATGTTAATGCCTCTGTTATAAAATAAATTCCACATCTGGCCGGGCCATGACTGCAAACGCAAACTGATTATTCCTCTTGTAGATTGGTTATATAGGTTCTCTGTTTTCTGCAGGGTCTGTCTCTGCACTGACCCCTGACCACAGGGGATATTTTGAGAAATGATCCTCTGTTCTTTGCTAAAGTCTGGTATGTGTAAATATCCGTCTTCCAGCATCATTCTTTAAAGCGAGAACAGTCAGAGATACACATACCAGAGGTTGTGTGTGTGTGTGTGTGTGTGTGTGTGTGTGTGTGTGTGTGTGTGTGTGTGTGTGTGTGTGTGTGTGTGTGTGTGTGTGTGTGTGTGTGTGTGTGTTTGTGTGTGTTTGTGTGTGTTTGTGTGTGTGTGTGTTCAATATCCTGTTGCACTGCTCCTGTGTTGGTTCAAACTTTTAGGATACCATGTGTTAGTCATACATCGGCCCCGCCCTGACACACCGTCTCTCTTCCTGTCTCTTTCACCTCTGAGGTTGCTTTGTTGAAATGAGTATTAATAAACGTTTTGCTTTGTTGTTGTCTTTCCTTTGCTCTCTCCTTGTCTGCCCCCCACAGGAACTTGTTCATATTAAAAAAAAGCCATCTTCACAATACATTTTAAACATTAGGTTGTGTGGGCTCAAGCAGTGGGTGGTTTCACAAAAACGTGACATCCAGACCAAAACCATTTCATAAACTTAAAGGGTCAGCTTACCCCAAAAAAACAACAAACTATAACTGTTAAAAGACAGGTTCATATTTTTTTCAAGTTTTGAAACAGAGCTCCAAAGAACTTTTGCTTGCTTTAATTCCTCAGAAAGATCCTCTTTTGAAAACACGTCTCTGAAATGTCTGCTGTACATTAGAGGACAACTTATGTTTGTGGTACTCAAAGTTTTGTCACATGGGAATTAGTTATTTTACGAGCAGCATCTATTTCAAGAAACAGTGTCCTTGTTACACTAGATAGCTAACAGAGTTAACTAGGGACAGTTTTCATATGGACTATTTCTTCAGTAGAGGTCAGCTTTCATGAAAACCGCTGATAAAGACAGATTCAGATTTTCAGTTAGATAATATAGTTTTTGTAATTTTGATGAACTGACTCCTTTTTTTGTAAAACAGTATTTTAACAGAAAATAATAAAACATTTTGTAAGATTACAAATAAATGCATTATCATAGAATATGTGCAAACTGGAGCCATGAGAACATGTTTTTGTGCATCAGCATTCCTATCATCCCCCTGTGTTAAAAAAAACAGCTACATTTGAGACTCAACTTCTCTTTGTTCAGTCCCTCTGTAAAAAAAATGAAAACAGTCCATTCATAAGTGGTTTGTTCCTGCTAATGAGCCCAGAACAGACTGTAATTATGACTCAGGCCTGTTGTGACCAATCACAGAGCTGTTAGTAGAAGAGCTGCACTATATGGCATCACATGGCAACATCAAAGCTGAGGCATGGTCTTGCTTCAGTCTATATGCTGCTCTGGGCTGCGGTGACGCTAATCGACCAGGACAGCCTGAGGATGACCTACTTCTGTAGGTGGCTCCTGCAGACAGGACAGTCACCGTCCAAACCAGCCTGAGCCTCTGTACAGCAGATGTAATGGATGACACTGCAGCTCAGGCTTTTCTTTTTTATGATGTCAGTCTTCTGGGTCAGTGGTTCTCAAATGGTTTGGATCATGACCCCTTGATGGTTACAGGCTGTGCACGAATCCTTTACTAAAGATTGATTTTCCTTTTACAGGTTGTTTCATTTTTTTCATAATCTGAGGAGGCAGGAACACTGGACACTATTTGATATTTTAAAAGGAAAAAAAGTGAGAATAACCCAGAATAAAATTAATAATGTCATAGAGATATTTTCATTTCTTATCCAATTAAGCATATTCTGGCCCTGCAGTATTATCTTGTGATGCTCAGAGAGGTCAAGACCCTGAGAACCACTGGTTGTAGGCTTCCTCTCTTTTAAGTAAAATATGTCAATTTCCAGGCATTTTTCCACAATAAGGGCACATTCATTAACAAATATGATTCTTCCTGTGCTGGTTAAATACACATAATATTATTCTACTTCATGGCTTGGTTTCTGAGTCTATACCTTGTTGCACTGTCACACTGCTATTCAAAAAATCACACTCAATGCAACCAGTGTTAACTTCTGACTAATGAACAGACCCACTGAAGCAATTATAGGCTTTTCATATTGGACAGAAAATAAATGAAACCAGTGGCTCGCTGGAGCAGCAGGATAATTGAATCCAAGTTTGCAGCAGCATAGTTTGCAAAATGGTTAGTGGTGATTTGAAGTATAAGTGATTTGATAGCTTCCACTTCAAGCAGGATATCAGAATGAGTCTGACTGCAGGGTAAAAATTTGTATTAAACAAATCACTTTAAATCAGAAAGTTTTGTAATATTGTAATAATTTAAAACTTGACTAAGCAGCAGTGAAATCAAATTACAAACAATTCTAAGAACAGCGACATGAAAAGACAATTAACCTGCAAAGAGAGGGTCAAACACTTTGAGTTTTTCTGCGTTTCAATATTTCAGATTGATAATGTTTCATTGTTTCAGCAGCTCACGTTCAAATGTATATGAATATTCATGAGCTGTCTGAGCCTATGGAAGCTATTGGAGATGAGTAGAAATTCACAGATTTATGCCGGGAAATAGATGATGGTGCCTTCAAAATAAAATCTCATGGCTTTGGAAGCGGAGGGTTTACAGAAAATTTTATTTGCACAAGAATTCCCAAATCGAATTTTTAACTTTATGCTAACTATCCAGTGAAGCTCGTAGAATTGATAGTAAAAGAAGAATCCATGAATTTTAGCTACTAAGGAGGGGGGACTATATAGGTCTATAACAATAATGACAAAAACAACAATATAGGGGAAATTTAACTAAAAGGGGGAAAAAACACAAAAGAAATGACTACAGATGTGTTTCATGGAGGTCTGAGATGGCGTGGTCAAGAAAGTTAAAACGTTCACGTGAATTACTTTGAAAGGTCTCACCGGAAGCTTCGCTCCTCGGTGCGTCTAGCTTGTCGGAGCGGCTGGGTCCTCCCAGCAGCCACACCGTTCAGAGGGAAAGCTTTTCTTCTCATAGCAGCAGCGGGGGTTTTCTGCCTGCACACACCGGGTACTCACCACATTAAAAAACACACTCACGGCTGGAAGCGGCGAGTAAAGAAGGACGCTTTCCTCGGTCGTGTATCGCTCCCTATCCCACCTCTCTGACCTGGGCCGTCGTTTTTTTTTCATTTTTATTTTTTATTTTTGTAGGTTTTTTTCCCTTGACAGTTTCTCTGTGGCGTACTCAGGTTTCTTTTGCTGACATGGTAGATTATCACGCTGCCAATAACCAATCCTCGACCGGCGGGGTGCAGACCTACATGGAGCAAGAGAATGACTGGGACCGGGACCTGCTGCTGGACCCGGCCTGGGAGAAACAGCAGAGGAAGGTAAGGCCACCAAAGTCGGGCCCAGCTGGGCCGAGTCGAGCCGGGCTAAGGGGAGGCGGCGGCGGCGGGCAGAAAGAAAATGGCAGGGGAGGGATGGGATGGGGAGTGGAGGTCAGGGACCGAGTACGGGCCTTGGTTTTGCTCTGTAAGCCCCGCAGCTGCACCCAATGTCCCACTTCATGTCAACTATATTCCCTCCCAGCCCGGATCTCCTCTTAGCTCGTCCCAAGGCTCTCCTCAATGTCCTGCTGTTTCATTTCACTGGTTAAACGCTGATTACCTCCTCTCTAATTCTCTGAATGAAAAGTCTTGGTGTGTGTGTGTGTGTGTGTGTGTGTGTGTGTGTGTGGGGCCGAGCCTGTGTCTCACATTAGCTGCTGCTTTCACTCTGTCAAAGATTTAAAAAAAATCCCGGCACTTTCTTCGCCGCGCGAGCGGAAATAGGGCGCCACATTGTTGCAAAAATCAAAATTGTGATTGTGCAGATATTATCCAACAGTGCGTCAACGCTGTTTGTGAAGCGTGCAGGGCGTTATCCAGCGCCCTGTCCCACTTGTCTGCCTGCGTGCTTGACTGGCTGGTTGAAGGCCGATAAGGCTGGCGAAGGCTAGGCGAGTTTCTGCTGCTGCTCACTACTGGAAAGTCTGACCGATACCGTGGTGTTCAAGGCCAATATACAGATAATTTAACTGTAAAGCAGCTGTGGCTCATTATATCCACATCTAATCATGGAAGGAGTTACTGGTTCTTTTTAAACTGGGTGAACTCTTGGCAGGTTGGTAAAGCACCTGGAGTTGAAACCTCTGCTGGTGACATTTTTTTAGCAACTTTTTCAAACCTAAAGTGCATTTGGAGCCTTACAGCCATTTTAAAAGCAGTAATGGATCAAAACGTTACACAGAGAGTACATGAGGGTGTAACATCTCAGCAGATTGCCTCCCACTGATTTGTAAATCAGAGGTCGTGTGACTGTGCTTGTCCGACAGGTCAGAGGAAGAGAAAAGTCGTGTAACACACCGAAACCAAAGTGGCTGGAGAAGTGTAGAAGACCTAGCACACACCGAGTGCCCCCGTTACAGACTAATGTTGTATCTGGTCTGACAATCGCATAGGCTCATACTCTCCCCACAGCCCTGGAACATACATGTTATTGCAGCCGCGCTCTTTGGCTGCACAGCACTGAACACCCACTTGCTTTGCTGCACATTATAACCAGCTGCAGTGATATTCTGCTTAAATCTTTAGACACCAAATAACATTAAACCACTTGGCACCATGTGGGGCATCCGTACTCTTCCTGTTCTTTAACATATTAGTAACCTAACCTACCCTACCTTGCTCATCCTCATCAGCTCTCCATCCAACTTCCCCTTATTGCTTTATTCTTCCTCTTGCTTGACATGTTTTTTTAATAGATGCCACTGAGCTGTGATTAATACTTCACTACCTGTGCACAGTTTTCTCTTGGTGTGGCAATGGGAGCCGTCCACTAATATTTACTAGATCAAGGTGACCTTTCTACCTTTTTACCCATTGTTCTGCCTTTATGTGTCCACCGTGCTGAATGGTCATACCTGCGAGAAGAAATTTCTCGAAATATAGAGCTCTTCTATATATTCCAAATTGGAAATGGACAGATCGCAGTCTTGATGATGAAATTTAAATCACACACACCTTCATGGCTACATGGGCCTGTTATACAACACTAAACCACTCCAACACCAGGTTTTTACCTTCTAATGTCTCATAAGGGAGTGGAGAGGCCATTACTTAACAGTGTGGAATGATGAAGAGGGTGTGTGTTTGTGTGTGTGCAGTGCCTAACCAGGCTACGCAACCTATCTTATTCACTAACTAGTCAGATGGCTGGCATACTTTCTAGTGGTGTGACAGCATGCCGAGCATTGAATTGTGCATTTTAATTGGGCCACTCAGCATTTTAGCCGTCAACATCAGACATTCCTGAAGTTGATTACCATCAAACCTGGTGGGTCCAGTCCTCCGTTGATACATCATGCCAGTTAGTGAACTGTGTTGACACTCTGCATATTTGTCTAGAGATCACACGGGTCAAAGTTTCTCTAAACGGAGAATTCAACCTGCGAATCATTAACAGAGTACAGGTTGTTGTGCAAACCTGGGGTGAGGTCCATTCCTCTGCATTCCTCAATCAATCTGCACTCATCAGTGGATGCTGCTGATAGATGATTGGTTTGAATGAGAAGAGTACATGCTGGGGACATGTCCCACTACCGAGCTTGAGCTGTGCTGGCCGCAGTGAGACTGGGGAAACTAAGGGCAAATTCCTGCGGTGTATTCACGCTCACTGGGCCAGTTATTGCGCAAAAGTGAGCAAATGCCTCCTGCAGGAATATCAGGAGAGAAGTGGATATAATGAGTGTGGGAATGGGTTTGAGGGGTGAGTCTGTAAGGTCAAAGACAGGAGCAGTTTGTCGGAGGCAGTTTTCCGTCGTGCTGACTTCTGCATATTTACCATGTTGAGTAACACAAGAGGGGGAAAAAGACAGCGATGAGGATTTTGTGTTGGTGGTGACAGTAGAGAGATGAGCAGGAAAAACTGAGGGAGGAGACAGTGAGACGTCATGTGACAAAGGCCTCAGTTAACACTGGAGGTGCATAGTTCACATGTTATCTAATGGAGCCACAAGGTTCCCCCAAAGATTAGGACTTTATCTGCTGCTGCATTGACATACCTTGTGTCTCTTTATCTTTTCAGTAAACAAGATGACAATGATTTAAAAAAAAAAAAAAAAAAAAAAAAAGATATTTGACAGCAGTCAGCCTTTTACTTAATTAGCTCCAGTGTGAGTTTGTGTTTCTTTAGCAGAGGCAGAGTTTGTCCTTGTGTGTTTCCAGTTGTCCATTTTGTCCACTGAGCTACATTACTCAACACCCCAGAGTATGTGGACTGAGCCCAGTTGAGTCCAGTTAAGTGCAGATTGTTACAGGCGAAAGCTCCTCCCCTGACAAACATGTTATTAAGTCTTTCTCTGTGCTCAGGGATCCACCACACGTTTGAACATGTCAAAGTACGCGGTGACGCCACCAGAGGTTTTATTGTAACTCTCGGCAGTGTGGCAGGCGGTTCATGCAAATCCTGCATCTCAGTGACAGTAAGGCAGCACATATTTCTCATGTCATGAGGCAGGGAGAAAGTACAGTGACGTGGGTTAACGAGCTGACAAGGAAAGCAGTAAAGCACACAAGCCAAAGGGCCTGGAACAGACAGCATCACTGCTGACTGACTGATCTTATTTGTCTGTTTGATCTGTTTTTGAAAACTGATGAGTTGGCTCTTTGCTCCACTGTTCTCTCGGGTTAGTTCACAAAAAAGAGGAAACTTTTAAAGCTGTCTTTCCTGCAACTAAGTGAATGGCCCAAGTGAAATCAGAAGAGCTTCAGTGTTTGCAGAAGAAGAGGAGTGTGTAGCACTGACCCCTCATAAATCACTTGTGTTACAGTGGCAGAATCAGTTGTGGTTCATTTTCCTATGGTGACAGCCACCTCAGTCTGTTTGCATTGAAGTGATTAAAGGTGAACTGTGACACAGACTGTTCGCTTCGCAGCTGTGGCTGATGGAAAGATGTGGAGGTAGATGGGATAATTTGATTTAACTTGCGATAATTTTCCTGTTGTTTTGCATGACCTGTGCAGTCAGTGCAACGCTCGTGTGTAATTAGAGGAAAAAACACCCAGTTGTTTTTATCGCACAAGAATTTACCCTGTTCTCGTCTGAGCTTTGATTATTTCAGCTTTGTCAGTGTGGACGTGTCCTCTGATGTCACAAAGTGAGCAGCATTAATTTGTTTGTAGCCAGCCTGAACGACCCCCCCAGCGCCCTGTATCACAACACACACACACACACACACACACACACACACACACACACACACACACACACACACACCACTGTTTTATCATTGCTGGCAAGGTGGGCAGCTGGACACAATGTTATTTGTTCTTTTGCCGCCCACTTTCACATGCTTTCAGTGTGACTGCCTGGCAGGCAGGCGGAGCCTCTTCAGATGGCCCGCGTTGGCTCAGGACGAGCTGTGAGTGACATTTTGTCAGGACAAATGGACCAAACAATGCATCCTGCAGTCTTTGCTGTATTGGCTAACATCTGGCTCCATAATAAGCTGCCAGGCCACTTCTCTTCTCCCGGCCTGCCTTCCTGTTCCAAAACAACTTTTTAAAAGAATGAAGGGAGCTGAAAATGCTTGAGGAAGATAAATAGCCTGCCTGCTAAACAACAATAGACAATGGTCTGTTTGTAGAGAATAACAGAAGCAAACGCTTTGACTGGTTGTCTGTCTTTTTGTGTGCATGTGATTGGCTGGTACTGCGTAGCAGGAACAACCTAACTGGGATGTGGCAGATACGAGAGGAGACGACTCTTCTGTTGGATTAAAGCAGTGGTTATTAAGGACTAATGTTGATCTGAAATATTGTTAATTCAGTTTTCTCTGAACAGGGTCGAACCATGGGTCAGTTTAATCCTTATCACACACTGATACGTATGCACTGAGTTGCAGCCTCTGAATATAAATCAAGCTGCTTGGCCACGATCATCTGATACTAAGTGATTGCAAGCTGAGACGCCTGAAATGAGATCTTTCTGCTGATCGTGTGTATCCAAATGTATTGTTAGAGGAGTTACAAGAGAAAAGAGAGGGAGTAATCTGCTGCATATATCCTCCTCTTACAAAGGTGGAATTTAATTGAACTGAATGCAAATTTAAAAAATTGAAAGTTGTTTTTTTTTTGGGATATTTTACGCCTTTATTCAATAGGACAGTGTAGCGAGACAGAAGATGCAGGGACAGAGAAGGAGGGAATGACATACAGCCGGCCGGGAGTCAAACCGGGGACTTCCTGCGCAGAGCATATGTGCCCTAACCATTCGGCTATTGGATTGCCCCAAGTTTGGCGATTTTTATAGAAATGGCAGAGCTGCTGCTGGACAGTCAGTTCAGTTAGCAATTACTCGATGGACATAAATTTCTCAACAATTGTAATAACTATTTTTTTCTCACTGGAAATCATTGATCAAGCAAAATGCTAAATTAGATGTGTGGGACTGTGAGCTCTTAATGTGTGAAACTGTAAAAAATAATCAGCACCTTCACTGATAATGAAATTAATCATTAGTTACAACCCTAATCAATGATCAAAGAGCTTAAGGTGAAACATGGCTGCAGAGAACTTCCTCTTCCATTTTTTCTTTTTAACTTAACACAGAAGTGAATTTAGAGAAGTAAGTTTCTGGCACGTGTAGTTCTAACAGTAGATTTTGGGATGTGAGATAATGGAAGTTTAGCCGTCGTTCGTTCCCTCACTGCCAGCTGATTCCAGGTCAACTGTGGGAAAGCCCTCGGCTTCAGCTGACAGCGATCCAGAATCAGCTCGTGGACCTAAACAACGAAGCAGTCAGTCAAACAGGCAGCCAGTGAGAAGACAGAACAGAGAGGAATGTAAGCCCTCTCAGCCTCTCCTCTGTCTCTCTCTCTGTTCTGCCTGTGGTGGTGGCCAGAGAGCATGCAGGGGGAGACATTCCTTTGGTGGCCCATGATGGGAGGGGACTTTTTACTAAAGGGGGGTGGGGTGTCCTGTTTTTTTGCCTGACAAGAGAGTTGGGGGTTTGCAGGATTGCAGATGTGGTTGATGCGGTGAAGATGAGTGGGAGAATCTTCCTTGAGGGCAGAGGATGCTCACTGGGGGAGGGGGGGGGGCAGCATGAGTTTCCAGCCAGCTGGTTATGATGTGGCGGAAGTTATGGCGCCAATAGTTGCTCCAAATACTTGTGAGCAGAAAAGTTTTCAGACATTGCCGCCCTGTGATTGATTGCACTTTGCTTTGCCTCTGGTGTGGCAGGCAAGTTCAAAGTGCTGGCCAGAGTTACCCAGAGCAGCAAACCTGAACACATGGTCCAATCAGCATAGAGATTGTAGCCACCATGCAGCCCACGGCTGGTATTGACATTGGTCCACTGTGGGCCTGTGTGTCGAGGTGGTGAGGTCTAATGTGTTTCTCTTTCAAAGAGATTTCTTCACGGTCTGTTTCTCTCCCACTCTCTTTGTGTGTGTGTGTGTGCGTGTGCGTGTGCGTGTGCGTGTGTGTGTGCGTGTGCGTGTGCGTGTGTGTGTGTGGGGAAAGCTTTGCATTTTGGGACAGAGAGGAGAACTTGGGTGCGTCCACATGTCATAGAAGCCATGAATCCCTGGACTCAGTTCATGGCTGACATAACCTTAGCTCTCTCACTAACTGTGCTTGTTCACATGCTCTCTTCTTGGCTATTGTGCATAGTTATGAGGATTAGTAAATGGCATTTCCCACTGATGAATTGAAATTGGCAACAACAGGGACTAAGAATTTCCTTTTGGTTGGCTGCCAATATTCATGTTGATAGTTTTAGCCCCCCCTAACCCTAACCCTAACCCCTTATGTCCTCAAGTGTATCTTTGACAAAGGTATTTAAGGACATTTTTTTGGAAATAAGAGCTTTGCTCCACTTATCATTGTGTTACAAACAGTTGGTAGCAGTTTTGCCGTCTCATATTTCTGTCGACCTTTAGACAAGTGATTCACTTATCAAGCAAAGATGCAAAACATTTGCTGCTTTCAGCTTCTCAGATGCAAAGATTTGTTGCATTTCTGTTCATCGTAAACTGAATATCTTTTCTAACTCTGGAAAGATTAATCTAAGATGTTTTTTGTTTATTCCTGGCATCAGTCAGTCACTTTTCTCACTGAGCTGATCAGTGACACAGCAACATCACTCAAACAGACTCATGTCAGAGTTTTATATCATGAACTGCATCACTTTATATTTCAGCAGGGAAACAGTGGCTGCACTGATTGTCTCAGTGTCTCATTGTGACAGTATGTGTGTTCTAATGCAGACCTTGTGTTTACGAGAAGTTGAAGGGGGGTGTTGTTTGTAAGAAAGCAGCAGAAGAAAGGGTTGTGTGTGTGTGTGTGTGTGTGTGTGTGTGTGTGTGTGAGAGATTAAATGCCTGTGTTTACATGTGTAAAGGGTGGGGGCACTATTATATTCTGGGTCTCGGGGAGGAGGGGGTTTGACTGCAGTTTGAAAGTGAGGTTTCCCCCCTCTAGTTTTCCAGCACTGTCACATAGCTGTGGGTTGGTCTGCCCGAGGCTGCTGGTAAACACAGTGCAGTTAAACAAACGCAGAGTCGTCTCCTGTCCTCACCTACTGCTTGAGTGTGTGTTTGCATCAATCTGTGTGTGAGTTTGAGTCTCCTAAAGTTATTGTGCATCATCTGTGGTCCGTTTAACGTACAGGGAAATAAACTGAAGAAACAATGTACTGTTGAAAAAGGGCAAAGCTGCAGTTCAGCTTGGCTTAGAGCATGTTCCTCATAAACAAACACCTCAGTGTTTAAATGGAAGGATTCAAGTAACCTCACCTCACAACCGCAATTATTATAGGTTTCTAACTGATCTGCAGAAATGATGCTAAAAGATAAAGAACAGTTCTGTCCATGTTCCAGGTCTGAAGACTCTGCAGGGCGGATTTCAGTAAAAATTTAAGGCTGTAATGTAGAATCCTGCCTGAAAATCTGAAAGATATGAAACAGAGAAATATCACCATCGTCATTGCAGTCATTAAAAAAAGATACCAGTGTAGCCTGTGCTGTGCATTCTTAGCTATGTGCCACTGTTACCTGCTGTATCTCTGAATATCTCTTTCTGCATCTCTCTCCTGTCTCCATGGCTGCACAATGCACATAGCATTCCTGTATCTGTGAGGCTGCAGCCTCTCTATTCTGAACCACGGCGCTCTGCAGGGCTCTGTATTTTTGGAAACACCACTTCAGAGCTCTGCTTTCATCCTGCACCTGAGAGAGGGCAAGAGTGTTCAAATTCAATACAATTTTTATCAGAAAAACAGAAGAACAAGAAGCGAAATCTTCTTGACAGTGCGAAATGTGGCCATTTTGCACTGTCCTCAAATATTATGAGGGAGGCTAATGCAGCGCCTTGTTTCATACACTGGAGACTATAGATAGATGTGCTTTGCCCACACTGTAAGCCCACTTTTTGCAACTCAATGTGGTTGAGTGCATGCATGCTGTTTAGGTGTTGCAAGGTGCTGACCACTGTGAGAAGATGTTTTCCTGTGTCACTGGTGTTATTTCATTAGTGCAAGAATTGCAGACCTCATACACTTTCACATACACTCACATACTTTCCTTTTGAAATCTTTGTATATTGTTAAATTCAACAGACCTTACATATTGCAAGGAAAAAACAGCAGCACTACTGCAGCTGTCTGCTTGTGAGTTGGGGCCGCTGCACTGAATGCCCTGCTTGACGGACAGGAGTCTCACAACATTGCTTTCATTGATTGAAAATGAAATGTAGGTCAAGCTGAAATGAGCGATTAATTCAACAGCAACCATGTGGTAAAGATGGCAGAGAATTCACAAGCCAGCTCTGCTGCAGGTGGAGGAAGGTGCACTTGGAGAAATCTAAAGAAAAAACAGTTTGGAAATACTTTGGACTTTGGTCAGCACGCAGCAAAACAGTGGAACCTCAAGATGAATTTGTGTGCAGGCTCTGTAAACTACAGTTAGCCTAGTCTACCGTTACAGGTGAAAATATGCACACAAACCTTTAGAAGTATCTATGTCTCTGGTTGTATTGGTTTCCCCTCTTATAGACATAGATGCTCAAATGGTTTGAACCCATTTGGTTTTTTTTTTAGGAAGGAATAATTGAACAGCATTTTTGGCCAATTCTGACGGCGTTATTTGTGACACTTGCAGCAAGTTGTAGCTCAGGTTTAATTTCATGGATGATTTGTTTAATGCTCATTAAAGGGGAATTTCACAGGTTATACATATACAGGTCAGTGTACCAGGCACACTGAGTGCCACTCGGCCTGAAAACAGTTGTATAGTGCTCCTGTGATTCTGACCTGCTCAGGTTTGTCCACAAAATGCTTATTAGCATTGTGGGAAATGTAGGATCCAGTAATTTTGGAGCTTGACCCGTACAATGGACTAAGGCTACAGCCACATTAATACGTTTTAGTTTTAAATCCCATCACTTGTGCTATGTTTACATCTAGCGTCCACACTATTGTGTAGTTTCTGAGCCCCTAAAGTTGAGACACTGCTGACCCCGTTTTAGTTTGAAAACTCCAGGATTGCATTGTAATCATGTAATAACGATGCAAACACCCATATTCTTTTCTTGATTGGATCTTATCAATTACGACTACCAGAGCTGAATGCAGCATAGATAACGAATTACAAGTGTCACTGACCTTGTTATCTTTGCTAGCAGCTGCTGTGTAGTTAAATTCTGTGTTTTAATGCTACAGCTGTCTGTGCTTTCCTTGATCGTGGTATGTTCTGCAACTAACCTACTCCTGAGTAGACAATAGTCATGTGATATGCGTTTTCTGGCGTGTTAGTATGGACGGAGGTTATTTTCTGATATGAAGCTAAAATGGTCGTCTGGATAAAGAAAACACAGTTTTAACATGAAAACTTATTAGTGTGGATGGACCCTAAACATTAACGATATCTCACCTTCTCCTGCTTCACTTTTGACCATTCTTCTTTAAGTCTGTCTTGTAAATCCTCCAACATAATAGAAGTACATTGCTAACTGGACCCTCAGCATTCCTAATACTGAGCTCAACCCTCACCAAATTCACGTACTTACTATGACTATAAACTATAAGATTTAAGGGACCAATTTGTGTTTAGTTTAATGGTTTATATTTCAGTGTGGAACAAACCTCATCATGTCAGCCTGTGTGTGTAAACTGTGTATTGCTCACACTGTCTGGATTGTCCTCAGTCCGATCGTCCCCTTGATACCAGTGTGATGGTGCAGCAACATCTGCCACCCCACCCACACCACCACCACCACTACTCACACAGAGATTATGTCCCAGCTCAGAAGACCAGATTAAATGTGACACGTATCTGAGATGATACGTAAAGGCACAGAAGATATGTATGGATGTGGCTCCTGTTTTATTTTACAGTTTGGTGTTGAATTAAGGGCACAGGGTGAACATATGTCAAACATCAGAGCTACTGGGGGCACCAGTCAGAAAGCTGGAACTCACATTGTTCACAAATAGAAGATGTAATCTCCCATAAGAAATGGATGGGGATAAGTTAACAAATCTTGTTTTTACATGACCCATAAGAGCAAAGTATTTGCTTTTTTTTAATGATCTTTTTAACCACTACAAATGAATTTCAAGTCCTCAAGAACAGTAAAGGAAATAACACCTCGGTACAGACACTCTGCAGTGATTCAGCCTCCTCATCTTAAAATAGAAGACATGTTGAATGAAAACTGTGGTTCAGTTTGTTAGAAAGGTTCAACCAGTGAAGGCCTGATTAGATCAAAATGATGCAGAGCTGATTTATTCTCCTGGCTATGTCTTCAGTGCATCTTCAGGTAGGTCAGGATCCAAATAGCAGGCCGTGTTCCTATAATGTTATTGTTGCTCTATAGCATACACCTTGGTGGATGTCTGCATGCATGGCCACGCCTAGACAGGTTCTTCTTCCTCTGGGGTAGGTGTGTGAATGAGCAACAACAGGCCGCGGTAGTCTGGTAAGAAAGGGTGAGCTGGGGTGGTAAGGCCTCCTGCTACATCTGGGACATGCTTAGATACATATATGCACACAGCAAACATCTGGAGGGGATGTTTGGCTGGATCAGAGGTTTAGCACCGCATCTCACGCTCGTCTGCCTCAGTCTGAAAGTCACACAGATGTGGTCATAGAACAGAGCAGACCTTTTGGGCTCTGAAACTATTTATCCAGCATTAAACAGATGCCCTGATGATCTACCCTCTTTTCCACCCTCCTCATGTCACCTGAAAATAAATCCCAGTCAAAAATCCAGATCTTGAGGTTTGCTCAACTGCTGTGTAAAGGATCAAGAACCAAGGCATTATTTTGAAAAGTTTGCATTTTGGTTCTACTTATTTGATTATCTGGACGCACTGTGTTACTTATGCACATTTCCACTAGTGGTGGATATCAAACCTCAGTGCTCTTTGGCACTGAATGTGTTTGTAGAGTATCAAAGTGTTAGTACCAAAAGCTGGAACAAAACGTCTGGTCTGATTAATAATCATTAGATCCTGCTTTCAGTCAGAATGTGGCATCTTGTCACATGCACGTCTTTATTTAATTAACAGCCTGTGGTTGTTAAACTTTTCTTCCTGTATTAAAACAGATTTAGAGAAAAGGTGCAGTAAAATGTCGGTGTTGTCAGGGACAGGATGTTCAGTAGCTGCTTCACAATAAAAGCCTTATAATGTTTGACCGTTAAAGAGCTTTAATTGTGAAGCTTATTACTGCTCCAAACATTACATATTTTAGATGATGTGTTATTTCTGACTCTCACATGTGGAGTTACAGTTCTGTTCCTAAAAACCTTTATTAAGTCCTTTTTTAATTCAGTTTGTAAACACAAGCATCAGTTAACTTTAACTTTTTTTTTTTTCTTTTAATCTGTGACATGGTCAAACTTATTCACTGTTTTTTATTTCAAAGTGTTTGCTCTTGTGTTGTGGAAATTTAACGTGAATCTGCAGCATCAAAAGTGAATTGAACTCTACCCTGACAGGGAATCAGCTGATGAGGCTGCTGGGATCTGTAGGCATCGGTTGGTGTTTGTTGTGGTCTCGAGACAAAAACCTCCATCTATCACTGTGGCTTTTAAAGCGTCGTAACGCAGGTGAAGATGGGGCAAACAGGACATGATTCAAACTAAGTGTGTGTGTTTGTTTCCTCTGAGGCTGTCTCTGATTTCCTCAGTGAGCTCCTGTTGTATTATTTAACAGCTTTGAAACTAGGGCACTGGGCAAAGAGGTGAAGAGGAGAGGCCCACAGGGACACACATACATGCCAACATCAGACAAAATGAATAGTGTATATAGTTATTTAAACCCACACGTAACACTAGAAATACCTTTCCATGAGATATACAGAGATCATAGTGAGTCTAAAACATGGAGATGAAGTGCACTGCAGTGCCTTTTGAGTTTGACTTTCTATAGATTATCACTGCTAATGCTAACAAATCACTCGTCCTTCTGTTCAGCCAGAACAACCAGAAAAAGATAATGCACTACTTCTTGATTTTCCTGCCAAAATACCATCTGCTATTTGAAGCAGCACAAAATAAAAGCCATAAACTGACAAATGTTAATCTGCAAAATATTAATATGTAAATCTACAACAACAAAAAACAATCCAAAACCATGGACTGAAAATATGGGAACACTCTCTCTGAGTTTGAACACTGAAATGATAACCATTTGAGTGGGTATCAATGGAGCCTGTGTTGGTTTCAGTGCACATTACAGCAGCATTAAATATTTACTGATTGTGCCTGGCCTTCAGGTTCCTCTGCTGCTCTCATTTATAGCAAGGACGCTCTGCTCACCAGATAATCCCACGCAACACTCTTCCTCTCCTTCTCTGACTCTCCACATTTATTTCTTCCCTTGCATTTCTCTTGTCTTTGCCAGAGTCGTTAAGGCAACAGGCCTCAGACAAAAGAGGATAACTGGAGTGTGTGCTGCTATTTTTAGGACTTGGCCCGTTTGCTTTTGACCATCGGTGTTGCAATGCCAAATTGTTTTTCTGTGTCTGTGTGATTTAGCAGTTCAGCTCTGGGGCTTCTGTCTGTATTGTGGGATGTATTTCTGGTCAGGGATCTGCAGGACCAGCCTGGGTCCTGCTCCTCACTTCAATCTCTGTGTGTGTGTGTGTGTGTGTGTGTGTGTGTGTGTTTTTTCGTATTTCATAATTTGGGGGGGCGGGGTCCCTGTGAGACTACAGGCCTGGAGCTTTTACAGAGGAACATGGAAATGGACAATAGGGTCTCTCTTTTCTGCTTTAAAACACAAAGGCAGCAGCTGGAATGATATTAACTCATTGTTTTAGCTCATACATGATCATTCACAAATATCATCAGAAATCATGTACTTATATCTTTGAATATGTTTGCTCTCTCTGGTCTTAATTATTTTACTCTTGATTATTCTGACATGTTATTTTGGGGGCAGATTATGCATGCTGCAAGTGTAAGACTGCATTTTTTTTTTAATCACATGCAAGCAGAGAAATGCTTGAGACAGATGGCTGATGAACACGTACTGCAGGTTCACTGCCAGTTTGTGCAGCTGAAAAGACTGACGATCCAAACACAGTGCTGCTGCAGGCCTAGGGATTTGAAAGGGAAATGGAAAGCAGGAGGACTCTTTTCCTCTTCCCTGGCCTGTTTCTGTTGTTACTGTAGTTTTACCCGTTAGTAGTGTTGATTTTCATGGTGAAGTGGTTGTGTATAGAGACAGTATGGAAGAAAGATTATTTATTATAAACTGTAGCATGAAGAAACATGCTGTTGCCTCAGAAGACAGAAACTGACTACTGAGCTGAACAAATCCTATTTTTTTAAAGTTAGTTTAAAGTTTTTGCCTTTATTCTAATAGTTGCAGTGAAAGAGAGAGAGAGGAAAGTCAGGGAGAGAAAGAGGGGATGACGTGTAGCACAGGGCCTCAGGCTGGACTTGAACCCAGGTCGCTGCGGTCAGGACTAAGCCCTAATGGTATGAGCTCCAACAGGTGAGCCACCAGGTGTCTGAATTTTTGATAAATCACTCAATGCTGAAAAATAAATCTCACATCAGAGACAAAGGAAAAAAGAGGATGAGTGAGACTCATGTGTTTGAGATGGTGTCTAAGAGTGACTGCAGCGCTGTGTTCATCCCCATGGAAGTCCTTGTAGTAGAGGAAAGAGGAAGGAAGGAAGGCTCTGAGGTTTCTGTGGTTTTCTATCCCTTCCCTGTTTCAAAGATAAAGTCCCCACACGCAAACAGTCAAGCATGCCCTCTGAGTCAGGCCGAAGAGACAGATGGATCACTGTGTGTTTGTGTGTGTCACTGCCCCCTTTATGAACCAGATGAGCAGCCAACAAGGGAGAAATGCCTGCACATCAGCCCCACTGTATATTACACAGAAGTACAGAACATGGAATAATTTGTCTCCAGTTTTGTCCAGGATGCACTTGAAACCACTGTCTTCATGCCCATGTTCAGTTATTGCATAAAGAAAACCCCAGTGGAAATACAGGGGAAAAAAACTCTTGAAAATACCGCAAAAAGGTATTCCTTTTGTGCTGAGGTGGAGAAGGTGGTTTACTGGGAAAGAAGATACTGTTGAAGGCCAATGGAGGTTTTAAGTTTCTGCAAAATTGCAGCAATGTGCATTTACCATTGGTTATAAGTGACCTGCCAGTTTTATGCTTAAACCATCTTCTGTAGATCATTGTTTTTACTCTTAAAGTCTTTTGAGGTGGTGGTTTGTTTAAAAGTCAGAGCTGACATTTCGGCCAAACCAGCAGCTGTAGCAGAAAGTCGTCTTGCTGCTCGCTCTGCCGCTGGTCTTAATGTGGGTCAGGGAAGTCCTCTGCCCTCTCCGCCATCGGCCACGGGCCTACTATCCTGTCTCATCCAATCAAAGCTGGCCTGCAGGGGATTATTTAGCTACCGTTCCCTCAGTTAACAAAGACTCCTCTGTTGGCCCTCCTCTGACTCACAGCACTGTCGGGAGTACACAACGGCGTGTGTGTGTGTGTGTGTGTGTGTGTGAGTGAGAGAACACAGACCCTGGTACCCTGCAGTAGCTTCCAAGCAACACAGTCTTGTCTCTGACGTGTGAATGAGCGCAGCTCTCCTGGTTTTGACACCACTGCTGTGGAGACATGACAGCTCGATGCTGCAGCGTGAGAATCGTGCTGCAGTGTTTCCTGCTATGCTTGCCACTGCAGTATGAGAACAGTTTCTGTGCTAACACACTCTTATCGCTGCTCCCTGGATTGATACCTTATTTTTTGTCTTCACTGTGACATCCATGCACATATTGGCAGCTGCAGCAGTGCAGATTTCCAGCTGTGCTATGTTGAAATGAAAGACTTTGCTTTGGTTGAAAGAAGTCTTTTACTTTGTCACATTATATCCGGGAAGTAGTGAAAAACATTTTAGAGAAGGATGTTGGAGAGAGACAGAGAGAGGTGATGGTAAACGGTAATTCTCTATTGGACGAGAGGTTGAAGAATAAACAGTGTTGTTAACAAAGGAAGAAAGCACAACTGTGGAGTTCATACTACATACAGGAGGTCAGAGATGGATAATAAACCTTCCCAAAAAAGATGCTGTAATCTAAGGTAGCTGAACAGCCCTGAAGTGGGGTTATTGGACTAATGTGGTTACTGTGGTATCACCAAACTCTGTATAAGGATTTCCTAAATGAAACTAAAAAAGCATCTATAACCAATCAGCAGCTGCAACTGAAAATCTGATTTGAATACGGAGCTCGTTTTAATGTGTGATGTACTCATTTGAACTCTGGTGAAAGCTGAGAAGCCAGTGTTGATTTCACCCCCAGACCTAATTCTTTAGAAGAGAAATGTCAGGGAAGTGGAAGAAACTACATGAAGGCTGCTGAGCTTTGAGACAACCGAGGTGTGAACGTGCAAGAGGAAGTTCAGCATTTTTATATCTTCCATTGCTCTTATTTCTTTACCATGCATGGGCATACTTACAGCCAGTAATTCAGCATGAGATGACTATATGTTATGCACCCCTGTCACCCTGCCAGACTGTGATAGATGATGTCCAGTTTAGAAAAAAAAGAAAGGTGCAGCTGGTTTACTGTCACTGATTCACTGTCTACACATCCTGGACGGGGGGGAGGGGGTGCTATAATACTAAAGTCATTTTAAAGGGATTATATCAATCTGGAACTGTGATCCCCCCACAGACCCAGCCTGCACAGTGGTAGCTCTGCATGAGTCTGTATGAGTCTATCTGGGGCATGAGGATCACTGCATTAAGGTTTTAGGTTAGTGTGGGAGGAGTGTGTTGATGTAGAAGTGTGTGTTTGACCAGTGTGTGGATATAAAAAAACGATCCTGTGAAAGAATAAGAGATTGTTTTCAACCTAAATCTAGACTCATCAGACAAAACCAACTCTCTGAAGGAAAACATAACTAGACATTTTATAGACTAAAATAAATTAATCAGCTAAATAATTTAGTTGTTGTACACACATGCCAGTTTCTTTTAGTTGTTAAAAAAGGAATTGACCTGGGAATACCCAAACACCACTCTCAACCTTCCTGTCTGTCTGATGTGACACTCACAGCGGTTGATTATTGTCCTTTTGCATGTTGGTTTGCTTGGCATTCGCTTGACTGTGTATGTGTTAGACGAGCGTAGGACCAGTGAGTCATGAAGCCATAAAGGGCAGGGTGAGCTCTGGAATGTGTGACAGAGCTAGACCAAGGGGGTGGTGTGTGTGTGTGTGTGTGTGTGTGTGTGTGTGTGTGTGTGTGTGTGTGTGTGTGTGTGTGTGTGTGTGTGTGTGTGTGTGTGTGTGTGTGTGTGTGTGTGTGTGTGTGTGTGTGTTTTGTACGGGTCATCAACAAGCGGAAACACACAGGAACAAACAATGTGCCGCTCCTTGTACTGGGTCTGGACTCTCAGCTCCTTTTACGAGGTCTCCTTCCTCCCCCACTCCCATGTCTCCTAATGACTCGCAGCATCAGGAAGTCCTTGAAAAGTCTGGAAACACTCTGCATGATCTAGATATCAGACCCTATCTCACATGAAGATCTGATTTTTACCCGCCAAAATGGAGTAAAATGTATTTCATGTCCACTTTTTATCAAACACATTTTCTCCAATCAAAATACCTTGCATATGATATTTGGAAATTGGATGCCTTTAATTAACCTGCATGTCCATATCTTGAATACATGGCTCAGTTAATAGCACAGCCTACACCCTGTCTGGTTAAATAACACACTTGAGCTCCATCAGCCTGATAATCAGACCAAGTTGTCAAAATTTCATGAATTGCAAACAGCTGGAGTAGGACTTCTTCTCTGTTGGTAATTCATTTTGAGATCAGCATTTTCATTTTTGTTTTTTCATTGACCGTGTTTAGTCAGAAATCTACAGGTTTATCCAGTTTTGTTTCTTCTTTCTGAGTTTTAAATTCAGCCCCACGTAGCACAAAAAGTTCAATGTCTGACTTCCTGAAAACTTCCTAAAACTGAGTGACAAGCACAAAGGGCATTGAAATTCACCAGATGGGAGTGAAGGCCATCTAGGGACATGCATACACTCCTTCAGCTACACTTTGACCTCAGCCTCTTGCTCAGTGGCAGGAAGTTAGGTGGTTCTCTTACAGAGCAGCAGCTCTCTTTTCAGTTATTTTCTTCTTTTTGTAAAGATGTATTTTATCTTTTACTTCATCTGATCTCACCGCGTCTGTGTCTTGATGAATATGTGTCCAGCTTTCTGCTCATCTCTGCCTTTATCTGGTTTTCTCTCTCTCCTGTTTGTTTCTGCTGCTTTGTAGGAAGCAGAGGGGGGCAACAAAGGAAGGTGTTTGTGTGAGTCATGTTTCACATTCCTGCACTTTAGGGCACATGCACACAGACACACACACACAATCATTCATAAAATGGACATGTATGCAGTCAGGTAACGTTAAGGTGTAACGCTGACAGTGTGTGTTTCTGCGTGTTCATCTCCTGTAAATTCTTCATGCATTTTTAGTGTGTGTGTGTGTGTGTGTGTATGTATGTGTGTGTGTGTGTGTGTGTGTTTGTGTCAGCAGGGGTTGCACCTTGCTGCCCTCTTACATCACCATTGTCGCTGTGACAGGCAGCTAAAATGCGTTGCCTTATAAGGTAACAGCATGCAAGGCGGATGGAAAGGAGGAGGGGCAGGAAGAGCCTGTTACCGTGACAATGCTGTCTGCTGCCGGGCAACTGGGCCAGCCTGAAACTCCCGTTTGGCCACATTTTCACACACATACACACACACACACACACACACATCTCTGTGTTCCTATTTATTCTCCCTCCTTCATCTTATTCATTTCTCGAGCGTCACATGATTCAGTCATTTAATATTTGCTTTTTGTTGTTAAGGGAAATATTTTTGTTTCTTCTTTTGGCCTCTTTGTTGTCTGTCTGTCTGTCTGTCTGTCTCTCTCTCTCCCCACCAAGGTGTGTGCATACACGTTGGTTATCATCATAGGTTTTGTATGAGATCAGCAGCACATGAGCAACAACAGTGGGAATGTGAGTGGGAATGCCAAGAATGAAGATTTCTAGCTGTTGAAATGCCTTGGTTCTGCTACCACACATGCACACACAGATTATACTTCTTTTTCCTTTCTTTTCTCCTTCCTCTTTATTCCTCTCCTCCCATCCCCTCCTGTTGTCCCCCAAATCTCATGGCAGAGGCGACACACGGACGGCCAACCTGCCGTGACCTTGGCGTTATAACTTAACTTTTTGTCAGATGTGTGTGATTGTAGCTGACAGAGATAGAAGAAGTGATTAAAATAACCCAATGCTGAGTAACACTGTCTTGGTCGCTCTGTTAAGCACTTACTCACTCTATCTATAGTGGCGTTTACTCACACAAAGGCAGACACATTCACACGCTAGAGCCAGAAAAATGGCCCTCTGTGCCCGAAAAGTGATGAGAGAGGAAAAGTCCAGTTACAACATTAAAGAATATCTAATTGGAAAAGAAGGTTTCATTGCCCTGGAAATACTCCTCTAGATAAATATAAAATTTCTCCCACACTTGTTCTATAACAATAATTACTTCTCTTTTCTCACCAATAACTTCCTCCAAGAGGCTTCAATTGGTTTCAGATGTTTTTTTTTTAGTCACTGTTCTGAATAGACTCTGTGAACTGAGTGGTGTGAAGAAACCCTTCTCTGAAAATAAGTTAACCAACACTAGTTCCCTTAACCAGTCTGTAGTTTTACAACACACTTGTTAAAATGAAAATGAAGCCATTTGTAATTATAGTGGCATTAATGGATACATTGCAGAAATGAGGGTACAAAATGGTTAAAGGATTAATCCTCAGGATAACATGCGTCAAAATAACAGTGGTTATAATTTTAGCCTTGATTTCACAGGCAGCAACAAGTGTATTGTCCAGCAGAGAATCATAGAGGGGGGTTGAGATTAGCTGATACAATATATCAGCTAATCTTATTTATATATTTATATATATATATATATATATATATATATATATATATATATATATATATATATATATATATATATATATATAAAATAAATAAACATCCTCTGCTGAAATGTTGTTGTTTGTAAATATCAAACATGTTTGATGGAACTCGCATCTTTTCACAGAGAAACACAGTTTTGTTTTGTGCATTGAAAGAACAACGCACCCTCCTGTTTGTGTCAGGAATCGATGTGCAGTGATGTTCTGTGCTACACATTGTGAGCCACAGTGACAGATGCAGGAGCTGCCAGTTGTGTTGCACAAGATCTTTTTGTATTTGTTTACCCATAAAAGTCCCATAAATGTAGAGCCTTTAATAACACAGTTCAACCAAAAGGAACACAACAGGATGTGACTGGTAAATGTAGTCCAGGAAGTAGAACATCACCGTGTATACCTTTAAAGAGAACGTATGTCAGGCCAGACCGCAGGTAATAAAGACATCCATGTTGGTCAGACAGCTGAAGTGCAGTGTCAGTAACTGAGCCACTCTTGTTTAAATGTTGCTGGTGAACAGTAAATGCTGTTGCAGAGACGCCGCAGCCTAAAACTCATATATTCCAAAAATACGGGAACATGCTTGTTTGGTAGAGACACCAGCAAGAATCACATCATTTTTATATATATATTTTTCAGTGATAATGAAATGCAATTACAACTCCCACTAAAATCATGACTTATCACAATTGCAATATGTATCGCTATATGAATTTTTTTTTTTTGGCTTATCGTTCAGCCCTACTAACAGGCAATAGGCAGTAAACATATCAGGTTTGTAAAAAGCTGGTGGTAACCCAAATGAACTCCCATAATCATATCATTTTTGATATTTTACTGATTTTACTCCAGCCTGTGGATTTACAGGTCGTTGTCTAGCTGCAGAAGTGTTACGTGGCTGTTTGCACATTTAAACCATAGACTTTATATAAAAATGGACGTTGACGCTGGCTCTGGAAAATGAAGCCAATGCAGAAGTGCCTTAAAACTGCATTCTATCGAAGGACCATCAGGGGGCGACTCCACTGGTTGCAAAAAGAAGTCCGATTGTATGGAAGTCTATGAGAAAATGACCCTACTTCTCACTTGGTTTATGACACCAGTAAACATTTTCATAACGAGTTTATGGTCTCGATCGCTAGTTTCAAGTCTTCTTCAATACAACATGATGCTCATTTTTAAAATTATAGTCCCATTTAATTTAAAATAGACGATAAAGTAGGGTATGCATTGGGGCATGGCTAAAGGATGATTGACACATTTTGGCTTGTCAATCTAGAGCAGTCCCTTTTAACTATTAACTATTAAAAGTACTTTAACACTTCGTAATAAAGTTTACCTCGACTTATGGAAAATGACTTCGGATTCAGCAGCACTGCGTAGCCGAAAGATTGATGCTGTTGTCAGGTCGACAGTTTAGGTGGGCGTGGATAGTGACCTCGGCTCTTAGGTCAGCCCCACCCCTCGCTCCTACTCAGCTCCACCCTCTTCTCCAAATATGGTTTCTTCTGGTTTCAAAAAATCAAGATGGCGGCGGTCAACTTGCAAACTCGAGGCTTCAAAATAGCAATTCGCAAACCAATGGGTGACGTCATAGTGGGTTGCCACCTGATTTAAACCTGTAAAACTTGAGTTACACTGCAGCTTCTCAAAGCACAAGGCCAGAGGGTGATCTGTCTCCTGCACCACACACACTGATCGCAGGCGCCTCATCTGAAACGTTTTCTCAGCATAAACACAGCTATAACATTTGCATATATCCCAGGTGGTTGTGTGAAAATAGATTTTATTTGTAAAGATAAAGCTCTTAGATGAACAGTAGAGGTTTCCCAGAGCTCTGCTTGTGGTGTTTTGTATTGTTTTCACCAGTTTTACCAGCAGTTACTTTCCACTCAGACATCTGAAAATGTTACTTCATACATTGCGTGTACATGCAAAAATACTATAATAGTTTTTTCTTTGCTCTGAGGATGTTGTTTTGTAGCTTAAATCTAGTTTGTTGTCATATTCTGTTCTGTTGGTTCTTTGTTGGAAATAAATTGTGAAAATACCAACACCGGAGGTGCTGTCAGACTCGGTCTGGAATGAAGACAACAGTGTGCTGTCTAACAAAGGCAGGTTTGGTGGAGTGGCTCCATTTCCTCCTCCCTGTACTGATCAACAACAGAACTGCAGAACCGTCCTGCAGCTCTGGAAAGATTCAGCCAGCGGTTTTAATGAAAGGCCGACACAAACAGCTGATGCTTCGCCCTGCCAACTGCTATCAGGCCTGCCAAGCTCCTGATTGGGAAAGTGCACAGACACACACACACACACACACACACACACACACACACACAGTGGGGGGAACAGTGATAGAGTACAAAAGACAGACACAGAAGTGGGTGTGTATTATTATTATTATTATTATTATTATTATTATTAATAATAATAATAATAATAATAATAATAATAATAATAATAATGACCTCAGCTCATTCAGTGATGGGAGAGCTGTGGTGTTGTAATGGGAGGTCAGGCTGGTGAAAGAAGGGGAACACCGCTCTGGCTACTGGCGGCTGTGGCCTGCAGGATCAGCTGGATATGAAAAAAAATAACTCCAAGGAGCCACATTTGCATCTCAACAAGGCCAAAGTGAACTCTGTCAAGGTTAAAGGAGACGTTTATGTTAAACAGTCACAGGCCTGCCTGTTGTTTGTTTCAGGCTCTTTTCTCCATCTCTCTGTTGACTCGTGATAAATTAACTTGACTTTCAGCCAGCTGGAGGCTTGAATAGTGCAAGGTCAAAGTGCAACACGTATCTGTAATGATCTCAATGTCATCACTGCTTTGCTTCTCATGACTCAGACATGGAGTCGACCCACTTATCCAGAACAGATTACTTAAATATGGTTCAGTTAGTAAATGATATTCCTAACCGACCATCAGTACAACCAGCAGTAAGGAGCACAAGGGTCAGCTGCATTGGAGTCACACAGTCAGTCTCAGAGACGGTGATGTGAAGTTCAGTTCACTAGCACAAGAACTTGTTTCAAACTTGTTGTTCCTTAATCTGTTTTTCTGTCCCAGTGTGTCCCCTGTACACAAGGTCCTGTTCCACTGTGTGGAGTTGTTTGGCAGTTTCCAGGTGTTACCCATGACTCTGGTTTGGTCTCCAGGAGTGGGCCTGGTCTGCCCTGGCGCCTGAATGGGATCCTTATCTAGATAACAAACTGCATGCTGCCACAGAGCCAGGATAAGAAGCAGGCCTTGTTCAAAAATGTGTTAAAACCATTTTTTATTTTTAAGTGTTACTTTTCATTTCAAGGAATTTAGAGTAGGCATCAAATTTCTGAAGCAGTCACTTCTATCATCAAGTATCAAATATGGTTCAGTAAAAGCAGTTGAAGCGGTGATACGTTTGTGCGAGATGAAGTCATGCATGGCCGTGTGTGTCAGTTTTTTTCCTTCTCAAGAGTGTGAGAACCTTTCTAAACGTACATGTTGGTTGTGAAACAGCCTGGTTGAGTCATTTGGTTACTGCTCGTGGGCGGTGTTTAAGGCCCTTGATTGTAAAACGGTGTCAATCATTGCAGCACCTGTCCTTGTTACTTTAACCACACAATTAATCAGACTTTTTTTTGTGGCTGAGGTGTGGCTTCTAGAAATGAGTGCAGTTTTCAGTACGCGGAGGAGTTTGTGACGTATCTGTCAAGGTGTTCATCTTCATCAGTTTAGATGTTCAGAGGTTTATTTTACATTCAACGTTGATCAGATAGAGTTTTATCTTTCTTGTCTAGTGAATAATCTGTTGTTTGGCATTAATATGTTTCAGTTTTTTTTCCTCTCAATTATCAAAAAACAGATTTTATTTTATCCCTAACGTTTTTCTTCACTGTTCTTTACCTTGGTGTTTTTAACTTTTAATTCCTGTGTGATAAGCTGCTGACTGGAATATGTGTAAACTGCCCCTCATGCCAGTCAGAGTTGCTGTTCATGGGCAGCGTGAACATAAAGTCGACAAATTGCAGGTGTGAAATCCTGAAAGTACAATTATCTGTGCTGAAGTGGAGCAGGGCAGAGACGCAGCCCTGTCACCTTTCACCTCCAGCGGTTGATGGCGCTTACTTTCCTACTGACCTCACACAGCTTTCTACATGAGTCACCTCGGTTGTTTGAAACATCACGGCGTGGCAGGCCTTTACGAACTTCCTGCACACTTTCCCTCTGGAGCCCGCTGTCATTGTGATATGTCATTAGAGAGGAGACTGCAAACCCTCAGATGGCTGATCTTTACAGGTTTGCACCACTTGCTCACGGGTTAATGTTTTACATCTTGGACAGTTGGATCCATTCACTGCATTCCTGGAGAATTAACATGGACATCCTCCGCCCCCGCCGTTTCCTGTGCTGTGCCTCTAAAGACAGGAAGTGGATTATTTGGCTGCCGATTGGCTGACAAGAAAAAGAAGTGATGGTGTGATATGAGAGAAACAGACGCACACAAACTGAAGGAGACACTAATGCTGAGTAATGCTGACTCCCTCCTCTGTGAATCTGATTGTTGTCTCATGTTGCGTCGCTCCTCTCGCTGCTTCTCTGACCTGATCTCATCTATCTTCTTCCTTTTCAGCTGCAGTAAAACTTTGTGTCTCGTATTGTGTGTGGTATCTGATTAATTGTTGAGTGACAAAGACAGAGACAGGAGGAAGACGTAATAGTTAAACTTTTTTTTTCCACAAGAAAACTCCTCATGTCTTTTTAAACTCCTTCATATCAGCCCAGAAAAGAAACCCATTACCTCTTTAAAACTGCCACTTTAAATCAGGAAGCTCGTCTAGATCGGCATCACATGAGGCTACGTCCACACTCCTACCTTTTAGTTTTAAAACACAGCTCTTTTGCTGCATTTTCACCTGCCATCCCGACTTTTTTTTTTGAGCCACAAAAATGGAGACTTTTGGAAACATTGCTGACCCTGTTTTAGTTTGAAAACTCTGGGGTTGTGTTGTAGTCTGGACAAGCAAAAACAGAGACAATGGAAACGATGACGTAGACGCTAATGGTCGCTCCCTGATTGGGTCCTATCAGCCTTGACTACCAGTGAAAGCAACATGAATAATGAAATACAAACGTTACTGACCTTGTTGTCTTTGCTAGCAGCTGTTATGCAGTTAAGTTCTGAATTTTAACGCTACAACTGCCTCTGCTGCTCCTCGTTTGTAGCATTTTCTATAACTTATCACCTGCAGAGTAAACAACCTGCTTCCTGTTTACACTGGCTCGTGCATGCTCAGTGTTTGTGAATGGTTGTGTATGTGTGTGTTGTTGTGGTATGGACAGAGATTGGTCGCCTGGACGGAGATCGTTTTAGTTTTAAAACGAAAACGTGGCAGTGTCAACGTAGCCTGAGACCTTAAAGCTGTAACAGCAACTAAGAGAAACAATTGGGAAAACCAATAAAGTGCCTGCATGTATTTTATAAGTGAGGGTCCTCGGTCTGTGGTTTGATATTGTGATTCCGCAGTTGAACTTCCATCAAAAATTCATGTAAATTTGAAGCTGTGTCAGAGCTTCTCCATCACGGACGACACTGAAAAGCTTGGAGGACAATTCAAAGCAAAGACGTCTTGAAGGTAGATCCAAGCTGACCTCAGTCCTCACCATAATCCTGACTTTTACCAGATGTCACATGATCTTGACTTTACATTCTGGACTCTGAGTAGACAGCGTGGTTTATTACTCAGAGGATCCACTTTCATGTCTAAGAGACGCTGTGTTGCCAAACAGCTTCAATCAGACCAGAGGTTTTTGGGGATCCGCTGCTTTTCTTGCTCTGAGATGAATTATCTGTTTCTGGACGACACAAACACAAACACTGATAATTTCAGGAAAGAATGAGAAAAAGAGCTGAGATGATCCAGATGAAGGAGGAGATGAAGTAGGTGAGAGAAGGAGAGAGTCAAAATGTACTAGAGAGGGAGTCAGTGGGAGGAAGAACATAGCTGGCATTCTTGACATCTCTGTCATGTTCGGCAGGGCTGACACTCGTTCATCCTCTGACTTTGCTTGGTTTCCTTCTTCTCTTTCATTCCATCCTTCTCTCCTCATTCCTAATGGATCCTGTCTTCCTGTCCCTGCTATGCAGACTTGGCGCAAAAAAAGCAAATTTGAAGAGAAATATTTGGTTTGTTTGTCTGACTGAAGTGGATGAAGTCTTTCACATAAGACAGTGTGAGACAACAAAAACTTTCCCTGTGGCAGTTCGGAAACAGTTGCAAACATCTGGAAAGTGATAATCCATGACATTTGCATACAAATAAATCAGTGTTTTGCTTCTCTCTATAGTCCACTGCTTTAAAACAGTTGTACTTTTGTGTATTTAGTTCATAAAACCATTTTTATTAAAGGGTTTGTTCATTTATTATGCTTGTAATAACTAAGTATATCCCAGCCTTCTGGTTAACATGCTAAGCTGAGTTTGAAGATCAATTTGTCTTGAAGACTTTTCATATTAAACGTCGATGGCATCTGTTTTCATCACTCTGGGTGTTTTTTTTTTCAATCCTCACTGACTCCTCCGGCTTATTGTTTCACAGCAAATTGGTCACTGGTTACCTGTTTAAAGGAAGGTGTTTTTATTTATTTTTTTTACACTTCTTAAAAATGACCTCATAATAGCCAGAATGATTACTTGGGAGGATTAATATTACCAAGGTTTGGGTGATTTCTTGTAGCTAAAGCACATACAGTTGATTGGTATAATGAAGAGTAAATAGGTTCAGATCATTTTCTTGTAGAGCTCAATATCACATGAACATAATTTTAATATAATTTCAGAAGAAGAATTTCAGATTGACTAGTCCTGGTCAAGTGTGTCAGCCAAAAGCCTAAAATAATAACACAGTTGATAAATGAACATGGGGCTTTTTGAGGTGTCAACGTGAAGTTATGCAACACTGGAACTGTGTGATGTGGAGCAATGTGCCCTGAAGTCACAAGCAGTTTTTATTGACTCACAGCAGGATGACATGGCCTCATAATGTTGAAACAGGCAAACACAGTGGGTTAGAGGCCACAAAGTGGGTTGGCTTTTTTTTTTTTTTTTTGGACAGGCCAAACAACCTAGATATGGGAGGTGGTGGTGGTGTATGATTTATGTGCCAATTGATTTCATAGCTGATGTTGGAATCATGCACAAAAAGCCTCTGGATTGTTTGGTTTCCCCTCTGTTAACAAGCCAGAGCATAAAAAAACCAACAGGTTTCACAGTATGAACCCAGAAGCAGGTTGGAGAATCCTATGTGACGATTAGAGCCTCTTATTCTGAGGCCCTGTCCATACCTACATGGGTATTTTTGTACATTTGTCCACAGGGAAACTCCATTATAGGTCACTGAAAACAGACCTTTTGTAAAACACTGACCGCCTGTTGATCCACAGTGCACTTTGTGTTTTTTTTTTTTGTTTTTTTTTTTTTTAAAGGAGGAGAACTCCCATTTTGACAAAAGCGTATAAATATGTGCATGTGAACAAGGCCTGAGTGTTAGCAAGCGGTCACATGTGATGACTGAGTCATTCTTGTCAAGGGGAAATCTTGAAACAACAAATGTCTCAAAAGTTCTCAGGTTTATAAAAAAGCAAAAAGTTTGTTTATTTACAACTTTGTGCATTTTTGAAATTCTACAGTAGATTTAAAAAAAAAAAAACTGCACTCCTCCTTTTGTAAGAGGACCTTAATGATCCTAAAAATAGGTTGGAAGGGACACACTCACGCACATGCACACGCACGCACACACACACACGCACACACACACTCTGTCAGCAGCAGTGCAACCTGACTCCAGGCCAGACTCTCTGAGCAACAAAGACAGGAAGAGGCATAAATAAATGAACAAATAACCACATCGCTTGACACTTTACTCCCTCCCTCCCCTTTTCCTCCCACCCCTCCCTCCCTTATTTCCTCTCCTATCCCCTTTCTCTTCCACCTTTTTTAGTCTCCTCTCGTAAAATGGTGACAAATCACTAAAGGACACCAGGCTACGGTTGATTGATTGATTTTTGTTTTCAGCCGGTAAAAAGTTACTGATGAGGTTTTTAAAATTCAAGTAAGTGCATGTACTGTATCAAAGTAAACACAGATCATCTTGCACAAAGTCAGTGAAGTTACGTGTGTGTGTGTGTGTGTGTGTGTGTGTGAGAGTGAGTGAGAAATGTGACAGTCATGTCTCCTCAGTCTGCTCTGGTTACCCACTATGCCCCCACACACAGAGCCCATACTTACCCCAGTGACTCTTCTTGCAGGAGAGTTCTCAGGATCACAGAGTGGCACTAAATAATCTAAAGGTGAGGTTTGATCCTCAGTATTATGTGAAGTGGAGGGAACTGTAAAACAACATATTTCATTTATTTTTCACTGGTTTTAAAAGCTTTGTTCCCTCTTTTATATTCATCATCTCATGTTGCGCTCATTTATAAACATCCCTCATCTTCCATCTCTCATCTCACCAAACCACTTTCTCTAACATCTTAACCCCTGTTCACTCATCTGTGATCTCTCAGTCACACTCCTCCGGTGCTGCAGGAAGTTAGTTTTTAAGGCGGTATTCTTTCAAAGTTTTTTTTTTTTTTTTTTTTCCTCATCACTGCTTCACAGTACCATCAGAAACTTTAAAGTTGGTACGTAAGATTCATACTTTTCTACTTTTTTGGCACTTTTGGTCACATTTGTTGCGTCTCCCCACATTCATCGCTCATCACTCTTTTCTCCTCCTCCTTCTCCTGATCATCTCCTGCCCACCCCCCAACCCTGCATTTCCTTAATCCTCCCTTTCCTTTGTTTCTGTTAGCTACTATATTAAGGCTCCTCCGGAGAGTTGTGTGTCTGGCTGGACGCAGTCGATGAAGCTTGTTGAAAACAGTCAGCGTTAAGCTGTTGACTCACATAATGGCATATCTGAAGGGCATAAGGCCAGCCAAGAAGTACACAGCAATTACATGTTTGTCAGCTCCCTCTGGGAGGTGTGTGTGTGCGCTATGGTGAAAGATTGTCCCCACATTATAGCTCTGT
The DNA here is from genome assembly GCF_046630095.1 of Trachinotus anak. Lineage (NCBI taxonomy): Eukaryota > Metazoa > Chordata > Actinopteri > Carangiformes > Carangidae > Trachinotus > Trachinotus anak. The sequence continues at coordinate 227,453 of NW_027273865.1, forward strand.
TTTACTGACTACCTGTCAGCACATGAAGCAAGAGGGAGGCTCCCTCTCCCTCCCTGTGTGTGTGTGTGTGTGTGTGTGTGTGTGTGTGTGTGTGTGTGTGTTTTTTTTTAAATTAACATGTGCGCGCGTGCGCACGCACATGTTAATGATCACCTGCCCAAACTTGAGAGGATAATGAGCCGAGAACAGCCCCTGCAGCAGGGCTCTGCTCCTGTCTTTCTTCTCCTCTTCCTCCTCTCCTCTGTCTCTGTTCACCATCAGCAGTGCTCTGGTGACCACCGGTGTTCTGGACATGAACATCTTGGCCAGTGTCTCTTCTCTCTGTAGGACCACTACACTTGGCTTTAGCGCCGCATTCCAGTTCATCTTTATCATTCATCATTTCAGAGATGCTGCCAACTGTCTGTGTTTGAATGTCTTTGAGTGGCCTCGCGAGAGTGTTGATCTCAGAACAGCTGTTCGCTCGTTCAACTCGAGGCTGGCTCTTCGTTCTCAATCTTTCAGCTGTCAAACACACATGAACCGGTCCAGGACCCACCGTGGTTGTATTCCTGCACCGCGACTCTACTCTACGGTAGCAGACTCCGTATTCATTTACACCACTGTTGTGTGAGAGGGGCTGCATGGATCCAGAGTGCAGTGGATTCTCCAGCTCTTGATTGATGTTGTGTGGTTGTAAGAAGAAGTTGTTATGATGTTTATTCATGAAATGGAGCATGGGGAGTCTGTGTTTGAAGATGGTGTTTTCCTCATGGTTTGCTTGACTCTAGACTGGAGTTAATAGAGTACAGTTGTGACTCTGGAGTGAATTTTCAAGTGTTTGACTTTGTTTCTGGTGACTGATGAAAGCAAAAGGCAAATTGTTTGTGTAAAAGTACATTTGAGTTGAAGGCCCCTGAATGAATTATAGCAGCTGTGTGTCTAAAGTAACTGGGTAAATCTGACTCTAGATTTTATATGCACATGTAGATGCTCTATAATCATGAATCCATGTTTGTGTTGACATGAGAAGATAAATGTAATAATAAGGCACAAACACTAACCTGTCCTGTGGAGCGTTTGAAGCAGAAGTGTGTGACAGCATGTTGCACGGCAGTGTGTTGCACTCCACAGCCCTTTTTTAATTGACATGCCTCTAAGAATAGGAGGCCTTGTGTCAGGCCAGACCAGACTAGTAACTGAGCTTTATTCACAGGGCCAGGCCAGCATGGTTTTGGCTCAGCTGAGTCTGGTACAGCGGGTCCATTTTAGTATGGCTTTGTCCAAGTCCCTTGAGGTCGCACCTCCTGCCAGGAAGTCCACATATAACTCCTTTAACTAGCAGTATAAATCTGCTCTTTGGTGCAGCAACTCGCCAGCCACCGCTGTTTTACATTTGCTTTTTCATGATCTCCCACTGCTGAGTCACTCCCATGCTTCATACACCAGGTCAGATTTACACCTTGAGGTTGGTCAGTACAACAAATCTGACATGGCTGGATGTTCTGCTGTGCCAGTGCAACAAGGGCTCAAGCTCAAGGGCTTACCAATGATATTGTTGCTGAGTCACTTCCTGACCTCCCTCAGTAGCATCAGTTCCTTCTCTCTTGTGTTTCTTCTTTTTAATATTTGGGTATTTCCAGTCTTACAGGGTTTCAAGGTCATTGTTGATTTGCAGCAGAAGCACAGTGTGGAGGAGGAACACTGCTGCCTACTGAATTCAAACTATGCTCTCAAAAGGTGCAAAATATCTGTCTGGAGGTTTCAAAGACAGTGATTAGGTCTGCACAATTAATTGAAATATAATAAAAATTTCAGTATTGCCAAGTGCAATATCCAAATCGTAGGAGCTGCAAAAAAAATTGCAAGAGCTGCATTTTTAGCATCGTAAGTGCAGTGATGGTACAGAGACACCCCGGCCTACAAACCACGTTCTCCAGATGTAAAGGAAGATGTTTGTTTGGTACAAAATCCAACAAAAATCACATCATCATAATTTTTTAAATTTATTTCAGTGAAAATGACTCAAAAATGTTCATTCCAACTGAAATTGTAAAATTGCAATATCTGCCAAAATAATCACAATATCTTTGCATGTCATGCAACCCTGACATCATCATGTTGACAGCAGCGTGTTTCATCACGTCACAGAATATCAGTGTAGGAGTGAGATGTCAAACTGTTATTTCAGTGAAGCCTGGCACTGCCACCAACACATCATGTTTCCACCTGTGTCAGTGTGTTTCTGTCCTCTGAGCTCACCTGGCTGCGTGTCTCTGCCTGCCTGAACGCCTGCTTTACTGTCTCACTGCTGCTGGTAGAGAGGCAGGGCTTGGGAGAGTGTAACTGACTTGTAGACACTGTTTCTGCAGTCTGTATATAGTGTGTGTGTGTGTGTGTGTGTGTGTGTAATGGTGGGTGAACCATGGGATTGTGAGAATTGCTGAGAATATATGTAGCACATAGATAAAGACTTTAAATAAGACGTGTGGTGAGACCTTTTTGGCTCTTGGTGAGCAGACGTGTGTGACAGTGCAGTCGGCTCATGGTTTGGTGTCATATGTGGTTCAATGTTAGACACGCTCACGAAAAAGACACAACTAAGTTTAACATTTATCTCTTGTATGCTCTCTAATAGGCGGGTGTGTGTGTGGCTACAGAAACGAGACTGTCAGTGCTTAGGGTTGCTTTAAGAGTTAGCTCATCAGTGTTAGCAAGGAAAAAGGGTGTGTAATCAAGAAAACACACACCCACACACACACAGCTGATGTCATGCAGAGAATGAAAGGCAGTTGAGCAGTAACATTGTGTTCAACCTGGCTCATTTTTTCCAGGTGTGCAAAGACACACCCATATATGTGTGTGAGTGTGTGTTTGCGCGTGCACACTCGGGTATACATACAATTTAGGTGCGAACAGAGACAGAAAATTGCCAATGCATTGAGAAATTGGGTGTGGTAATAATTGCCATATACATATTCTTGTGACAGACTTTAAGTGAGCCATACAGGGATGTGTCAGGTGTGTGTGTGTGTGTGTGTGTGTGTCTGTCTGTCTGTCTGTCTGTCTGTCTGTCTGTCTGTCTGTCTGTCTGTCTGTCTGTGTATGTAAGCAGTTAAATGTTGATTCCTATGTCTCTTCAGCTCATTCCTGTCCAGGGAGTGGTGTGTGTGAGACGGAGCTTAAAAAGGTGTAATGACAGGCAGCATCAGTCTGGATAACTTGATGTTTTCAGTGTATGTTTGTGTTGACTTGTATCTCATGTGGATGTTTTTGCACTGGAATGTTTGGGGGGAAAAAAAAACATGGACAGAACCATGAGCTGCTGGTTGGTTCATTTGAAAAGCTCTACATGTGGAAACGCTCTAATACTCTGTTGCTTCTAACTTTGTCTGTGAGTGATCACTTCACAAGTAAATACAGCTGAAATCACAGCTTTTGTCTTTAACCTCTGTGTTTGCTGATTTTGTCAGAAGATGACGTGGTTATAAAATCAGGATTTTAGCAGGGAGTGACTGGGGAGTTAACATGTAGTCTGAATGGGCCACGTTTCAGTCACTGTTTCATATTTGTTTCGTTGTCTAACAGAAACACAAACATGTGAATGAGAAGTGTTTCACCGGGAATTTTTTCTGTGTTAAAAATACTGAAAGTGTGACTTAGGTAGAAGGCAAATATTTAACAGCATGGTCCAACCATATACCACGTTTTGACCTGGTCTTATATACTGGTGTTAGAGTCTCTCTCTCTCTCTCTCTCTCTCTCTCTCTCTCTCTCTCTCTCTCTCTCTCTCTCTCTCTCTCTCTCTCTCTCTCTCTCTCTCTCTCTCTCTCTCTCTCTCTCTCTCTCTCTCTCTCTCTCTCGGGCCAATGTTGCTTCTTGCTTGTTCGCATTATTTTAAAGATGGTGCTGCTTTCCCCTCGTTTCAGCTATTGATATCTGCCTGCCCTTTGACCCTGTAGTCCAGATAGAGATTAAAATTTAAAGACTGTTGGGGGTCACACTGCTGACCCTGGCACAGGTACTTGTGTGTGAGTGTGTTAGAAGACAGATCAAACAGCTGACCACAGCAGACCCCATTAGGCTCCCTCTCTTCTCCACACTCTGGCAGCAGTAAAGCAGTAAGGTGACCGTTATATATCTGCCATGGAGGGAGAAATGCCGGACAACTTAACCATTTCCAGACATACTCCCAGCTTCTGCAGGACACAACAGAGATTCCTGAACCCTCACCACATACCCCGTGCCCCCCTTTTAGAAGAGGCACATTATCACCACAATTTCTGCTGCTTTGATGAAGATTTTCCTTTGAGTTTGACAGAGATTCACAGATAGGGGAAGACTGAAAGGAGTCAGTGGAAACCAATTACGTTACTTTTGTATGGACTAAGGGCAACTTAGAGCTGAATTGATAACTGTCCCAAAAAGAGACCACTAATCATTTTCCCGCACAGTGTAGAGATGAGCTCATCGAAGGTGGAGTCAACCTCACTTTCATCAAAGACACAGATGGCACGTGAACACTTTCATGAAGAAGTAAGCTCTTCTCATGCTGTGATAGAGAAGTCTTGTCCCCACTAAAATGAAACACTCACAGCTATTGGTTCAAATAAAACAGGTGTTAGTATGGATGTGTTTGTGCACAAAAGCCAGCAGGTTAACTCAGTTTGCACTTTAATCCTATTTGTGGTATTAAAATTCAGAGGTTTACAAATGTAAAATTACCAAAAGCAGCTTTAAAATGCATCAACATGATTATGTTTAAAGGTTAAATAGTGACAGGCCTGAGATCAGACTATGGTCCCAGTTGATGCATAAAGCAGAAATAACACAGAGGATGTTCTTCACTGTGGCTACAACAGTTATGTAATAGATACTAGAGGATAAGAGACCGGGCTTCATGCCTAAAATGTAAACCTTCTTAACACTCAGATCCAGCTTTTCTCTCCTCCGTACCACACAGCCTGTAGCTTGTTATCTCTGCCCTCAGCTCAGGTCAGAAATCCTCTCATCTGAACCTTCTGATCTGATCTGTGTAGCCAACACAGAGCAGCCACATGGACAGGTTTAACAGGCTTCGCTCGCACTCATTCATCCTGTTTGGTTTCTCTCTTCAGGAATCAGAGTCAGTGCACTTCTAATTCGGTCAATTAACCAAAGCAGATTACATTCAGAATTAGAAGTAGAGCTCGACTGACACCAAAGATGCTTAAAGTTACAGATATTAAGATATGACCTGACAAACTAGTCAAGGTCAAGCTTAAACTAAGAGTTAAAGCAGATTTCAATCTTTAAAATAAAATAACTTGTGTGCTGTCTGGTTTGACTTTCATCAACAAGCTTCTGTAGCAGGGAAAAAGAGCTCAGGCAGGTTGGTTCACAGGAAACATGGGCAGAGAAGTCACATGATACTAAGCCAAAGTTTGTAGATGTCACATGCTGCATCTGATGTTGACAGCCATGCCACGCACTGTAGGTGCAATGCTCTTATATCAATCAACATATTTGAAGACAATTTGTCAGATGGTATGAAGGACAAGAAAACTCTGCCCCTGCTCCAGTGTCCTCGGCGTGTTTCAGTCTATGTGAGCAGGACGCTGTGTGTACATGCCTGTGCCAGTATCAAGCACATGACGGCACCACGCCTTGCTGTCCCTGAATGACATAAGGTAGCCAGAGGCGTCTTACGTTTCCCCGATGCAAAAAGCAAACTGAACAGAGGTTTTTCTTCTTCCTCGTTGTTCCTGACCCAGAACAGCTTGATTGACAGCCCTCTCCTGGCAGCGCACAGGGCTGGTCAAGCTGAAGTGTCCTTGAGCAAGACGCAGGGTGCTTAAGTGTGTGTGTGAGGGTCTGACATCTGACTGTGTACAGAGGAGATCATAATGCGTAGCATGTTAGGTTGCACAGGACATAGAGTTCTCAGGCTCTCAGCGAGTCTCAGCCTGTCGCTGTCAACACTCCCAGTGGCAGTGGCCCTGCTGGAACATGGCCGACTTTTATTGGTTTAGTGGAGCTGCTCTCTGATATGGCTCACATTGCTGAACTTGCTTTACAAATCCAAAGCTTCCCACCACACAGAAACAGTGCCCCCCAGTTTGCCAGTCAGTGACATCACTGACTGGCAAACTGGCATCTACAATAACAAAAACTATAGAAAGACATTACACTCAACATTAGACTCTGAGTAATCCGGCTCTGTGTGCATTTAGTCAAAAATCCAGAAATATATATATATTTTAAAAACGTTAAGAGAAAATTTCATGTGTTGGCATTATTTATTTAACATCCTGGGTAGAAAAGGCAGTCAAAGACCGATGGAAGATTTGCTCATCTGGTGCTCTTTTTATATCTTATGTAATTTCACATTTTTAAGAGATTTGTTTTTAGAGGACTTCACCTGTCAGAGATATTCATCATGTTTATTTGTGAGATGGTTACAAACACCTCTTTTGCAGAGGCCAAGCTTGAAGCCTCTGTTACAGTCATGAAACATAGAGCTGACTGAACGTAAGTTGAGTATTGAAATGTTTCTTAAATAAATAAACTGTAATAAGAAATATGTAGCAGATGTGTGATGAGGAGGCTTTAGCTCCACTGCAGTGACTGCAATCAGTGACACTGATTGTCTGCTCTGTGCTAAACTGAGCTGAAACTTCCTGTCATTGCATTGCCACTTCCTGCTGCATTGTCCTTAACTCTGGGTTTGCGTGTGTGTGTGTTTGTAGGGGGGTAGAGAGGGCATTGTCTTTCCGCTCCCCCCATCCTGTCCCCTAACTTTGCCTGTATGTCTGTTTGTTTATGTGAAATGTATCTCCCCCTCCTCCTGTCCCAGTCCAGCCTCAGAGAGGGAGCTCTGTATATATCTCTAATTGTGTGTGTATATATGTGTTGGGGGAGCTGGGGGTTGGTATCAGGCTGTCTAGGGGAGGGACACACACACACACACACACACACACACACACACACAGAGAGAGAGGGCCGAGGGAGAGCACAGGGGCTGAAGGGTGCTATTATCCGCAAGGCTCAATGGGCGCTTTGTGCCGGTGGCCACAGTGGGACAGTGGGGAGAGGGGCAGGGCAGCGAGCAGCACCCAGTCATAATGTTTTTGAACACACCGTGCAGGAGAGGGAGCGAGACAAGGAGGAAGTGTAAGGGTGAACTGCATTAATCCTCCGTCACATCTTTGTGTTTCAACACTGATATGTTCCTCACAATTGTTGTGTTCCTGTATCCAAGGTGTGTCAGATACTGAGAGGGAAATAGTTTGGGTCTGTTTACATCCTGGATGAAGTGAACTTGTACCAACTTTTTCAGTTCAACAATTCAAAGTGCACTGACCCCAACACCTGAGAACGGCAAATAACACATTTATTATAACACAGTTATTTTTTGATAAGTCTTTTAGTCTACAAACTGTGATAAAGCCCTTTTTTATATTTCCCCAGCACAAGGTGACGTCTACTAATTTAGTTTTGTCTTATTGTTTAATTTACAGATACCACTTAGAAAGTCGCCTTTAAGAAGCTGTAACCACTTAATGTTATATGTTCATTTTGATAATGATTGCAGAATATACAACACTTAATCTTTGCTATTATTATTATTATTATTATTATTATTATTATTTATTTAGCTCTGAAGCTTATGCAGCTTTTCCGCATCAACTCATTTAAGACTGGTGTTTTGGTATCTGTCATATAACACGTCACTTTCATCTGTCACGTCATTTTCCTGCTGGGAAAACGACTCCACTTTCCTCCGTCCTTTTTTCCTCTTCCCTCCATGTAGTGGACGTTCCCTCTTAAAGCTGTGCTTGGATTTCAGCAGTGATTCATTATCACTGATGGAAAGCCTCAGAGAGGTCCCTGTAATTTGTGTTATCAACTTGTAAGCTTGAAGAAGTAAAAGATTTTTCATTTGATTTGCATACGATGGACATTGTTTAATTTTTTTTATGTGGCAGCTTCACTGAGAGTGTGCAAACCGGACCTTGAACATACATTTTGGTCACTTGGCATTTTTAGGCATTTCCCCCTAAATTATGTAACGTGTCAGGAAAAAAATACCTCAAAGTGTTTCGGACACATTGATTGATGATGTGCCATAACTGAGATTTTTGGAGAGTGGCATGACACAGCTCGGAGAAAACGCGCCAGCCTCTCCACAGTCTCGTGCCTACCTCAGTGCCGCGAGCTCCTTCAAAATAAAATGATTCAAAACATATTTCTGAAGAATGTTGGCTAACCAAAAGCACAAAAACATGGATTCCAACCAGCTATTGATGTGTGTGATTTGTGCTGGTGTGTGTCTTCTGCCAGATGTCTGTGTTTGTGATTTGGTACACCATTCTGATATTTAATTACATAGGTCACAGATGTTGGTTCGTTTGATTCCTGTCTGGTTTTCAGATAGTAGAGGGGATCTTTCTGTCAGCTTTTTCTTAACCTGCAGCTCTGTGTGCCGCCACGGGTTAATTTCCGTTAGCTTCTGATGTGGGACTGAGCCCTAAGATGTAAAAAAGCATGGAGGTGAACTGTTGCTGAGAGGTAGTTGAATGGACAGCTCCGAGAAAGTGTGTGCGTGTCCTGTTTTACCTTAAATGTTGCATTGTGTTGTTTGTTATTAAACTTCTAATGACACATTTTCCTCTTTGTGTTGTATAGTTTAAATTGTACTTTGATATCAGTAGTGATTCTTATATTATATATATAAGATATTCTTATGTATTGGTATTGTAGTATAACATCTGTCTCCTCCCCTTTTCTTCTTCCACTTCCTGTCTTATCAAAGCAACTCCCTGACCTCCCTTCCTGTCCATTGAATTTAATTTTCTTTTATTCTCTGTTCAAAGTGGTTTATTATGGTAAAAGCTGGAAAAGCATTCTTGCTCGGCCTTTGAATAATCACCACTCGTCCTGTTTCTGTGTTCTCATGCAGACATTCACGGCATGGTGTAACTCCCACCTGAGGAAGGCCGGCACGCAGATCGAAAACATTGAGGAGGACTTCAGGGATGGGCTCAAACTCATGCTGCTGCTGGAGGTCATCTCAGGTAACTTATCTGACTGGCCTCAAAAGAAATTAGTTTTTTTTTTTTTTTAAGTTTTTAATTCAACACACACACACACACACACACACACACACACAGTGACCTGATTTTCAAAGCTGTGTCAGAGCTGTCGATCAGAGCGCAAAATGTTTTCAGATGTTAAAGATGCACCACATCCCTGTCCGCCCCAGGGTGTGGTCACTCAGTTTCCAACCTCAGTATGGATCCCAGGCATTTAACAACGCACTGTGCACACCCTGCTGCAAGATCAGTCACTGTGTATGACAGTGCTTCTCTCAAGGTCTCTTGTGTTGGATTGCAGGTTTCAGCAGGAATCTGTTCTTGCTGGCACAGTAGAGCTGCTGTCATCCCATAATGAAATTTGGATCTTGCGTGCAGCTTCCTTTTTCACATTCACTTCAGTTTTTTTTCTGCTGTGAGCGACAATGTAATTGTCTGTAATGCTGCTGTAACTTTAACTGTCCTGACTGAATGTCCTTCTGCTGAGCCTGTGGAAACACTGCAGGAGCTAACATACTCACTGTGTGTGTGTGTGTGTGTGTGTGTGTGTGTGTGTGTGTGTGTCCATCCTCAGGCGAACGGTTACCCAAGCCTGAGCGAGGCAAGATGAGGGTCCACAAGATCAACAATGTGAACAAAGCCTTGGACTTCATTGCCAGCAAGGGAGTGAAACTGGTCTCTATTGGAGCAGAGGGTAAGCACGAGTTCATGCATGGACACAAGTACTTCCAGCTGATGCGCTAAAATTTAATAAGTGAAATCGAAACTCCTCATCATGAACTTGCAGGAACCTTGAAACAGCCAAAAGTACCACAAAAGTCCTGACACCTCACAGTGGAAACTACCGTCTCATTCATTCATCTTAAAGCTTCAGATAAAATTTTGGACCCGAGACAGAAAGGGAACTTTTGTCTTTTTAATATTTAGTATCTGTCAACCAAATCTAACTCTGCACTCGTTTTTGCTCATTTTCCTTCACTTTATAGCTTCACAGCAAACTGAGGCCAGAGTAACATTTCATTAAAACCAGAATCAACAGCAGGAAAGCTCTGCTTCCAGAGCATAGAACCTGCACCTCAGCCTTTCTTCAGTGGTTTTTCATCCAACTGCAGTGTTTAAAGAGTCCTGGTTCACCTGTGGCTGCGTCGTTTGGAGGGGTGGAGGGCCTTTTACATATCTGTTCCTAGGAGCCCACTCTCTCATGATTCACCTGTGGCTCTGGAGCACAGAAGTGTTTTAATGTTTGAATACTCAGGAACAAATTTTGAACATGCAAGTGTGCAGGAAGTTTGTGCTTTTGTTTCACGCACAGGAAAACTGCACATCTGAAGTTTCTTAACTTCTCGGCACATTTAGTTGTTGCTCTTTTGTTTGAGTGTTGCACTTCTAACTCAGAATGGAGGACAGTGACCTTTCTCCTACTCTATCAGCACAAACATGACATTCCTGCAGCATGGCATTGCTGAGACTGATGACCGCTGAACACGAAATTGCTCAAAATACTGCAATCCTACACACACACACACACACAGTGTTTCTGGCCTTCCATAAAAGCAGCCCACTAAAGGTCATCTGCTGGAAACTGAGAGACGGTGGTGACAAGATGAGAGGAGGACGTCCTACATGTTCCCTGTCAGACACTGTTAAACCGACACATTAACAAACTGACATTTGTCTTGAGGAACTTCAAACTTTTCTGTAATAACTTAAAGCACTTTGTGGATGTGAGGCTGTTGGTGGGAAGGCAAAGTAAAGAAAAACATTCATGTTCGTTCACAGAGCAGAACAAATTTAGAAAAATTTACCACAATAAATTTGATTTATTATTGTTTGAAAATGTGACACGCAAGTAGAAATGAATGAAGCAGAGTACAAATCAGCCGAGAGTCAAAGATGGATGTCAGATGAAACAGGAGGAATGTAAGAATGAAAGAAATGTGGGGCAGATTCACAGGTGACAGCTGACAGTGAGTGTCAATGATGAACTGGAAGAAGAAGCAGGTGAAAGTATGAAACGACTAATGGTCTCAGTATGTGTTTGAACTATGACTGGAATCTGACCCAGTCTACATGCCTGCTTACCAACATGTAAGCTCATGACGTACTGTCCTGCTCTATGTGTCTTTGTGTGTTCATTAACCTGACCTGTGGATTGTGGTGGGAAAACTGAGATAATGACATTTGAAAACCTGTAAATGTTGTTTTCACATTCACAGGACACACAGTCAGTGGATGCAAACATAAATATGAGGAGTGGAAAGTAAATTGTCCTATGTCTGTGTCTCCAGCACAGTTACAATGAAATAAGTCTAATGCATAGAGACTGTACGTTGTATCTACCAAGGCTTAATTTATTCTACTAGAGAAATCATTGTTCAAGCTTCACACTTTCCCAGGAAATGCTGGAGCTTTCAGCCGTGGGACATTAAGTGCAGTTGCGTGGGTGTGTTGTCATGATTAAACGACAGTGCAGATGTAAGATTGTAAAAACAGCAGTGGTAGAAAAGACGTATGGTCCACAGCGTCTTTAGATGGAACGAGAAAGGAGGTGATTGATTGAGGTGACGCTTTGTGTGTGTGTGTGTGTGTTGTTGTGTAGAAATTGTGGATGGAAATGCCAAGATGACCCTGGGAATGATCTGGACCATCATCCTCCGCTTCGCCATCCAGGACATCTCTGTAGAAGGTACGACTTCCTGTGGTTGGTTGCATAAATGCATTCAAAACCAGCAGCAGTGCCTTGCTGAAGGGCACTGCGGCGGCTTGACTCCCAGCCAGGTCTTCAGTTTTCATTACCTGACTAATGCCTACAGGAACCTATACTGTTTACACGCACGTGCAGGTGTGTGCAAGTTCAGGATGCATTGTGCAAACCAGTGTGGGAGTCACACACACACACACACACACACACACACACACACACACACAGAGTGGGGTGAATAGAGATGGAATACAGCCAAGATAAAACAGGTGTGGTCTGCGTGACAGCTCACTAACACTGATGATGATGTGAAATTACTGCTAGGTCCTAGGAACACCGATATAACTGCTGCCATTATTATTATTGTTGTTGTTATTATAATTAATAATATTAATATTATTGCTGTATAATAATTATCAATAAATAAGCTGTAATACACATTTTTAAATAACTTTTTCAGTACGTTGATTAACCAGTTAAAATTGTCAAAAGAATACTTTTTCCCGACAAACTCTTCAAAACCCAAGGACAGTGAATTTAGACTGATGCAGTAAATTTCCACACTAATTAGTTTTCTGACAATGAGCCAATCGATTAATCGACGAATCCTGTCAGCATCTGTCAGAAATAGATGTCTGTACTTCACCCCTTCCAGTTTTTAGTCTTTGTATTTATTTTGTGTTGATGAATGAGTTAGAGCTGTAATGACTCTGTGGCAGCTACTCATACTGTCTGTGTTGAATTAACTCTGGTGGGTGGGGACCACTACAAGGATTACTGAGTCATGTTTTTTATTCTCCATAGTAACTGATACATTTTTGATGTGTGTTCAGGAAACAAAAACATCCTGAATGTTTTCAGTCCACTGACGAGCACTGACGCAGGTTATATTTAGCACAGTCATTAAAGACACTGCAGTATTTTCTGTCTGCTCGTGCACTGCTAATGGAATAAAACAATTAAAGCCCTTGATTGAATGTAAAGAGGTGACACTTCTTCACAGTGCTCAGACTAATGCAGATCTCCTTCTCTCCTCACTCCTGGCTACTGCTCCTCCCGTGTCTCCTGCTCTACTTCTTCCCTGCAGAGACCTCTGCGAAGGAGGGTCTTCTCTTGTGGTGCCAGAGGAAGACCGCTCCCTACAAGAATGTCAACGTGCAGAACTTCCACATTAGGTAACACACACACACACACACACACATGCTATAAGGTTTGACTGATAGCAGTTTTTTAAGGGTCATTAGTGTTGGATGAAAGCTGTTGACAGTGTTGGAACTGTCTCAATAAGAGCATTTTTAGGGCCTCGTGGGACAGTAAAACTCTCCAGTGATAAAATTTGTTTTGCTTAGCTACGGTCCACAGGAAGTGTCATGATACCAGAGCTCGACGACACAACTTCCCAATGTTCAACATGTCAAAAAAATGATACTGATATTGTGTCTGCCAAACACACACAAACAAAAAATTTATTTAACACACACAGGAACCCTCAGTTATCATGAAGCAACTAGTAAACTAGTATACTAATTTGAGAATTTGTATTTATGCACTGATATTGGCAGATATGAGCTGAATGAAATCTCAGAGGATTATTTCAGGAATTAAAAAACGGTCCTGAAATAAACTTCTGTAATGATGTAGAAAGGTCGCCCCCTGTTGGAGAAACTGTAACATGTTTTACTGCTCGGTAAAGTAGTATGAATCCACCTATCACATAAACTTTTTTGATTTTTGGTTGATGGAATTTTTAAAAATTCTGTCAGAGGCGTGGTTTCAGTCACAAACAGTTCATAAATTCAATTCAAAGCCACACTGATGGAGTCTTAGAGGTCCTAGCAGTGGAGACAGTGGTTTGTAGACCAACATACAAATCGCAGCCAAACTTCATGTTGGTGTCATGTCACAGCCCCACTCTGCCTTATGCTCAGCTCACCTGCTCTCTGTCCAACAGCTGGAAGGATGGTCTCGCCTTCAACGCTCTGATCCACAGACACAGACCTGATCTCATCGATTACGACAGCCTCAGAAAGGTAGACAGATTCACACACACTGCTACACATTCAGTTTCACATTTTGGATCAAACCCAGTCCAAATGTAAATGTTTGTAAAGTCAGTTAAGTTTCACTTTACCAGTAATTTAAAAAAAAACCTCTTATACTTGCTAATAATAAGAGACTTAAACCTAGTCGTACCTATTCTAAATTAGTAAGTTTATTGTCCTCTGGGGCTGTGAATGGCTGTTTAGGATGACCCAGTGACCAATCTGAACAACGCCTTTGAGGTGGCTGAGAAGCACCTGGACATCCCCAAGATGTTGGACGCAGAAGGTAAGTCTGAAACTTGCTGTGAACCAGCTGTGTTTGTAAATGATATTGTGTTGTAGTTAATTGTCGTGTGTGTGTGTACTGTGATGCACTATACTGTATGAAACTGGCTGGGTTTACATGCACACAAGACGGTGACTGTTAGACTGTTATTTCATGAGTTTACAACTCCTGTATTATTCTCATTTATATTTGTTATTTACTGCAGTTTTTCTAAAACACTCAGGAGTGTGGTACAGAGCCAGTGTTGTTTGGTCCCACTGTTTTTCTGATGTAGACAAACAGGTGTTCTTACAAATCCAACTATCTTTATTGAATATCACCTATAACGTGACATTGTCATTTTCAGATCTAAAAACCATTAAATCCATATGTTGTAGTCTATATGACTTAAACTTGACACAATCAAACACACCCAAAACATCTTTGCAGTAAAGATGTGAATATGTTCTGTAGAAGCCAGTAAGTGTGTGTGACAGGAGCTGGTCAGTGTTGATGTGCATGCAAATGTGGCTGCTGATTTCCAAATCCACTGCTGAGCCTGTTACTGTACCTGAGCTGTTGCAGTGGATGAAAAGATGTCACCCTCAGGATCAGCGGAGCCTCCCTCCCTCCCTTCCTTCATTGCATTGTTCCTCTTCTGTCTCCTTCATTGCTTTGGATTGTGAAGCACGTGTTTGAATGTGTCTTATTGTCTTCATCTGTATGTGTGGGGTAGACCAGCATCAGTGCTGAGGGCTGATGCTGTTATTTAGTCCTGATACTGTAGACAGTCATTTAATGATCTTCAGCCTTTATATTTGATCATATACCTCTAAAAAAAAATCCAAATAGTTTCTCTGCTGGATGTTACTCTACAACATCCCAGTGTTTGGACACTAAAACTGAGACATTTAGTGCATTTATATAAAACAACAATGCAAATGTTGACAATTGACAAAAAAATAAAATAATAATAATAATAATAATAATAATGACATTCACATAATACTCAAAATTATTTTAATGTAGCTTTGATCAGTGAGGAACCTCCATCACTGCTGAAGTGTATTAGTAAACTAATGTGTGGATCTGACCCTCGTGTGTACAGTGTAGTTAATTCCGTGTGTGGCCTCACTGTCAAGCTTTCCTCGTCCTGACTGGCTGTTAATGGCGACAGCAGCTTGTTACATGTGTGTCTGTGTTTGCCAGCCTGTATAATATGAGTGTATGTTCCTATGTGTGTGTCATGTTGTGTATAGTCACATGTGCAGTGTCTTGCCTGTTTGTGTGTGTCTTCATAACCATGGTCTCCCCCCCACCGCCTTGTAGACATTGTGAACACTGCTCGTCCAGATGAGAAAGCCATAATGACTTATGTGTCCAGTTTCTACCATGCCTTCTCTGGAGCACAGAAGGTACCCTCTGACCCCTCCACCTTGACCTTTGACCTTCTGTTACTAACATGGTGCTGCTTCCTGTCCAGCATGGCCTCACCTCTCTCAACAGTGCTGTTAAGACCTGGGCTTCAACTAAGACAATGGATTTGTTGGGACACACACAGACACACACACAGACACAGACAAACATACATAAACACAAACAGTGTGAATGTACCTCTGCTGGTGAATGTATCTCTGCTTGTGTCCTCTGTGGTGCTGTGACATCTTATAGCAGTGAGTCTGACCAGACTGCAGAGGTGAGCTAATACTAGTAATACTAGTTTTAGAACAGGTTATCCTTAAAAAATAAAGCAGAGACATTAGTGATCAATCACTGTAAGTATGTGTCAGCAGCTGGACTTTTGCAGAATTTCTTTACAGTTCAGGTAAATGAAATTATTCATTAATTAACAAGAATGAAAGACAAGTTTGGAGAAGATGTCTTATGTCCTGTAACATTACGGGGCATAAATCTGTGTAATTAAAAAACACTTATACTGTTGGCACTTCCTGGACAGTAGTGTCCTGTGTGAAAGAAAGAGTCTGGGCCTGTAAAAGTTCAGGGTTCAACTTTGAGCCCATAACTGAGGCTGTGAGTGAAATTTCATTCTGTCCTGTCCTGTAATTCCCTCATCTACTCCTCCTGTTTTCCTACCCTCCCATCTCTTGTTTCTGTCCTTCCCTCTCTACTTCACCCACCTCCTCTCTTATTTTTCCTCCTCTCTCCTCACCCGTGTCCTCTCCCTGTAGGCCTCTGACAGGAAGCCAGTTGATGTGTCTCTTGTTTTGCTCCTCTTCCTCTAATTAATTTTCTGGCTCATTCAGAACTTGTTTGTGTTCCTCTGCAGTCTCAGGGGAGAGGTGTGAGACAAATAGACAGATCTAGGCGTGTGTGTGTGTGCGCGCTTTTGCCAGCGTTACATTTTTTTTTTTTTTTTTTAACTTACACAAATCACACACACTTCCTATTCATGTAGAGCATTTTTGGGAATTTTGTTCAACATCTGGTGTGTTGGTTTTTCCTTTAGTTAATTTGAGAAAATAAAATTCTATTTTAAATTTGAGACTCTGAAACAGTCAAAGTCCTCTTCCAACTGTAGTGTATTTTATTAAGAGTTAAAAAAAGCAATATTTTATTATATTATTAAGGTGCAGACTAAGGTTTTTACCACTTTCAACTAGTGATAATATAATATAATATGATATATAATATAATATAATCATGCTAAGATATCCAAGCATTAAACCTGGAGCTGGAGGTAATGATTATATTCATTTTTGGTTATTCTGTCATTTATTTTTCAGTTAGTCTTTCAGTCTGTAAAGTGTCAGGAAACAAACTAGTGAAAGATGCTCCAGTTTCTAGAGCCCAGTGGGATTTCTCCAAGTGAGCTGTGGTTCTGATCTGCAATAACAAAAAATGTAGCAGATTCTCACATTGAAGAACCAGTGTGCGTTTATCACTTGTTAACAGCATTGCAGTTTGCTCAGAGGACTCAGTCTTGTAGTTTCAGACCCCAGTGCAGTCCTGTGCTGCCTGACTGTCACCTCCTAAATGAACCAGTTAAAGGAAAAACCTGCATCGGAGTTTGAATAAGCTTCTTTGAGTGAATTCACCCTGACACAGACCCACTGAGCTCTATTTACCAGTTGATGTGTGTTTGTGTCCCAACCTTCATCTTGTGGCTCCAGTGTCACTCAACTCCGTCCCCATCCCCTGAAGAGGCAGCCACTCTCTCTCTCTCCCCTTGCTCTCTCATCCTGTAGGGAGCGAGGACCATTTAGCTTTGGGTAGCTCTGGCTTCACTCTGTCTCCTTCTCTCTCTGTTTACCACTCTCTGCCGACCTCTCTGCCCTGCTGGGTGATGTGTAGACATCGTGGGTACGCTGAGGCCGGATGAGAAGGCCATAATGACCTATGTATCCTGCTTCTATCATGCCTTCTCTGGTGCACAGAAGGTGAGCTCCTCACGCTTCATACTCACATTAACACTTTCCTGCAGCAAAAAAATAAACACACGGGTTCCCATTAGTCTCATGTTTCAGAGGTTTATCCTGACAGTGAAAAGACAGATCAGTTTTCTGGGAAATGTAGTAAAGAAGAACATGTCAGAAAATGGCTCAAATCATGGGGATGTACTGGAATATTTCCCCAACATTTGCTAGATGGAGCTTTTCAGCTGCTTTTTCTTTCTCCTGGTTGGATCCAACTGCGGAGGAATTCAGACTGAGTCAGTTTTATGGGCACGGACGCTCTTCACCATAGTTTTAGAAACTCATGATGGGAACAACAAACGCTTTCTGATGCTTCTGTTTCGGTGCTGCAGACATTGACTCTGTTTCTCCAAAAGAGATTTAACTTTATGGACTGGACTTCTCAAACTCATGTTAGTGCTGTGATGGTCTGTAGTGTGTGTCAGAGAGCTCACTGACGGGATGAATACTACGCCGTCCCATACTGGAACTGTTGCTGGTGTGTTTGGTGTCAAACTGCTGTCTTGAGTTTCCAGTGGGATCATGTGTAACTTTGACTTGCTTCTGAATATCTCAGCTGGACAACTGACACAATCTGAAGAAAAATCATAAAACACATATCATTACAGCAATCTGTATTTCTCCTGTGGAAGACAATCAAACATGAAGGATTATTATACTGATATGGTTTTGGGAAGTCAGACCTGTTTTGGGGAAACACTTGTTAATGTCTCTCTAGGTTCTTTTCAGCTATTAACACTTCTCAACTCTAAATGTTTTTTTTTATGATGTCATTATTCATGTGGAATGTATTAGTTTAGACTTAAAAGTAAAATATCAGGCATTTATGAAATGAAGAGACAAATAGAAGTTTGTACAGAATATATCACCTTGTCAAAGTCTGTGTACTGTTTTTTGATTTCCAGTGGTACA
This sequence comes from Trachinotus anak, assembly GCF_046630095.1. Taxonomy (NCBI): domain Eukaryota; kingdom Metazoa; phylum Chordata; class Actinopteri; order Carangiformes; family Carangidae; genus Trachinotus; species Trachinotus anak. Next base: position 245,860 of record NW_027273865.1, read on the forward strand.
GTAGTGTAATGTCCTAGGCAGACCTGCTGATGTGGACTGCAGCGCTACACAAACCTGTAACTAGATGTATGGAGTGACTCCCTGTTGTCACGGGAGACGCATGGAGCTTTAAAACACACAGATTTACTCTGGCACATTCAACTAACCATCAGCAGCCGGAGCATGTTTATATTAGTCAGATGCAATGAGTTTTTGTCTTTTTGCACGTATTTTTTAATACCGTGTGTCAATTCACTGCCTGTGTGTGGAGTGTGCACGCACAACTCTGGAGAGCAACAGCTCTAGTCATAAAATCCCAGGTTTAGCTACTAATAAAAAGCAACAGACACTTGCTTCATGTTTGATTAGTGACATTAAAGTGCAGCGTTGTGTTTTAGATATGTAGCTACAACAGTGAGTGGACTTGCTGACTGTGTTTCTGTCACTGCGAACTCGACTCATCACTCTGTTTCCTGATAGGCTGAGACAGCCGCAAATCGTATCTGCAAAGTGCTGGCTGTCAACCAGGAGAACGAGCAGATGATGGAGGACTACGAGAAACTGGCCAGTGACGTGAGTAGCAGACATGCAAAACTTTTCAGTCTCTTTACATATATTTATTTACCTGCTCTTTCATTACAGATGCAATGATCAAGTTACCTTTGCCCTTTAGACTTTGTGGAAAGAACCTCAATAAATGAAAGTGTCTGATCCTTGTCCTACGTCTGGCATGGCTGAGCACCTGATTATGTGTCCTGACTGGTGTCTCCTGGTTTTCTACTCTGCCTCCAGCTGCTGGAGTGGATCCGTCGGACCATCCCCTGGCTGGAGAACCGAACCCAAGAGAAAACTGTAAATGATATGCAGGCGAAACAGGAGGACTTCAGAGACTACCGCTGTGTCCACAAACCACCAAAGGTCTACATGGACTCCTGAATGCTCTCCGCACTTTTTAAATGTCGCCACACTGGCAGTAGTTTGCCTGACCATGCATTCACTGCCTTTACATCCACCCGTTTATGTCATTGTAAGAGGTAAGAGATTTATATTTTCTGAATCTGCTCACTAACGCTGAGCCGACTCTTCTGTTCCTGTCCCCAGGTCCAAGAGAAATGTCAGCTGGAGATCAGCTTCAACACTCTGCAGACTAAACTGAGACTCAGCAACAGACCTGCCTTCATGCCATCAGAAGGACGCATGGTGTCCGTATGTATTCAGACAGGATTTATCAGCATCTCATGAACAATCATGTGAATCTGAAGAACAACTTTTCAGAGTTTGGAGACTTTTGAATGTTCCACTTGTTTGTTGGAGACAATTTGGAATTTATATTCAAACAAATGGATGTGCTAATACAAGGCTGCTCTTGATAAAGACGCACCACTACAGTTACTCTCAGTTATTAGTGGTTACTTTTTACCAAATAATTTACCAAATAGGAAACCTTTTATTTTCCTCTCTTTGATATAGGATCACTTTTTGTATCACCACAGTTATATTAATGAGCAGCATTATACTCGGCCCATTTTATCAATAACAATTTAGTGTTAAGGTCCTCAGATTCAGAAAGTCTCCTTATGCAGTTATATGGTCCTGGATCAGCTTTAAGTTCAGGTTTTTCTCAGTGTTAAGTTTCACACCGTTTCATTCATACTTTTCTGTACAGTTTCTAATGGTTTATAGAAGTGGGACGGGGGTCGTCTTTTTCTACTCTACATTAACGATGCAGCCAAAGAAACAGCTGCCACACTGTACTCTGCAGTGAAGGATTAATCTCAGTAACTCCTGCTGTCTGGTGTCAGGATATCAACGGAGCATGGCACACTCTGGAAGGAGCAGAAAAAGGCTACGAGGAGTGGATCCTCAGCGAGATCAGACGTCTGGAGAGACTGGAGCATCTGGCTGAGAAGTTCCACCAGAAGGCGGCCATCCATGAATCCTGGACCGATGGTATGTAAAAGTTTTATCACACACATTCACACAGGATGAACAACATTTTGAATCAGCTGTCTGGTATCTGTTAAGATGAAGAATGCCTCCTAAAATTGTGGTCTCTTCTTCATCCTGCTGCACTTTTTTTTTTTTTTAATTAAACTGGAGTAAATGAATAACACAATCTTTATTTAACCAGTCTGTCTTTCTCTTGAAGAGAGCGGGTGGTACTCAGTGATGACTCGTACACTTAAAGTACACATTTGCTGCCTATTCTCTCATGTACTCTGCTGTATTTGGCTTCTTCTCTTTGGCATTTCAGAGACCGACAGTCTTAGTGGGACAGCCAGGTCCATGAAAGGTTAAGTGAGTAAATAAGTTTGATGTGTGTGCAGGTAAGGAGGCCATGCTGACCCAGAAAGACTACGAGACTTCCACCCTGTCAGAGGTCAAGGCGTTGCTACGGAAACACGAGGCATTTGAGAGCGACCTGGCAGCACATCAGGACAGAGTGGAGCAGATTGCAGCCATCGCACAGGAGCTCAAGTAAGGAGGGAGGAAATAAGAGAGGAGGGAACATGACGGGTCACAGTTTTAACCCTATAATATTTGTAGTCACAGAGACATTAGTCGACAAGAAGAACATGGGATCATTCCCTACAGAGAAAAACCTTTTTGCTAGTGAATGGTGTATCTGTGGATAAGTAATGTGTGCTTTCTTCTTCTCTGCGTGTTTTCCAGCGAGCTGGACTATTACGACTCTGCCAGTGTCAACGCTCGCTGTCAGAAGATCTGTGACCAGTGGGACGTCCTGGGAGCCCTCACCCAGAGCCGCAAAGAGTCACTGGAGGTACGACTGTCATTTCATCTTTGTATGTCCTCCAGTGATGTGTGTTTGGTACCAGAGTCTCTGATCAGATGTTGACGCTCCTCACATAGCTGACTTCTGCAAGGTAATGGAAACTGATGCATCTCCCACTGGTACAGTCGAGTGGTGACGTGTAAACCATTTCATTTAGACAAAATTATTGTACAAAACATCAAGGCTGAAAACAAAAATTTTTTTAAGACTTCCTTTTTTACTATACAAAGGAATCAGTAGAAAAACATCTTGATAATTCTCAGAATAGGGCATCAAAGATCAGGTATTTTATCATCACAAGCACAGACCAATTTCAGCCCTAACACCTAATAAAGTGTTGAAGTTCTGACAGCAACACATTTAATGATTCAGTAAAGTGTATCTGAGTAAACCCTCCTCTCTCTGATGTTGCCGACAGAGGACAGAGAAGCAGCTGGAGTCGATAGATGAGCTTTACCTGGAGTACGCCAAGAGAGCGGCGCCCTTCAACAACTGGATGGAGGGAGCTATGGAGGACCTGCAGGACATGTTCATTGTCCATAATATTGAGGAGATTCAGGTAACTGGACAGTGTGGTCCTGATGTGTCCTGACAGGTGCAGCACATTATACAAATCATAAAAAAACAAATATTTCTGAGTCCAGCAAATGAACATTTTTTTTCTCCAAACAATACGTATGATAAAAACAGAGATGTGAACATGCTGCCTGGTGGAGCTAAAACCAAACATCCTCCCTCAGGGTCTGATCACAGCCCATGAGCAGTTCAAGTCCACCCTGTCAGAGGCCAACAAGGAGCGGGAGGCCATCCAGTCCATCCAGGCCGAGGTGCAGAAGATCGCCCAGAGCAACGGCATCAAGCTGAGTGGAGCAAATCCCTACACCACCATCACACCTGAGAGCATCGACAGCAAATGGGAAAAGGTAGGGTGCTGTCTGAGCATCCTGATAATTCAGACTGTTTTTGTTCTGGCTTATTTCCCCCTTGAGTGTGTGTTTGCTTGACGTATTAGAAGATAAATATAGTGTTCTTAGATTTTGATCTTTTGTTATCTTCTGCTGGGAAGATGCTCCATTCTGTTTATAATCTGCCTGAATCGTTCTCACGAGTGGTTTTAGTTTTAGTTTTTTTTTTTTCCTCCCTAAAATGTTAGCTTTTGCTGAAGAGTCCAACCAGAACTATAAACACGACCCCCTGTCCAATATGCACTTAGACATGATGTAAACACTTTGTACTTATGGTATTGGAGCAATATTTACCAACATGACTGCAGCCACAGATAGGTGGTGCTTCGTGTGTGTAGGTGCAGCTACAGATGCTTTTAAACTTGTTAGTGTTTCTAATTGTGTGTGTGTGTGTGTGTGTGTGTGTGTGTGTGTGTGTAGGCAATGGCCATGGTGCCGCTGCGTGACAACGCCCTGCAGGAGGAGCTTAACAAGCAGAACTCCAACGACACCCTGAGAGCCAAGTTTGCCACTCAGGCCAATGCGGTCGGTGCCTACATACAGGACAAGATGGAGGTAATGGATCAGCCCATGTGGTCAGTCCAAGCGCTCACCACTGTGTTGAAGCAGCTCGTCTTTGCTCAGCTGTGTGTAGTTTGTCACAGTTTTCAGGCCAACATTGTAAAACAGTGAGCTCATGGAGCTCACAGAGATTTAGGAAATGCGGAGCTGGGAATGTTGATGACCATGCTCACAGTCTGGACGGGCACAAGTGTGTGTCAGAGTTTCACATAGGCAAACTCAGCTGTGCATGTTTCCAATTTTGCTTATTCATATTCTTTATTTGCTCACAAAATCTAATCATCTCTACTTTTGGATTTGGTCCTTGTTGTAGGGAAAATTAGCTTAATTTTGGGGAATAGAAGAACACAACAGAGCAAATGCTAACTGCACATACAGTGACACTACAGTCACGGAGAAGATGAATGTAATGTTTGTCAGGGAAAATATGAGCACGACTGGAAGCAGCTGGAGAGGTGGTGCTACATTTACACTTGGATAAAGCAGCTAATTGTAATTTCTCAGTTTACCTGGTCAGCAGGAAAAAAGACGTGTTAATTGACTGTCGGATGGTAGCACCTGAGTCAGTGTGGCCGAGTCAGCAGTGAGGTAGAGGATGATGCAGCTCCCAGTGTGGAGATAAAGAGTTCTTGTCATTGAAGTTGGGTGGGGCAGTGTGGAGACGGAATGAGACGTAACACCGGTAACAGGAACAGGAAATCTGAAGCATTTCAGAGCCAGTTTTTCCACAGGGAAAGTTTATATAGATAGACAGCCAGCCAACCAGTCCATGGTCGTGTTCACCCTCCCAGGGGCCGTGTCTACGCTCATGCCCCCACTGGGCACATTGAATAGAGACCAGTTGCCACATGCCTGTCTTACTTTTAAGGGGTAACTCTGGGACTTTTAAAAAAAAACTTGTCCCATATTTTTTGGTGTAAATGATTGATGGGAACTAAAATCTTTGCAATCAGTCAACTAATAAACAAGAACAGAATACTGAAACCGCTAAACAGCTGCTGCAGTGTAATGGTGCAGTTGTCTGCGTCAAAGTATGTCCTTCAAGATTTATTGTTTTTCCATTGTTCAGATTGTTGTTCTCTGACATGATTGAAAGGATTCCTACAGAGAGAACTGTTTGTTAGAGAGTAAGCTCCTTTAACAGAAAGGTCTTCTGGTCCACTTCTGCCTCCATCAGTTCGTTTGTTTGTGTTGTTGTGTGGTACTTTTATTTTTACTGTGTTGGCTTCAGCCTCAGCTCTCCTGGGCCATCAGCAGTCACTTGTTAATCCAGTTTTATCTTCAGCCTCTTTAATTGTCTTTGGATGTGAACACTATCTGGTGTCAAGTGGCTTCACAGCTAATTCACAGCTGTGGGAAAGGAACTGGTCCCGGAGGAGGGTGAATCTTTGGGGGGGGTTGCCTGGCATGCATCACACTTCACACACATCTGTCTCCTCTCAGAGATATCCCACATCGTCATGTTTCACACTGCTTCACTCACTATTAACTATTCATGACAACGCAAGAGGACAACACCAAGTGGACTGAGCAGATGTTCTCTGTGTACCTACAGAACTAGAGCCTGGATGACTCAGACCACAGTGAGACAAACAGCCCTGGAGCTCATGTAATATACTTTATTTTCAGGCCTCCTCTGCTGCAACTTGTCACTGAGCATCAGCTGTGATGTGCTCCTCAGCGAGATGGGGTCACTGATATACTAAAGGTTCAGCTGAAGTAGAAAATGCATCCATCGTCACTGCAGCCACAGAGACGGTTGAAGACTATGACAGAAAGATGGAGTCTCGCTGTGTGAAACCTCTAAAGATTTCACGCTGTGCTGCAGGTGAACTGTAGGTGAACAGGTTGAGGTTAACAGGCCAGTTGATACTGTGTGTCTGTGTTGGCAGGAAATTGGCAGGATATCCATTGAGATGAACGGCACTCTGGAGGACCAGCTGACCAACCTGAAGGAGTACCAGAAGAACATCATGTCCTACATGCCTGAGATCAACAAGCTGGAGGGATTCCACCAGCTCATCCAGGAGGCCCTCATCTTCGACAACCAGTACACTCCGTACACAATGGAGGTAACACTTCATTCTTCCACTTACATGCTGTTTTTGTGCATCTTTAGTACAACTGAATTGGTCTTTGTAGCTGTCAGAGTGCTGTAACTCTGGATGACACTGTGTAACACGTTTCCTTCCCTTGCTCCCTCCCCCCTTTGTGTGCCCCCCTCCCTGCAGCACCTCCGTGTGGGCTGGGAGCAGCTGCTGACCACTATCGCCAGGACCATCAATGAGGTCGAGAACCAGATCCTGACACGTGATGCCAAGGGCATCAGCCAGGAGCAGCTCTACGAGTACCGCGCCTCCTTCAACCACTTTGACAAGGTCAGGGGCCTGAGCTCTGGGCTCTCATTACACTTTTTATATTTACTGGGTCATAGTGTTAAAGTTGCTGTCTGGTGTATGAGTACTTGGGTTGGAAGCTAAGTTTAATTTTTGACACTGCATACCAGTAAATACAGACACATGTGATGACACACCAGAGGGAAAAGATCACCTTTAGCTCTCAACCCAAATACTTGTGGTATTCATCGTTTGAAAGTTACTGTTGTTGTGTAATATTCTGGACATTATGTCAGAAAATTCAGATCAAATTACAAACAGTCACTCAGAGTTGACCTGTCTGACCTGTCTGAACATTCTGTGTTTTTCTGTGTCATGTGAGGACGTAGCCTTTTATATATTAACGCATGATATGACTGAATGAATGTTTAGACCTTAACCGGGGGTGAGAGAGGAACCAAGCGTGTGAGTATCCATCCTGATGTTTGACACAGGCGAGCACATGTTGAGGACACATGCTGTGCCTGTCAGTAGAGGCTGTGTTTAGGTATCAGCAGAGGAGGGAAGAGAAAGAACATCAGTGCACACAGGCACTATTGGCTTTATTTTAGCAGAGACTGAAGAAGTGATGTGGAAATCCACACTTATATTGTGTTAATTAAAGTCAATTTAATTGAAAGATGATGATTAGAGTAATGTTTCTGTTGTAGATCTGCTGTTGGAGGTTTCACTTCACCTGGTGCACGTTTCCTCTGATAAATCTTCTCTGGTTATACAGACTTATGCTCTGATAGGAAAATGAACTTGAGTATTTTAGTTGAAGATCCACTGTCTGCTTCACTGTCGACAGAACTGGTCCTGAACTGGGTGTAAAAATCACATTGTGGTTGTTGTCAAACCTGTTAATTTATCTTTAACCTCAAATGGATGAAAAGGACACCCCCATCATTCACCATCTCACACCACTCTGTGTGTGTGTGTGTGTGTGTGTGTGTGTGTGTGTGTGTGTGTGTGTGTGTGTGTGTGTGTGTGTGTGTCAGTCACTGATTCATGCTGCTGTCTGTTATGGTGCTTCATAAACACTGTGGTCACTCAAGTCTTTTCTCATCACATCAGTGTGTCTGGGTTCACAACACATCCTGTTCTTGTACAACACTAAAACCTTTGATATCTCAGAATCACAGTCTTCACATTTTTAGGAACAACACAAGGAAAGTTAGTACATTTACCTCCTTTTACATCATCCGAGATAGTTGGTGCTTGAAATTTTCAGAAAGCATTTTAGAGTGAATGAATTCCTGATGTAACTCTTCAATGCATTTTCTAAAATAACTGGATGTGTTGTCTCATACAGACACGTGCATGTGTTGAAAAAGTGTTATTTTCAGTGTGTTGGGTCTTCACAGGTCCATCATGTTGAGTTGTGTGTCTAAACATCCATGAATGTCTGTCTGTCCCTGCGTCCTCCTTTGTCCTCATCTTCTCCTTGCATGCTGTGGATCACATGGTCACCATCCACCACCATCCCTGTGTTGTGATTGGTTCATCTTCATGACGTGGCGCTCTTGTCATTGGGTGTTTGGCTGATCTCAGGACCACAGTGGGGCCCTGATGGCTGAGGAGTTCAAGGCCTGTTTGATCAGTCTGGGCTACGATGTGGAGAACGACAAGCAGGTAGGAGCTCCAGCACAGGACGGAAGGAAAGAGTCGGTGTTTGTCAGGCCTGTGAGCAGGAGAGCAGAGATCACTGCCCATCCCACCCACCTCCTCAACAGCTTCTGTCTCCATCAGAGCAGGAGATATTGATGGTGTAAAATCCATCATAAAAACAATCATTTTTATAATACCTCCACACCAGTGATAGCCACATCTAATGTAATATCTCAGTAACACCTTGAGGCGCAAACATTCAGTTGGACCCGAAGATAAACTGATTAGAATTTGGTGCTCAAAGGTCAAAGGTCAACGTGACCTCACTGCATGTTTTTGGCCATAACTCAAGAATTCCCATGCTAATTAGACATTGGATAGACACTGATGTAAAGTGCAACTGGACAGGTTTGCAGAGACATACAACTGCGAGGTGGTAATTCTAGTTCATTGATTAATAAATCGTATATGATCATGAATAATATTGTTCAGCAATGTTTCAGCACATTATAGCTTCAAGTGAGAATCGTTTATCAATATAGCTGATTTATTTTTTGTTAATTTAATCATTGACGAACGTTTGGCACTAATCTGGACTCTACAGATTAAAACAGACCTGTGAGGCCACTATAACATTTGGTAGAAAAATATGTTCATGAAGGTGTTTTTAGAAGGAAACAGTATTTGTCTGTTAAATCAGTCCATTTACATTAGAACATAGTGAATATGAACAAACAAACATCACCTTTATAACTGCAGTTGGATAAAACACTTAATTGTGAATATTTTGATCTAGTAGAGTTAAACTTTTCTTCATGTACGCCTGTAACGCTTAGTTCTGTAACATCATCTAATATTTAGTAAAATGCTATGTGTCTCTAAATTCACCTTGAAATGGAAAGGTCATAATAATAATGTGAGATAGTGAAGTCTGTCTTAACGAGATCATAATCTCTGGACAGCTGGATTACAAATAACGCTGAATTACAAATGTTCAGATCAATTCATTTTCTACGTGAATTTGACAAACTCAATATTGATGTGAGGCCATTATGTTATAAAGGCTGGTCAGTGGTGAGTCAGCGCTCCTGCTCTGAGGCTCTTGATAAGCTCCGTGGGTCAGGCAGGGTTCGAGTCCGTCAGCATGGAGGGCGGAGATGTTGCGTCCCTGTTTGTCCACTGGGGGTCTCTGTTGCTTTGTGCTGCTTCAGCTCCACTGGGCTCCCTCTCACTCTCTGAACAGACCTCGCCCCTCGTCTGTCTGTCAGGTTTTACTTTGCTCTGAGACTGTCTCTGTTAACTGTTTGTGCTTTTTATCTTTTCTTTTTTTTTTTCACCGCCCCAAGCATTACTCACTTCCTCGACATATTTTTGACATCTGTATTTCTGTTCATCACCCCTTCCCTCCGCTCCTTTCTTTTCCATTTCCGTCCTTTCATCCTCTCATCCCTCCTCCTCCTCTCTGCCCCTCATCTCTCTGGTTCCACCCTTGTCAACTCACCTCTTCCCCCCTGGCCTTTGCTGTGCTGTGGCGGCCCACAGAAGAGGTCAGGACAGATGGTCTCAGATGATTTCCGGGCTCTACTCATTTCTACAGGAAACAGCCTGGTACTGCTGCTGGCGTGATGCTCTCACAGGGTGTCTGCAGGTCCAAGAGTATCCTGATTCAGTTCAGTTTGTCAAACTCTTCAAAATGGCATCATGTGTAGAAGACAGTTTAAGTTTGTCATTCTCTGCCACGATGTTAATTATCTGGTGAGAAATTGGCTAATGCATGAGGAGGGCTGTGTGACAGTGTGATACTTTTTGAGTACAGACCAGTGTCTTATTCACTTATTCTTCATTTTTGTAAACTGTATATATAGGTCTGTTAGGGCCACTTTATGTCAAGAAGAAACTTGAAGTTTGTCTGTTAAATAGTGTAAACCTTCATAGAAACCTTTTGTACTCAATACTGGTACAGTTCCTATTTATTCCTATTTTTAAAAATCATCACTTTGATACATTTTCAGTGTATTAGTGTCAGTGAGTGTAATGTCTCATCTAACTGGACACCTGCAGACACCCTGCTCTCTCTCCCTGATCCTCCTGCTGCTCGTCCTGTTTTGTCGTGTGTGTTGCTTGTGTACTTGCTGCACTTCTGCTCTATTTTCTGATAGACTGAAGGAAACTGTCACTTCTCATATAGACCATCCAACTTGTATGTCAGTGTTGGTCCTGTGTGCCCTCCTCTGTCTGTGCTTCCCTCTGATATTAACCAATAATCATGTTATATGTGTATAATGCAAGTGTGAAATACAAAACACTAGGACCACGATCACCTCTGTTCGCCGGCTCAGTCCATTTCATGGTGGTCCTGATGTTTTACACACTTGAAGTCCTGAATGTCACATTCTGTCTGCGTCTGTGTGTGAGTACAAAGTGCTGTCTCTCCTGGGTTAACCTTTTGCTTCTTGGTTGCCAGGGTGATGGCGAGTTTGCTCGCATCATGGGCATAGTGGACCCCAACGGCAGCGGTGCCGTCACCTTCCAGGCCTTCATTGACTTCATGTCCACGGAAACGACCGACACAGACACCGCAGACCAGGTCATCGCCTCCTTCAAGATCCTGGCTGCTGATAAGGTGAGTGTGTGTGTGTGTGTGTGTGTGTGTGTGTGTGTGCGCGCGCGCGTGTGTGTGCGCGCGCGCGTGCGTGCGCGTGCATATTGTGATGTATGTGTTTATCATGCAGAATTATGTTCTTTTTAAGCCACAGCATTTCATAGTTTTCACAAATTTAATTTTACAGGTATAATTTGTTGAGATGCTTTGTGATAGATTCATATTTAAAGCAAAGTTTATTGTGTTCATTTAAAGCCAAGACCACCAGAACAAATACAGTTATTGGTTCTGATTAGCCAAGAAAGCAAATATGTCAGTTTAACTGGCTGAACATATTTGAACATCATGTACAACTAGCTTTAATTCTGAAATTAATTTGAGGGACATTTTTGGAGAAAACTACAGAATATCAGCCAGAAAAGTTTCACAACAGTTTTTTATCATCAAAGTGATGAAGTATTTGCTGTTCTAGAAAATGTCATTAACGACACATGACTTGGTATGGAAATGTACAGAGAGATTAGAGCTGCACTTGTTTTTACTACAAGTGTAAAATACAGGAGTTGTTTTCTCAACTTCAGTCAGGTCTTCTCTGACACACCTATTGATTCACAAGTGTCTGAACGTTCTGCTTTTTGTGGTTAATTTATGTGAAAACTGATCAGAGATCAGCAAAGTATTTATGATCATGTATTAACTTTGAAGTGGAATCATAGTTTGATGTTTGAGGTTTAACTCACTAATTGATACAAGAGACTGAGCAAGTTCTTAAATTCAGGCACACTACAGCATTCAGTATATTTAATATGTACAACACACGCTAGTGAATTGGTCCTGTAAACATGATTGTTTGCAGGTTAATTAAGGACCTCACTCACTGAACCACCCTCTCTGTTTCCATCAGAACTACATCACGGCTGAGGAGCTGAGGAGGGAGCTCCCCCCCGACCAGGCGGAGTACTGCATCGCCCGCATGGCGCCCTACACAGGGCCTGATGCCGTACCCGGAGCCCTCGACTACATGTCCTTCTCCACCGCCCTGTACGGAGAGAGCGACCTGTAGAGGAGGCAAGAGGAAGAGGAGGGCTGGACAGACAAGGGGGTGAGGGGAGGGGGGAGGGAGGGGAGGAAGAAGTAAAAGAAGGTAGAGAGTTCTTGTGCGCGTAGAGGAGGCACCAGGAATCGAGCGTTTGGAGGAATTTGAGTGGTGGCTGTGAGGTGCCCCTGTGTGTGCCGGTTTAGAAATTGTCAGAATTTTTTAAGACTCTGAGCTTGTTGATTGAACTGTAGTTAGGTTTGGCCTCTGCCGAATGTTTTACAGCTCCATTATGTGGTAAACAGATTGAGAGTAATCAAAGTTCATTTTTCATTAAAGTTTTATATGAACAGGCATATCCAGGGGCAGCTGTGGGACAGGGGGACAGCTGCTCTGTAGTGCGGGTCCTTAGCTTCACCCTCTCTGCCTTTTGTGGGGTCAAATAGGGGATGAACAGGGGTTAAAAAGGGGCGGGGGGGGACACAAGCTAATCTGATACTTATGCTAATTTTTGTTTATTTTATTATGATTTTTTTCTTCTTGCCAGGGGGTGTTCAGGGTGTTAGGCGGGGAGCAGGGCGGTGTGGGGTTTGACGTGGTGACTGGCGAGGTTTGTGTATTAGATCCTAGAGAGATATATGCTGTGGGGGTCGGGGGGGGGGGGGAATAAAATGACATATTTACCCATAATTCCTGTGTTGCTGGATAAGGTGACCTGTTTAACCTCAACTCTTTCCTCCTTCTGTCTTTGTTTCTTTTTAGTTTTTTTTTCTGGAGCAGGTGGGTGGTGGGGTGGGGGCGGCTTAGCGCTGTACATACTTATTTTTTCAGTGCAAAGAATGACACACACAGTCCCAGTTGTTAAGAATAATGGATCAGAGGCTTTCCAGTAGTGCAAAGCTGAGTTTATAAAAAAAAAAAAAAAAAAACAAAATAAAATGACACAACAGAAGAATTGAAAAAGATAGCGACACAGAGAGCCGTCTCGCCAGTGGATAGGTTTGAGCTTCCGGAAGTCTTTTCTTAAGTTTTTTTCCCGTTAGCAATGGAAAATATTCATGGAAGATATTAGCAGCCATGAAGTTGAGGCTTGTGTACTTAAAGGCCTGTATACATCCCATGGCAGGCAACGTCATAATTATCCACAACTATTTGCTTCTGTGAAACTATTCTCCTGGGTGGGCATCAGGTGCTTATTTAAATAAGAAACTATACATTTATACGATAGATAAGACTGTAGTAGTTGATGTTAGTCCACTTTTATATACCAGAAATCACACACACATACAGAAATATATACACGTCATGTCATGGATGCATTTGATTGACTGAATGAAGGTTCTTCCTGGATTTTTTTTTTTGTTTTTTTTTTTTTTTGTTTTTGGGTGGGGGGGGAGTTATTATGGTAACAGCACTGTGGAGCACTCCCAATGTGACTTTTGGAAAAGTGGAAGAAATGGGAAAAAAAATAATAAAATAAACAAAAAAAATGTGCCTATTTGTGGATACAGCCCTGTCCCTCTTTCTCTCTTACACTCTCCCTACCTCACTCTCCCACTTCCTGTCCCCTCTCTCCCCCATCCCTCCATCCCCTAATTTGTCTCTAAAGAGAAGGGAAAGAAGATTTACTGAAAGAAAGGAGGGAAGGTAAGGATCAGGGAGGGGTCTTCATGTAAACATTCCATTATGTGCAAATAAAAGATATAGGAAAAAAAAAACAAATTGTTATGTTAAAAAAAAAAAAAACTATGCAATCATAATGTGATGAATATCTGAGTTCTGGGGAAAGATATAGGCATCGATCAGGCCCTTTCTGTGAGAGTTCCCTGTCTAAATTAAACGGAGGAGAGCAGATTTCTCTGTGGTTGTTGGCTGTCAGGGGGAGAGGAGGGGGAGACAGAGGGAGGGACAGACAGGGAAGGAACTGAGAAGAAAAGACTTGGACCAAAAGCTTGTTTCTTTTTTTCTTTCTCTTTTTTTCCCCGCGAGGTTGGAGAGAAATGAACTCTGGAATTGTGATTTTCCTTTTTTTTGTACTCTTTAATATCAAACCTTATCTGCTGTACTGGAAACTGCAACGCCTTCTGTCTCTAATGATAAGTGAGTTTCACAAAGCACACATAAAAGTTTCCTTACAAAATACCTCTGCTTGTCTTCATGTCTTCTTTACTGTGTGTGTGTGTGTGTGTGTGTGTGTGTGTGTGTGTGTGTGTGTGTCTGCAGAAAACCTGCAACTTGATTAAAATGTATAGTTATTAGTTTTCATCTCAAATGGCCTTAGGTTAGCATTAGAGGTTTGATGTGACATGAGCATCACTTTGTGGTGTTCATCACTGATGTTTGTTAAAATAGGTTGAGAAATTTGGAAATTGAAAACATCCCTCCCTATTAATTTTATCTTTACTTGAAAATCTTATTGAATTTAATTGAAACATTAAATGAGATTAGAATAAACTTTACAACTCTGTAGGGGAGATTGGTGATGAGAGTTTGATATGATTAGCAGAAAAGAAGTGGTTTACATTAAGAGGAGTACAAGAAGAACAGAACATTACTTTGAGGCTTAATTGTCATATTTGTTTAAATACAAAAAAATAAAGAACAAGTGTAAGTAATAAAAACATTACATCCAGTTAATGTCCAATACTCAACACAGTTGTCAGCACATAAATGAACATCATTAAACATGATCACACCCCAACACTTTCAGCCAAGGAGGAAACAAGACTTGTGTAATGATTTAACATCATTTGAGTGACGCTCAGACTTTAGAGAGCTTGAGGAAACGATGTATTCATACTGGCATGTTGAGGTGGTGCAGGCTGTGTCCCTTGCTCCTGCAGCTGCAGGTCAATGGTGCAAATGACTGTCGTATGCAACATTTCCTTACACGTCAGTCCAGTCAGTCTGTAACTCGCACCATTCACTCTGCAGTTAGGCCACTTTGCGGCAGGCTGTCACAATGAGACGCTGTCTTTAATCTTTTGATCACCTTCTAAACTCTGAGCCGAGCCCCTGTGGTGTGATGAGGGCGCACACCTGTGACGTAACAGCGGAGAGACGGCAGCTGGCCGCTTCTCTGTATTAGCAAACCAAAGGTAGTGGAATGAAGTTACATTAAAAAAAAGTAATTTCATAAAGTTACATTTAAAAAAAGTAATTTCATAAAGTTACATTTTAAAAAAGTAATTTCATAAAGTTACATAATTTCATAAAGTTACATTTTAAAAAAGTAATTTCATAAAGTTACATAAAAAAAGTAATTTCATAAAGTTACATAAAAAAGTAATTTCATAAAGTTACATAAAAAAAGTAATTTCATAAAGTTACATAAAAAAATAAAAGCGCGTCCAAAAAAAGGGCCGGTGCTCGTTCAGCGGGTTGTGGGCGTGAGCACCGGAAATGAGCAGCAGGCCTGACCTGCGCGTGCAGCAGAGTGTGGAAGAGCTCGAGACCAGCACGCACCAACATGAGCCGCTCCGAGGACGTGACGGTGAAGAAGTCGTGACGTGACCCGCTCTCTGTGTGTGTGTCTGTCTGTGTGTCTGTGTGTCTGTGTGTGTGTCTGTGTCTCGTCACCTATTTCCACGGCGCGCTCTGAAGCCTCGGACCCGCGGGGACACGAAGGCGCGTGACCGCTGGGGCAGGGATGACGCTCGCGCTCAGCTTCACCTGCCGGGCGCTGCTCGTGCTCCTGCTCCACGGGTGGGTGCGGACCCGCAGGACCGCGGTAAGACCCCCCCCCCCCCCCCCCCCCCCCCACCCCCCCAGGAGAAGTTCATCACTGTTGCGGCCGTGGGGCTGAAAACTGTAGGAGTTTAGTGTAATTGCTTGAACGTTATGAATGAGGTCAAATAACCACAAATCCATATTTTAAACAGGCATATTTTTTGTTCGTTTGTAATGAGCGCTTCCAGTAACACCCCATGCACATGTGCATCTCAACTGTGTTAGAACAATTTAAAAGCTAAAAGACCAGGTCTTTTATTATTGATTCAAAACTAAAACTCTAACTTTAATTTCATTTTATTTCATTCAAATTAAAAATGTTGTCTCTAACTGTAAGATTTAACATATTTTGAATCATTCCGTTTTTACTGAATGTTGTCTCTGTGCTATAGTTTTTTTGACCAAATCAGCCATTCTTTAATGTGTTAACTTAGAACTAAAAAGTTGAAGCTTTAATTGCATATTTAAAGCTGCAAACATAAAAGTTAGAGATCAACAATATGGACTGAATGAAGTTAGAAACCAAGCTGAAAAAACAAGATAGAATATAGTTGTTTTTTTCCTTTTCTCTCCACAAAGTCAAACATCAAGCCAAGCAAATCAAACTGAGTGGAAACAAAGAAAAGCAGAGTCAGCTTCTTTACACCAAGATCCTTCTCTAACTGCTTTTACTTTCCAGGATAAAAAGTACACTTTCAGCACCAGCCTACCCTTTTCAGTTTTACCCCATCTAGATAACAAATAGAAGCAACTTTAATCTGTGTAGTTTGCTTAATGTGTCAGGACCACACCACTAATGGCTGCAAATTACCAGATCAATTTTAGCTTGTAATTGGTTTAGTTAAACTGAACAGAGTCGCACACAGCAGCAAAAACAACACGGATTTTCAGAATAAAGAGATTAATCTCAGAAGTTGTCCCTGGTGTGTGTGTGAGTGTGTGAGAGAGAGCGAGAGATCCCTGGAGGACGGCAGGGTAACACCAGCCAGTATGACCAAACCACAAACACACACATCACACACACACATATTTAACCTGCTACTCAGGGGAAACAGGCAGGTGTGTGTGTGTGTGTGTGTGTGTGTGTGTGTGAAAAAGTGAGAACTCTTCTGACAGCGAACCATAGTGATGCTATAACATAACTATTTTAAGTGTGTTATCAGAGCCACACTGATCTGTGTGAGTACACGCAGAAATATGGTACGATCACCAGGCGCTTTCAGAGATGCACTATAAACTCTAGCAGGACTACGGCAGTGGTAACAACACACAATATACATTGATGTCAAGTGTAAAAAATAATTGTGTGATGTGACTGTTATGGAGATCCCAGGTGGAAATATACCAATAAATGTATTTTCACTATTTCCTCTAGAAAATAAAATAAAATACCATAGAATATGTTAAAGGATTAAGGAGAGTCTCTTCCCAATGCTTATGGTAGTTTGTAATAATATTGTAATAACTGTGGTTTTTATAGCTTCCAAGCAGTCTGTCATGTCTGGTCTTGTCATCATGCAGTTGAGAGCAGGATGTTTTTGGGAAATGTTCCTTAATGGTGCATTTAAGTGCTTCTGGGAAGCTCTAACACTGAGTGAAATTTAATATATTGCTCTTCAGCAACAACATTAAAAAAAAAACCTGTGGCACTAAGGACGAGACACAGCAGGACTATTCGACAATTTGACAAAGCAAAACAAAAAAATAAATAAATTAAAACATAATGTTCACTCACTGTGATATCTGAAGACTTTCTGTACTTGCATGAACTAAATCCAATTATTTTAAATAATTAAAAAAATAAATAAATCTGACAGCTGAGTGTATGCTTTGGAAATGGTCATCAGTTAATGTGAAGTGCAGGTAATTTGTGGTTAATGGGCTAAAACACACACAACTACTGGTCTGCTTCTTTAAGGCTCATACAAACACACACAGCAGAGACACACTGCGTACCTGCAGGAACATTACAGTCTGATTCTTGGTCAGGAAAGTAAATGTGTGTTTATGTCACCATCATCCCTCAATGTGTGTGTGTGTGTTAATGATCCTGTAGCCTAATGTTTGCCGTACAGATTCATGGTAAAGGGAAAAAGCTGCGTTCACAAGTGAGCGATTCAGTCCTCAGCGAGCTCCTGTACGAGAGCACGGGCGGTTTGTTCAGACGCTAAATCCTGCTGCTGCACGTCAACAGGCCTTTCAGCAGCATCAGCCATCAGAGGTCGCTTTCCAGGCCAAACATCATATTTTGCAAAGCTCTGGAGATGAGTTTTTATGTTTCCCTACAGCAGCCACTCAGCAGTATCTGGAGGGTGTGAGCCAGCTTTTTCTGCTGCCCGCTCACTTCCTGTCTCCCCTCTCTCCCTCTCTCTCCCTCTCCCTCCCCCTCCCTCTCTCTTACACACACAGCTGACATTTTATAGTCCTAAAAACACTGGTGGTAATTGTTTCAACACTGAGGATATTGTAGTTGCTGTACTTGTACCTGACAGACAGGAAATCCAGTCTGCCCAACACTTTGCACCTGGGCTCCTGCTCTCCACGGCTCCTCCCTTCTTTCCACCGTTCTTCTCGTTCCTCTTACCTCCCTCTACTTTTTCCTTTTCATTCATTCCATCCACACTTTCATTTCTTTCTCCATTCTCTCTGCACACCTTAATTCCTCTAATCACATTTTTTCCTCAATACCTCCTTTCATACAGTTTCCTATGCCTCCACTCGTTCTTCCCTTCACTCCTATTTTCTTCCCTCTGTCTCTGTATTTTTCCATGTACCCTCGTTCTTTCCTCCGTCCTGCCTTTATTCTTAGCACCCTTTCTAACTCAATTCATCTTCCTTCATCTCCCTCCATTATTTTTTTCCTTCCTCTGTTCTGATTTCTCTCTCCTTTGTAATGGTGTTCCTTTGCTCCTTCTTGTTTTATTCTATGCTTTATTTCTCCATCTGTTTCTCCCTGAACATTTCTTCATTTATTCTTTTATTTTTCCTCTCTTCAACCTTCCCTTGCTTCCTCCTTTTCTTTCCTCCACCTCTGAGTTATTTATTCCTTCTTTTCCATACATATTTCCAAACTTTGTTCCACTCTTCCTTTATTTACCACCTCCATCTCTTCTTCCATTCCTCCCCTTATTTCCTTATTCCACTTCTCTCTCTCTCTTTTCCGTTGTTCTTTTTTTCCGTCATCACTACTTTTTCACTTTCTGTCCGTTATTGTTTTACATTCATGTCTAGAACCAGCGGAGCAACTGAAGCTTTAATTCACTTGTTATTGATGATTAATGTAAGCTGGAAGGTCGTGTGAGAGAGATTCGTCTTTACACTGACGCCTCAGTGAGTAGAAACGTAGGTTTTCTACTGTTAGTAGTCAGACACGTCTTTACTGTGTCAGCTGTTTGATGAGTTCAGCTGCACCCATGTGGTTCAGGGAGGCTTCTGCCAGAAATTATGTTGTGCTTTGCTTGGACTGAAGCTACACTCTTCATCCACTGTTCCACTATCCTGCCCTCACTCCTCCTCTTCCTCCTGCATTTAACCTCATCTCTCTAAAAAGTCATCCTCTGACATTTCAACTGGTGATGGAACTAAAAATGAAACTGTAAAAACAAAGCAAGACGTGATAAGTTTGGTGGTCTTTCCCAGAGATTTACCTCTTAGATAGAGTCTGAATGGCACTGTCACTTGTTTACTTCATTATTCTATATATTTATTTAGAGCTGCAGTGAATATTCATTGTCAATAAATCTTAGATTATTTCTTTAATTAACAGAACAGTTTGACAATAAAATATCAGAAAATGTACAGTATAATCAACCAGAGCCAAAGGAGATGTCTTTCTATGACCTCTTAAGTAACATCTGTAAAATGATGACATTTCTGCCTGATTACACTGGGGAACACAATTTTTGTTGAGTTAGGTCTGACAGCTGCTTTTAACTAATTTTTGGGTGCGGAATCCAAAACTGATCTCAGTTTTTCTCTATCACGTCAAGTTTTTGAACTATAGGATCCCCGTTTTCTTAAAACATATGAAAAATACTGTACTAAGATGGAATAGTTACAAGCTTTGAAAACTAAAAAAACAGCATAAAACGAAATAGAACTTACAACGGTATGCCCATGGTTACAAGGTTAAGAGAAAAGCCAGCATGAATCCTCTTAATTCCTACTATGCCAGCTTTCTGTTTGCAGATATTGATAGTACTGACCTATTGGGAGCTGCACTCCTCTCACCGCACTGTCTCAATTGTGACTGCACAAACAAGTTGCCACGTAGCTGTTGAGTCCAATCGTAATCAGCTGGCAAGTCTTACTACAGCTAATCAGTGGAATTTTGCTTATCTGGAGGGTAAGCTGTGGAGAAAAAACTGACTGCAATTTTGGAATCAGCATGCCAATTTTAGTTTTAATCAGCATAAAAATCTAACTCAACAGAACATTTTTTTCAAATTGTTCCCCAGTGTAATATGAAGTTGTATTTAACCAGATTAACCAACTAACACTTTTCTTTCATGCAGTGATGTGCGGGGACAATATAAAAAGCATCAGTGCACTCAGTACATACGTTAATGTCTTAACATTAAGGCACAGAGGTCTCATTCACCACTAAATTATGTCAATACTGTTGGACACTGTGGTAAATTTACTCATGTGTCTCAGAGCTTGGAGAGAGTGTGTGGAGAAAGGGGGGGGGGCGATGGACAAAGAGCCACTGATGAAGAGTGAGAAGGTGGGGTCAGTAGCCAGCGTTGTGTGCGCTGTGTGTGTGCGCTGTGTGTGCGCTGTGTGTGCACTACCCTGGGTGTTTCTAGTGTTTTTCGTGAGTCTGTGTGGCAGTGTGACCAATCGAATGTATATTTTGGAGACGTGTATGAGGCTGTGTGTGTTGTCAGGCGCCCATAGGAGCATGTGGGAATAATTTAGATCATCACGCTCAGATTCTCCTCTGCGCTCCCCTCTGCAGTGTTTTACTGTGCTTTACAGGCACAACTTATTTTTTTAATCACTCTCAAGTGTTAAAGTGTGCAGCATTTTAAACACCCACATAGCAACCGTTCTAAAAATAATGCTGATAAGGTTGTTTATTTTAAACACATGACACCACAACGATAATTAGGCATGAGAGCATCTTAAAATTAGCACCATCTATACCATGACTCGCATTAACTTCTGTTGTTCCTTATCCTCTCAGAATGACTCTTACCTTTCTAATGCTGAACAACAACCTTATGTATTGGCACCTGGGGGTGGTATCTTTCAAAAGCCTCACAACAACGTCAGATGCTCCTGTTATTATATCTTATTCATACATAGTCTATTGTTTTGGGATTCAGCAGCGGGGGAAAAAAGATGTGCACAGTGCCCTGTGAGGGACATGCAGAAAAATAATATTAACAGTGGAGGACTCAACATAGCCAGATGTTAAATGACAGTGTGAGGACTGAGTGCAAGTCAGAAGGAATATTTCTTTTTGACATTTGATCTGTGCATGAAAAAAGAGAGGAAGAGGAATTGCGTGTGCATCACTGGAGATGTACCAATTCCATTTTTCCTCCCAATTGATTCTGATACCTGAACCTGTGTATCAGTCAAAACCGAGCACTGATGCGAGAGCGTTGCATAAAAAGAAAAAAATGACCAGCCACTAACCCTGAATGTGGCATGACTCAGGTTAAACCCTCTGTAAAATGTGAACAGATACATAAATGCCATAGAATATTTATTTTATTATCTAATTTGACAGTAGTTGTCCTAACACTAGTGCCACCCCTCAAAGTTGCTAAGGTTTTGCTAACAGCTAACATTACACTATCAAGTCAGTTCTTCACTGCTCTGAAACAGTAGTTACCAGTGGCTGCACAGTGCAGCTTCCTGCATAGACTATGATGCTAGAGCAGCATAGAAGAATTAATTTCTAGGAAAACTGCTGTTTTGTCTGAGTATGAAACTATAAAGTTTAACAATAAGTTATGGTGCATCAGAGACTCTTGTACTGGCCGATGCCCTACACCGTATTTTAGGAAGTATCAGAGGCATTTCCTCTTCTAGTATAAGAACAATTAACAGATGAAATCTGACAGTCTGAAAACCTATATTTGATTTCTCACACAGTTACAGATTAAATGATGCTCTGAGGACAGCACAGATCATGAGAAGTATTTTAAAAAAGATTTTTTCCCAAATTAAAGTTTTTTAGTGAGTTGATTTTTTTTTTTGGTTATCAAATATTTTTATTTTCCACTTTTAACAAAAAAGGACGGCCAAAGAACAAAGCGTAACATCAACATCAAGTACCCTATCGATAAAACTTAAAATATACACTACTGGTTAAAAGTTTTAGAACACCCTAATTTTTCCAGTTATTTATTGCAATTCAAATCGTGCAAGTCCAATGAATAGCTTGAAATGGTACAAAGGTAAGTATTGAACAGCCAGAGGTTTAAAAAAAAGGTTTGGTTACCCAAAACTGAAAAATAATGTACATTTCAGAATTAAACAAAAAGGCCTTTTTCAGGGAACACAAAGTGGGTGTCATGCCTCAGCTGGATAGCTGAGTTCTTTTTTGTTTCCCCCAGTGTACTTTGTCTTGTACTTCCTGTTTTATTCTGATACTCACCTCTTATCTCATTTCAGGTTCTTCACTTCCTGCCCTCATGTGTCTTCCCCTTGTGTGATTACCTGCCCTGCCCTAATGTGTTGCACCTGTGTCTCATTGTCTTCCCTCTCCCAGAGTATTTAGTCTCAGTGTCCCCTTCCTTCTGTGCCAGTTCGTCTTGTTCCTTGTGACTACATTCCAGCCTTTTTTCCCCGTGAGCCTGATTAGTTCCTTGTCTTGTTTTTGGTTGTTGACCCTGCCTTTGCCTGCTGATTTGGATACCTTTGCTTCGCTGACTGATCACCCGTGTACCTACTTTGCCTTTATTAAAGGACTTATTGTGAACTTGCAAACTGTGCCTGTCTGCATCTGAGTCCAAGCCATGGTTCAGACCTGACAGTGGGTTAACAATTTAAAGCTGTTCTGCAGCAATGAAAGTTGAATCAGCCTTGAAAGCTGGTGCTACTAATTCCTACAGGTGTTCCAACTTTTCTTGAGTACATACAACCCCCTCTGTCTGCATAAAAGCAGTGTTGGAACACACTATGGTACCAGACCCTCATGGTGAGCAGTATTGTACTGCAGAAAGTAGTGTGTTGCTACGAGAAAAAGGCAATTAACAATGGAAGAGAGACAGACCATCATAACACTTAAAAATGTAGGTCTTTCCTACAGGGAAATTGCAAAGAAAGTCAAGGTGTCAGTGAGTACAGTTTTTTCACCATCAAAAGGCACTCAGAAACTGGGGGAAACTCTGACAGGAAGCGGTCTGGCAGACCCAAAGCCACAACTGAATCAGAGAACAAGTTTCTGAGAGTTAACAGCTTGCGTGATAGGCGGCTCACAGGACAACAGCTTCAAGCACAGCTTAATAGTGGTCGTACTAAGCAAGTCTCAGTTTCAACTGTGAAGAGAAGACTTCGAGCTGCAGGTTTGACAGGACGAGTTGTAGCAAGAAAGCCATTGCTAAGATGTCAGAATAAGACAAAGAGGCTCTCCTGGGCCATGAAACACCGCCATTGGACTACTGAAGACTGGAAGAAGGTATTATGGACTGATGAATCAAAATTTCCAATCTTCAGTTCATCACACAGGATCTTTGTACGCTGTCGAGTAGGCGAGAGGATGGTTCCACAGTGTGTGACATCAACTGTCAAACATGGAGGAGGAAGTGTGATGGTCTGGGGCTGTTTTCCTGGATCCAGGGTCGGTGACTTGTACAGAGTGAGCGGCACCCTGAACCAATACGGCTACCACAGCATTCTGCAGCGCCATGCAATACCCTCTGGTATGCGCCTAGTTGGTCAGAGGTTCATCCTACAGCAAGATAATGACCCAAAACACAAGTCCAAGCTATGCCAAAACTACCTCAGGAAAAAAGAACAAGATGGTAAGCTTGAAAACATGGAGTGGCCACCACAGTCTCCAGACTTAAACCCCATCGAGCTGGTTTGGGATGAACTGGGCAGAAGAGTGAAAGCCAAGCAACCTACAAGTGCCACACATTTATGGTAACTTCTGCAACAGACTTGGGAAGAACTTTCTGAAGAATATTTGAGTTGATAACCCAACCGGTTGATAACCCAACCGGTCGAGGCAGACGGTCGCCCACCCCGAGCCCGGTTCTGTTGGAGGTTTCTTCCTGTTAAAAGGGAGTTTTTCCTCCCCCCTGTCGCCAAGCGCTTGCTCTTTGTGGGAACTGTTGGGTTTATTCTGTAACAAAGTAAGGTCTTGACCTGACCCTGTAAAGTGCCTTGAGATAATGTATATTATGATTTGGCGCTATACAAACAAAATTGAATTGAATTGAATTTCTATTGTAGAAAGAATGCCATGAGTGTGTTCAGCTGTTATATCTGCCAAAGGTGGCTACTTTGAGTCAAAAGTTTAGAATACATTTTGGTCTATAAATTGAGTCCATGATTTCTTTTTCAACTCAAATTGCTTATTTGTTCTATGCTTTCATTTCAGAGTGCAATGACACAATAAACTGAATAATTTTCATTAAAAAACTGGAAAAAGTGTGGTGTTCTAAAACTTTTGACCGGTAGTGTATATAATTAAATTAAAAAAAAAACACACAAACAAACAAAAAGAACAACACTGTCTTACAGTCAGAGTGTGTGGGGCTTCCAATGTGTTGCAATCATTTTCTTGGCAGCTGTTAAGCCTGCTAGAACCAGCCGTTTCTGATATTTTGGGATCTTAAGTGAGGATGTGTCGTTCAGCAACACAACAGGTGTGGTCACAGGTACTGGCTCTGATATGAGTGCCATTAGCTTAGAGGCAACACTTTACCAGAACTGGGCGACATTCCCATGTCATGTGAAGAAATGTGCCAGGGGTCTTTGATGTGCACAAGGTACATGAGGCATCATCAATATCTTTGATGAGATACGTCTTGTGGAGTATCAGGTATAAGGCCTGTGCACAAAATTGTAATGAATCTGTTGATGGTCGGAATTCCCTGAAGCCAGCTTAATGTTGCTCCGTACTGAGCTCCAATCAAATCATGTACCAAGTCAGGGACATCTCCCCTGCATATCCTGTCTAATGGGAGCATTTTGTGGGAGGCCTCATACAGTGTGGACACCGTGGCCCTTAAGAGTCTTTTTGTAACAATCAGCTCGTGAAGTGGGTGTGTGGGCAGTGGATGCTGCCAAGGCACACCGTGCACCTCGAGGGCGGCCCTAAATAAAAAACAATGATGTGCCTTGCAGATTAAAGTGGTACTTTATGTCCTGAAAGGAGTGTAATCCCTCTCAGTTGATATTTTTTGAAAGTGAAGCTTTTATTCTGAAGATTTGGGCCATTGGTCTCATTATTGTTGCTCTTGGTCAGACAGAGGCAAAACTTTTTGGTAGTAAAAAAGCACAAAGTTATAGAATTTTTTTACCATCCAATATATGGACCCTGTGAGCCTCTGTAGATATGTTTGGTGTCTTTGGGTGGTAGCCAACAAAATTCAGTGTAAAGGCTAATAGAGACTAATAATTATATATGTGTATATATATATATATATATATATATATATATATATATATATAATATTAAATAACTAATTTTTCCTCCCTTGTGGCAAAATTATTATGGAAGCAATTTACTGAAGCTTGAAGTATTTTTGAATTGTCAGCCCATAATAGATGAAATAGCAGCATAGAGGATGAGGCGGCATGAACCTGTTGGGAAGGAAATGTGTTTCTATTGGCTGGTGAGAGGATTTAATAGAATTGTTCCGAAATATTTTGCTGTCAGAGACTTGTTTGACATCTGTGAAAAAGCTCCTATATAGGTTGGGAAAATGTGGCTCTGCCTGTGTAGAAGTTTTGTACTGTCAGGCACAAAGCCAATCCCCCTCCTTCTTCCTCCCACAGCTCCTGACAGCAGAGACCGAGTTGGACGTATAGCATCTGTCTGCCATCCTCACTTCAATTATTAAAGTTTATTCACTCATTACTCTGCTTAATTGGAGCTCTCCCAGTTAAAATGTCAGGTGTAAGAGAGACTGAGACCCCCCCCCCGCACTCTGCCACTGCTCCGCCATGTTTTCATGTTTCAGATGTGTTGACTGTCATGACTAACACCTTCTCTCCTCTATCACTCGCTCTCTCACCCTCTTCCTCTCAGTCCAGTTTTTCCAGGCGTGACATAGAAAGCTAGTTTATCCTCCGCAGACAGCCAGTCATGCCTTTCTCTCTTCACCTCTTCTTTCCACCTGCAGTGTTTTGGACAGTTTTATTAGGGCACAGCTTCACAAGTTTTGACTGAAGTGCAGGATGAAAGGACACACGAACAGTAGAGTTTTGTCTGTGCAGTGATGATGAAGAAAGAATCATTTCTGCAGCACAAAGAAAACCATGAGAGTGTAAATGTTGGTTTGTGGTGTTGTTGTTTGTAGCCTTTCCTGATCACAGAGAACATGTGGCCTCGTGGTTGTGTCCTGGACTGCCAGAGGGGGCGCCACAGATCTGTGTGCGGCAGCAATGGCAGGCTGTATAAATCGGCGTGTGCCTTCCAGAGGGCACAGTGCATCAACACACAGCTTCGCCTCTCTCCACGTGCACACTGCTCAGGTACACAGCCTTACTGCGACGTCATCACCACCTGGTGATAATGTGTCCCATGATGCTCTTATGCTGACTGAGTTTTTTTTTTTATCTAAGCATAAAACAATTTGTTATATATGGCAGACAGTCAAAAATAGACATATGAGGACACATTTACATAAAGGACACTGAGTTAGTTTGGGTTTTACACAAACAGATGAAACATAACGAAACTCTTAGAGAGTAACTACACCCAGGCATAGAGTTCTGCATGTGTTGTGCAGCACAGCACTTCACATTACACTGTAGTGCAACACTACTTCACTGATGATGTCTAGTCACGAGCACAAAAGACCACATCTGTGCACACACATGTTGTGTTGAGTGGGGTCATAAATCCAATAGAAACTTTCATCCCACCGACTCTTGCTCTTCAAATGGAAGTAGTTCATTTTGGTTAATGTTTTTTTTCTTTTTATTTCATCATATGACAATTTTCTATCTGATTGAAATCACTTAATCAACAGAAGTACTACGCCACTAAAAGTACTACGCCAAAAGTTCAACAGAGTATTCGTGTCTGTGTTGGTGTCAGTGAGCAGCATTTAAACTGTCCACGCTCCTCATCACTGGGAACACATTTGGATTGTAATGTCTTGATTTCCCTCTCATTCTAGATCCGAGCCAGTCCAAATGTCAGCTGGCTCGGGCTCAGGCCTTGGAGGCCAACGCCCACAGTGGTGGCAGCCATGTCAGTCCTGCAGCTGCCATGTTTGTGCCACGGTGCCATCAAGATGGTCACTTTCTGCCGGTGCAGTGCCACAACCAGACCGGATACTGTTGGTGCTCCACACCAGATGGCAAGCCCCTGAGCGGGACCTCAGTCCTCCATCTGATCCCCAACTGCACTGGTCAGACACACTTTATTCAGACTTGTACAAGAAAGATGTGACAATTGAAAAGGAGAACTGTCTTTACCATAGATTCTCACATAGATATTTCAAATGATCCTCTTCAACACCAAGTAACAAGTGTCAGTTGTCAGTCAAATGAGCAATGTTGTCAAGTTTCTGAACATCAGAAATGCTGTAGGTGACATGCAGTGACAGCAACTCTTCTGGATAACAGATCAGATAGAAACCAAACATTTCGAGCAAACAGGAAATATGTTGCCTGGGATAAAGTTAGTTCAGCTTTTTTTAGTCCATGTTTGTTTCCATTTCAGAAAACGAAGTGAAGCAAATTAGCCATTTGAAGTTCCTGTTTGTTATGTACCACTGGATGTACTGACAGCCATCTCTGGATTTCTAAGCAGATTTACGGACGTTTCTTTGCAGCGGTGTTGTTGTGTCTGTGTGTTCAGGACACCTGACAAAGAGGATAGGAAGTGTTTTTACATTAGTCCTTCACATTTTGCACTGTTTTATCTGGGAGTCTGAAGCTCCTCATGTAAAATCAACACAAGAAAAGATAAAAAGTCCATGAGCTGATGATAATTATTTTTTTCACTCAGAGTAACCAGTGTTCTGCTGCTTCAGGAAGATCTTGGCCAAATTCTTGAGGCACAGTTCTGTCAATTAAACTGCATCTGCTTGAAATTTGGTGTGTTTTCCACACTGTGGTGCTTTAATCTGTTATCCTGAACAGATCACATCACCAAGTTGGTCCAGACCACTGATGTAGATTCAACTGCATTGAAAGGTGAGAAAGATTTCATTCCAATTTTTTATTCTTCACATCATACACTGTATATCTGCTTGGACCTGTGTATATACCTGTGCTGTGCATTGACTGCAAAGTTCTTTCTGTATGCTTCTCATTTGGACTTTTTTCTGCCTTTTTCTGGCATGATGGTGGTTGTCTCTGTGGCAGACACACCTGCAGGAACTTGAACATTCACAGACCACTTCACATGCCAAGACACGCCAAGAAAACACCTGTCTTTCCTTCCTCTGTCTTGATGATTTTCTCCCTCATCCGTGTTACAATCCCTCTCTTTTTTTCATGTTCCAGATGAAGTTGTTGAACCTGGGCCGACGCTGGACCCCAGAAAACCTGCAGGTGACAAATCTGTGTTGTATAATAGGCAAAAAACAGTAACCATGAGTCACTTAGTGCTCACAGGGAAACCACCAACACTGAATATTACTTCTACTTCTTTGTCCACTTATCAATAAACTGATTTCATCCAAGCTATTCCAGACACATAATGCTGTTGCTCATATAATACATGTTGTAGTTAAACTTTCAGTGATTTATTACAACAGAATAAGGTAAAGCAGGTTATGGTTTGGCTCAGAAGTTAAAGTCAACGGCCAAAACAAAGACCTGCCAAACCAAGTCCCCATTCCAAATACACACTGCAGCTTGCTTCCTCTTAGACACACAGTATGTAACTTCTGCTGCTAAGGGTCTGTCAATCAAAACAATAACAGAAGACAGTGTTGGGTGACGTCATGAAATAGCATGGGATCATGGGAGTTGTTGTCTTCACCACCACTGCAGTCAGATTCTCCTGGTTATGATTCGTTCTGTGCAGTAGAACCAGGGCATTAAAACCAGTAGAAACACTGACTGAAGCAGTTTCATGCTAAAAATCAGTGATTCACCAACATAGTTCAGCAGAGACAGGACGTCTGGGAGCTGAGCTGCCTAACATTCACTTTTTTCTCTGATAGCTCAAGATCCAGACGTCTGACGACTGAAATCCTTCATGCAGTTAAAATCTACAGCTGAAAACAACCAAGGTGTAAACAGTGTATCTAAAAATGTGGCCTAAAACTGGATAAAAGTCAATTTTGAGCTTCTGGCAGACGTCATTGACAGGCGACCAAATAAAACGGACCATTACCTTGATTAAAATCACATATTTCTGTAGGTTTGACACTTGATGGAAACATTTAGGGTAATTTAAGAACGGAACCAAAAAAATATATAACATAAGTCTAGTCATTTTGATGTGGAAAAGTTTCAAATTATAACTTTAAAATGTGTTATAATCAATATTTTTGCAATGTAACGATTTTATAATTGGACTAACATTCATCAGGTGGAGATGCTCACCACTCTACATGAACGATAATGTTGCTCTGTAACTGGATGTTTGGGTAAGCAGCTGTTTACCATATCAACTAAAGAGGTGATAAAATGTTAATGTTGTGGTCTCAAGCTGTTTCCACTGCCCCCATGTGGCTGTAAACATCAATTATTTCAGGTTTAAGCTGAGGTAAACTTTCACAGTTTAAATTATTAAATCAGTCAATTAATCAATCGATTGTGATGTTATACAGTAGTCATGTTCTGATAATGTACGTCTCTATGTTTGATATACATTATGCTGCAAGAATTTGTGAAAATCACAAAGCGGCCATAGAGAAGACTTTCTGTCCATCATCACTGAGGTCCTGTTCAATCAAATGCTGATGTCCATCATGATGACCTCCCTCTCCACAGGGACTGATGGAGAACGCTTTGTAGAGAAATCCACATTGTCCTGGTTGTTACCTTGTTTTGGTTTACTGACGTCACATGACAGAACTTTTGGGTATTGACGTTCAGATTGTTTTGTTTTACCATTTGCCACTCTCATCTGTAATCAAGCAGAATACCATTCTAATACTGTCTTCCACAGAGCTGACAGCTCCTCCGATTTGGGTGACCATCCTGATGAACTCCGTCAGACGGCCCACAGGTAAGGGTTGGAGGGGTTAATGTAGTTTACATGAATGTGTAAAAAATATTCTGATGTTCTGCAAATGCATCTAAATTTATAATGTATACATGTATAATATGACAAGTGGTGGTGCTGTACTGGACTGCATTATACTGAGAGGTGTTTTTCATGTTCTGCCCCCTCATGTATGTAAATGTGAAGGAGAAAACACCTCCCAATACAAAGCAGCCCACCACCTCCAACTCTGACCTCAGTAATAAGGAAGAGATTTTAAATTAACAGTATTGTCAGTAACAGTCCTCACGAATATACTGTAGTAATCGTGTGTGTGTGTGTGTGTGTGTGTGTGTGTGTGTGTGTGTGTGTGTGTGTGTGTGTGTAGACAGTCCTCAGACATGTGAGCGTGAGCGAGAGTCACTGCTCTCTCAGATGCTTTCAGCCTGGCAGGAAGAGCGTTTTATCCCAGAGTGCACTGCAGACGGCCGCTACAGACCCGTGCAGTGTCACACTGCTACAGGTTACTGCTGGTGTGTCAGGGTTGACAGCGGCCGGCCGCTATCAGGCACCTCTGCAAGGTAATCAGTCAGTTCATCGTTTCATTTGTAAACTCTGTTCTGTCAAATTTAGTTTTCTCTTTTTTTCCCCATTTTTCTTCCTCTTCACTCTTTCTCTTTTTCCCTTTCCTTTTCTTTTCTCCTCCGTTCCTTATTTCCTCTCATCCTCTCCTCTCATCCTCTCCTCATTGGATCTGAGCGGTTTATACAGAGACAGATGCAATTACGCAAAGGAGCGCTTCATCTTAATTATCCAGTTTTACTCCAGTTGCTGTGACTGTTCCCCAGGCGAGTTTCCCTTAAAGGAAACACACAGAACAAATCAGAACGAGCTGCGGTCGGGCTCTTCTGTTCTCCAGGGGTTTTATCAGTGTTGTTGACGCTCAGCTGCTCACAAACTCCTGAGAGGAAAGTGTTGGATGTTTTCATGCAATGGTTTTCTTTGGTTCACTGGTGTGAGGAAAACTCCCTGAGGCCTCATAATGTTTTTTCAGTCTTCCTCCTGACAAGCAGTGTACACTCTCTCTCTCTCTGGTTGTATTATTAAGTATTTAATTGCTTTTACCAGGGAAATAAATTAATTCACTGTTGACCAATTAAATAACACATTTATTTTGCCTTTTGGCAGATAAACACTATTTTTATATCACCATATTTATCTAAATGTAGCGTCATAAACAGAGGAGCCAAATACATTTTGCATTTCTGTATGATTTCAAAAATTTAGATATAGAAATGAGGCTAATTTCCACTCCCACAAATATACAGCTGAGACATTCCCATCAACTATGACATTTCACTCAATGAGAGAAAATGTGAGCAGAGAAGCTGACGAGGTTTTATAATCTGTTAGGTGTAATCTGTGTTTTTCCCTCAACTTTAGGACAAGTGGTGTCTTTGCTTTCCGTGAACATGTTCTGTGCTCACTTGAAGAGTGGCAGTGAGTCAGTAGCTATGTACCCACCTTCAGATGTGTTCTACATGATACCAACTAATGTACATTTAATCAATATCAATACATAATATATCAATATACATTTATTAAATCTTTATATACTGCTGATACAAAAAGTTATCTCTGGATCAGCTGAGCCAGACATGAACTCAAGAGTTGCCATTTTATTAGGTACACCTGGCTAAACCAATCAAGTCTGCCCTAGGATAAACATGTGAAGGTCATAGGTTTCTCTTTCAAAGTGTATGTTAATGTGACTTTAGGGTCGTTTTGGAGGCTGTCATTCGTGGTGCTGTTGTATTCACAGCAACACACAGGCACACACACACACCATTGACACATATACACACACAGAGGGACTGGAGATGGAAAGTTGAATGATAAACATCATGAAACGCAAGGATAACACTATGCTGTGCATGTGCAGTGTGTGCTGGGTCAGGTGGAGTGTGGTTAGTTGTAACTAACTGTTTATATTATTTACATAATTTTTTGTTCTTTTGTAAGACCAATTTTATAATTGGGAATTTATTTGGATTGTATTTGTTATTTGTACATTGTTTTATTCAGGGTAAGGTACTTTTATTTTGAAGGCCTAAGTTTGTAAAGAAATTCTGTCAGACAATTCTTGCGAGTAAGACTCAGGAAAAGAAAAGGACATCAAAGAACATTTTAAGATTGTTACAACAGATTTCAGTATGAAGACTTACAATAAGAACACAAAGAATTATTCCCTCCTTTGTGGCACGCAGCCCACGAGTCTTCACGGTAGATTGGTGAGAAGATACCAAACACACCAGTAACAAGAAAACCACTTGTGTCTGCCTGTGGAATTATATTAGTACTAGACTGGATCAGTGGGAGGGGAGCTCTGATTGGTGGTTACAGTTAGGGTCAGGGGCCTGACAGCAAAACAATTACAGCAGATTAGTGTCTACGGCTGATCCAGCCCAGCACCAACCTGGAGTTTGTTATCAAGTCAATGTAAATTTGGCCCTGACTGCACACTCCTGCGTGTGGGTGCTCAGCATTCTCCATGGGTGCTTGGGCCTGGAAGCACCCACAGTTTTGGCGCATATAATTGCATTAGAGGAGTTTCTAATATTTAGTCTACTTCTGTTGTTATAAATAGGTTGGCCAACAACCAGAAGCACTTCACAGTAAAAGGCATAATACAGTGTGTTTCCTCACCTGGAGTTTAAATGTGCATACAGGCCTTTTCAGAAAATAAAGAAGAGGTTTCATTTTTGATCTGTAGAGTCAGCAGTCTTTTCTTTTCTAATTCTTATGTATACTTTCAGTGTAATGTTGGTTCATTGACAGCTTAGTTGCTGTTTTTGTGTCTTTGCAGGAATCATATCCCAGACTGCACTGGGGCAGAGGAGAATCCAGACAGACCAGACAGGAGGTACAGGGAAAAACCTCTGCTGGGTAAATATGACATTGTCTGTTGTGTACCTGCAGGATTAAAATTGCCATAAAATCTGTAAAATAATTCAGAAATTTTGCCTCATCAATGATAATTTATAAAAAAAAGCATAAACAGAGCAGCAAACATGAAACAGGAGGGAAGTACGGTGGCCCTGAGAGCTCAATGCACTGCAACTTAAAAAAGACACATGCAAATAGACAAAACACAAACAAATTCGGAAAAACATCTTCATCAATTCATCAATATAAAACATTTATTATAATATATCCATGCACACTTGTTGTTCAATGCTTTTAACTTTAAAAAGTCACAAATCATTCAACCAGTGTGTCCCAGCCAGGTGAGCACAATGTTCGACTGCTGTGTGTCCTTGCAGCATGTTCGTGTTTTGGGTTGTGTTGGGAGTATTTGCAGCGCATGTGATGTCAAATTGATGAGGATGTTTTCTGAATTTGTGTTTTGTCTATTTGCTTGTGTTTTCTAAGCTGCAGTGTGTTGAGCTCTCAGGGCCACCGTAGGGAAGCACTCTGAGAGGACAGACTGTCGACATGTGGCCAAAGACAGACTCAAGCATCAAGGCCTCTCTATTCTGTTCCCACAGGGTGTCCTGGAGCCCGTAGAGAGCAGTTCCTACAGAGTCTGGTCAGAGCTCTAAAGGTGGAAGCAGAGCATGCTGGGAATCTGAGTCCCTACCAGTAAGTCTATCTACTGTACATCATACACTGTGCACTGTAGTTATCTATGTTAGTAGTGATTAACGTTCAAGGCTGCGTCCGAGATCACTCCAGGGTGTTGATTGTATGGGAGATATTCACTGAGTGACTGTGGGAGTAATTTCAGCCCCAGTTTGACTTTATTTAGTGATTACTCATGACAAGCAGGCGTCTTAAATCCAGCTGGCCTGGATGTTAATGGCTTTAAGACCAAAAATATCTCCTTCATGCTCTACAGCAGTTTGCACTGGATGATCTCCGACATATGCAATTTGAAAATAAAATTACATGACAAAATAGATACTGGGCAGAAATGTATGAATGGGGTTGTACTCACCTTCTCATCACATAATTAATTGAATAACATAACATAACAACAGGGCGCACACATGACTTGTTGAGAATCTTAAGTTAAAGGTACCTTAAAGATACATAAAAACGTCTCAGTTCATATTTAATATTTCTCTCCAAACTGCACTGTTCATCTCTACAAACATGTTACTGCAGTTTCTACCTCAAAGGTAGAAGGGTCAAGGTTCATTTATTGTCATTCTTAACATGTTGGCATATGAAGAACGAAATTTGTGACTCAGGTCTAGCAGCGTACAATAAATGGCAGTATATTGATAATGAATAAAGACAAAATAACTTAATAAAACTATAATACTTAACACCTCAGATTTATATCAAAATCACTGAATAAGAGAAAGGCAGTATTCAATAATAAATAAGACTAAAATAACTTAATAAAAACTAAAATAACTTACAGTGATTGAGGTGGGGGGGTTCATGAGTCTCACAGCCTCTGGAAAGAAGCTGGCTCTAAGCCTTGATGTTCTGGCTCTGATGCTTCGCAGCCTTCTGCCTGAGGGGAGGGGGGTAAACAGTCCATATGCAGGGTGGGTGGGGTCCTTCATGATGCAGGACGCTCTGCTTCTGCACCTGTTGAAGTAAAGGTCCTCAGTGGATGGAAGAAGACTGTGTGTGATCCTTTGGGCAGATTTTACCTCCCTCTGCAGTGCCTTCCTGTCAGCAGCAGAGCGATTCCCCAACCATACTGTGATACAGAAAGTGAGGACGCTCTCCACCACACACCTGTGGAGTGCTGTCAGGACATGAAGCCAGCACACTTCAGCCTCCTGAGAAAATAAAGGCGTTGGTGGACCTTCTTTATGATACTGGTCGTGTTGCTGGCCGTACTCCCAGGTACTTAAAACTGGGAACCATTTCCACAGCTGCTCCTCCCTCAGTCCACGATCATCTCCTTTGTCTTCCCCACATTGATACAGAGGTTATTTGCCTTGCACCAGTCCTCCAGTTCTTCCACCTCCTGTCTGTACTCAGGCTCGTCGTTGTGGGAGTTCAATCCCACCACAGCCGTGTCGCCTGCAAACTTTACCATGTGATTGCTTGGGTATCGTGCCGAACAGTCATATGTAAGTAGCGTGTACAGTAGAGGGCTCAGGACACATCCATTGGGGGTGCCCGTGTTGAGGGTGATGGGGGAGGATGAGAAGCCATGGTTTTAATGGTCTGTGTCCTGTATGTCAAAAACTACAGGACCCAGTTGCACGGGGATGGTTTCAGCCTAAGCAGCAGCAATTTGTTGACTGGAGTCTGTGGGATGATTGTAGTAAAGTCAGAGCTGAAGTTCAGGAGGAGCAGTCTAACATAGGAAACACTGTTACACTTCATCTCTGAACCTTTATCTTTGACACCACCTCTCGGTCACCTGACCTTAATAACTTAGCAGCACATCACTGCCACCAGCTGTGACCACCCTCTGAAGCTAGTAAAAGTTTGTCCGCTTTGTACTTGTGTGCATTCTTGTACAACCCGCCATGCAAACAATGCAGGAACTTTAAATCAGGTTGAATTATATGTCCTTTACTTCTGGAATATGTAACCTGCCACATGTTGGACCTCGTAATTCCTCCTCTGTTGTGTTGCAGAGCTGAGACACTGCTCCAAATTCCAAATGAAAACCAATTTCACACCTCAGAGAGCAGGAACCTGATTAACCGAACTAAAGAGAAGGGACCAAACCAAATCCATTTATTTCCCTGTTCTTTTCTCTGTGCCAGTCAACACTTCAGTCTTTCACTACCTCACCTCCTCCATCTGTTTCTCTCTCTCAGTGCATTTACAAACCTCCTCTGTTCTGACTCACTTTTTTATTGGATGGAGACAGTAGAGAGTGACAGGACGAGAGAGAGGGGCAACAAAGGGCCTTCATAACCTCCTCTTTTTTTCACTCCTTCTCATTTTCATCCATCGTTGTGGTATCTTTCATTCATCTCTGTCTACCTCACTTACATGATCATTTTATGCTTTAACAGAGGCCTCTCTGTCTCTCTCTCTTTCTCTCTCTCTCTCTCACACACACACACACACACACACACACAGTTGGTTCATATCCATCAATAGTTTCCTTCCAGAAAACCTTGTGTTTGCTGAATTTCAGGTTTGTCTGACTGAAGCTGTTTTTTTTTCTTTGCTGTGTAGCTGATTTAGTTTTTCAGCAGGCTGCCATGTTCTTGTGAAATTTGATATTTATCGAGTTCTTCAGGAGAACAGTGAATAGAACTGGTGGGTTAAATATAGTTGAGGTGCAAACACTCGGGAACACTTCATCAAGAGCCACAGAAAGTGTCTGAAGATGCCGACTCATGCTGTCAGTGCTATCCTAAAAGGAGTAAATGCATATCGATCTGGTGACAACTTTTCCAGTGAATGAAGACTTCCATCATGAAAACTGCAGACTGTATTACAGTGTGCAGGACTGTGTCTCTGAAAGAAGAAACTGACTTTATTCCTGATAGTTTCTCAAGAGAACTTGTCAACAAAGTCTCTCACTGTTTTTTTGGTTTTGTCCCATCTCTTTCCTTCAGGTCTGCAAACACACCTCCTTCCAGTGCTCCCTTTTCAAACACTCCAACCTCCACCACTCCTTCCTCATCTTCCTCCTCCTCCTCATCCTCTCCTCCCTCTACTGCTCCGGAAGCTGTGGAGTCCTCCAGGCCAGAGGAGGTGTTGCAGTGGCATTTCAGTCAGCTGGACGTGGACTCCAGCGGGGTGCTGAGTGAACGCGAGGCTCGACCCCTTCGTCAGTTCCTGAGACGGAGGTTGAAGCCGCGACGATGCGCCAAGAAGTTTGCTCAGTACTGTGACAGGAACAGAGACCGAGGCCTGACGCTGGAGGAGCTGAGGGTCTGCCTGGGCCTCTGAAGTGGGTCAGAGCTGTGTGTGTGTGTGTGAGAGAGACTGAAGTGTAATCTAAAGCATTACTTGATTAACATCCTTCTTTTTAAGCAAGTAGGCACTTATTATTTTCTTTTTGGCCGCTTTCACAGTGGTTTTTTTCACTGCATGTCATAATAAGTTCCAGTAAAATACATCAATACCCTAAAAAACAGGGATAAAGTTGTTGTAAACTGCATGAGATTAGGAGTTTGTTATTGCGGTGTGAGTTTTTATAAAAACAGTGAGAAATAGCCACAACCTGAAAATACTATGTGTGCTTTGTAAGAAAAAAAAGAGAAAAAAACACTAATTGTTTACTAATCTTTAAAAGATTTTATTTTACTATTTTTTTTATTTAATAGTGATCAAAACACTATTGTTACCTTAGCAAGCCAAAGCTGCACATGAACCATTTTGAACCAAAATTGAACTTCCACTAACTCAGGCTTTACAGTGTCAAAAACCTGTGTTGATCTCAGTGGTGTAGTCTGACAGGAAGTAGTGTGCAGACTGTGAATGTTCCACCTGTTCTGGGCCAATTAACCAGTTACGGTAACCTCATTCAGAGCAGCTGCAGCTGGAGCAGCGACAGGGAACCAGGTCCCACTCCGCCTCCAGCCAGTGCTCAGAGCAAACCTGCTCCTGCTACAGCAAACTCAGTTAGTATGTTTCAGTCAGCGCATCCAGTGTCCTGCTGTGCTGCAGAGACACAGAGAAAGAAATTCGACATTACTATTTAAAGTTCAGGCGACAAACACAGTTTCCTGTTTACTCTCTTTTTTCTTCTTCAGGCCATGTGAAAATCAGCATTGAGGAAGTTTTATCAGACTTTTACAAGTGGTATTTATTTTTTCAGCAGAAGTAAGAAAAATCCAGTTTTTAGTTTCAGGGCAGCTCATTTGCAGCTCCGTCCCTGGTGAGGTTTTTCAATTCAGGATTTTCCTCCTCTGGTATCTCATTATATTTTAAATATTTTATTCTTTTTATCTCTGTCTAATCCAGCATGTCTTCTGTTCCTGCAGTGTTGCTAATACTGAACTGTTGACAGTGATGGAAGTAGTGTTCAGATGATTTACCTAAGTAACAGTGGCAACCCCACACTATAAAAATACTATTACCAGTAAAAATCCTGCATTCAAAACTGTATTTAAGTAAAAGTACTGACACAAAATGCACCAAATTAAAGTTTGTCATTATGCAGAACAGCTGCTAGCATTACTGATAGTGTCGAGTCATTATCTTTGATGCAGTATCATGTTGTAGGTACTCGGAGAGGAGCAGGGAGTCTTTGCTTTGTATATGTTTGGGTTGTTAAATATAACAGTGCATCATATTTGATAAACTAATCATATATGAAAAAGATGTAAAAAAAATTGAATATTTCACTCCAACCCATGATGGAGTACAAGTAAAAGTAAAGTACAATGTCAAAGTACTTTGTTATTTTCTACCACTGGTTGTTTAAGAAGAAGAAGTTTAAGCCCCGACCTCCAGCTCAGAGTGTGAGAGTCCTATATCACTGTGTGTGTGTGTGTGTGTGTGTGTGTGTGTGTGTGTGTGTGTGTGAGTGTGTGTGACAGCTGTGCACACATGTGAAAACAACTGCGCAACTGTTGAATATTTACACACACACACACACACACACACACACACACACACACACACAATTACACACACACAGGCGTCACCTCATTGGTCCGCTGCCTGAGATAAAAGCGTCTTTTTCTCCTCTCTGGGTCGTTGCTCCTGTTGATCCTGGGAGAGTGGAGTGTTTTCGGGCCAGCAGCCAGACATATTACACCCACCAGTGTCTGTTAATGTACCTTGATGAAATCAAAATAAACAGCAGTAAAATGGCCCCTTGTCAGTGAGCTATCAATCACTGCTCTGCCCTGACAGCAGCTCACTAATCAGGCTGCTGCAGACGGCTGACAAAGAGTCTTTCTCTGCGTGAATATTTCTGACATTTCTGTTGATTTCCACAAAACGAAATAAATGGTCCATACAGAGAACTTATAGTTAGTGCCTCACTACACAGATCCCACTGACCTACACTGAAAAACGTTACTGTACAGTGTAAAAGCAGAGTGGAGACATAAAGGAAAGATGACACAGCAGTAATATTTCATGTTTCTACTTAAGTTTGCATAATGTAGTTCATAAAAAATCCTGATCCCTTTGGATCTAGATTCAATAAAGAACTCTTCAGCATTTCATTTAGCAAGACTTCAGTGGCATAGTAATCAAGAAGCAAATCCCTTCTGAATTTAAAAAATAGGTTTAATTATATCGTTATACAACCTGACCCAGATAAGTGAAAGAAAATGGATGGATGGATAAACAATTATAAGAACTGTTTTGTGTTAAGCCACGCTGCATTTAAAATCATAACTGAGATCACACTTCAGTTATTCAGTCAATGAACAAATTTTCATTTGGACTGAAGTGAAAAGGACATTTCAATGTTAATTTTCACTGGTTTGTAAAGTGATGAGGAGGAAGGACAGGTGATTTCACACACTAGGCATCTGGAAACGGGCTTCAGGATGGCACTGGGTTTAACCCTGATGGTAAATAGAGACTATTTTGGATTCGACTCTTCCTTTACATGCCTCTGTGGCGGCGACAGCCAGGCCCGGAGGCATTATGTTTTTGGGTTGTACATCCATACATCCATGTGTCCCATTGTTGTGAACGCGATATCTCAATAATGCTTTGAGGGAACTTTTTCAAGTTTAGCACAAGCAATCACTTGGACTCGGAATAGGAACTGATTAGAATTTGGTGGTTAAAGGTCAAAGGTCAAGGTCACTGTGACCTCACAAAACATGTTTTTTGCCGTAAATCACAAAGTCATACACTAATTATGACAATTTAATTCAAATGTCTATATGGATAAAATGA
Source organism: Trachinotus anak (assembly GCF_046630095.1). NCBI lineage: Eukaryota > Metazoa > Chordata > Actinopteri > Carangiformes > Carangidae > Trachinotus > Trachinotus anak. The sequence continues at coordinate 285,624 of NW_027273865.1, forward strand.
AGGGATGATATTTTCTAACTTCACTGTGACATCATAATGTTCTGTAAAAACACTCGGCCGTTACTCAACACTGTAACTCAAGAAGGGGAGATTGTGACCATATTTCATGCAACCTGTCTGGTTGTTGGAGGGATACAACCAGGAGGTGGTAACTCTAGTTTTGCTATTGTGTCCATAAAACCGTTTGCGTAGCCATCATGTGGCCCAAAACAAAGATGAAAGAAAAAGTTAGTAAATTGAGCTGGAGTTCAGATTTTACTGTTTAGAAAGTCAAGAATGAACTTTGATTCTGAAAACTGATGCTGGCCCAGTTTTAACTGACTGTTGACGTGTGGTTATTCAGGACTTTAAACTTTAAATTAAACACAGTCTGAGGTTTTGTTGGAAAATGAAGAGAACTGAGCTGACACTGGCAAATTATGGTAATTTTGGGCTATAAAGCAGTAAAAACTTGATTTATTCTCAGTTTCACTGAGAAAATGAATGTGAATGCACTTCTGTCCACTAGAAACCTGTAGAAGACTGGTGGCAGCTCCAGTGTTTCACCTAGAGCACTTAGTGTAAAAACAACACACATGCTCGATATTATAGTTAGATTGGAAGAAAAAAAAGTGAAATTGGCTTTTCTGTCTCATCAGGAGGCAAACAGAGGTTAGGTTCAGAACAAAGGTGAGAAGATGGGGAGGGGGGAGATAAGACTGGCTACAGAAAATGTAGACAGGGAGAGTCAGTGAGAGGACGAGCAGAGCTGCAAGGCGAGGCACAGAGATAGAGCAGTTTCCAGGCGAGCGGGAATTAGAGGGTGGCTGATAGAATGTCGGGGGGGCAGATAGGAACATCGAGAGGTGAGGGGCCTCTGACAATTCAGAGATTGTGGAAAAGGCCATGTAAAGTGTGAGGAGGGAGGTGTGGCGTTAAACTAACGTGTCAGGGAGAGATAGCAGTGACCTCCGGTGGTGATGGAGGAGCAGGCTCCCCAGAGACACTGCCAGCAGCCTGATGCTCACTGGCTGAAGTGGATCTGCTGAGTGCCAGTCAATGGAACTGTAGTTTGTTTTTTATTTTTCCTCCTTGTTGGTTTTTATATATTTATTTTCTCACTGTTAATGTTCTTCCTCTCTCTTAAGGTCAAAGACTCAATGAACAACAACCAATCACCTGAAGCCAAAGGCCAACCTGTTTCCTGCCGCCTCATTGTCATCTTTCAAGGCTCTACTTATTCATTCATAACATCATGGATGTGTCATTGCTTATATCCAGTTCTTCCAACTCTGACTAAAAGACTCAACAGTGTCCTCATCCACCATCCTCACTCTCGACAGCTCCTCAGGATACATTATTTATCCTCTCATCAGTATTTCTAGTGTTCTCATCAGACATAAAAACTATCAACATACTGTATCTATGATGTTAACAAGTTTTTGTTCCATATGTTCGTCAGTACGATATTTGTTATTGATATATTATTGAATCTGTTATTCCATTGCTCCCTCACTTTTCCCCTAATCTCTATCTCCCTTTCCAAACATCCTCACCTTCTTCCCTTATTCCAGCCTCCTTTTCTTTGTTCCTTCCCTTAGTCCTTTCTTCTTTCTCTTCTCTTCTACAGTACTTTCTTCTCTGTTTTGTACGTACTTTGATTTCCAATATTTTATGAACATATTGCCAATATAGTGATGTAACATATCAGGATATACTCTTTGATCATTTGTTTTATACATGATATTTTAGATACTTCCCTCTGCTGCACTTTCCAGTACATTTCAGTGTTTGTTAATTGATTGGAACTTGATGAACATGATGAAGTAATTTCCAGTTTTTGATGCAGTTTCCTGATTTTTGTAAATGTGATTTCAATAAAATGATGATGGCGCCTCCTTTCCATTAATCTCAGCAGTGCCACTGTGAACACTGTTTGTCTCTGTTTGATGCCCCTAATAATGAGCAGATGTGAAAGGGGTTGCCCCATCGTTTGTGTGGTCTCACAGGAAGGCCGTCGGTTGTCACAGCAACAGCTGCCCTAATCATTGTTTCACAATAAACAAATCACCAGATAAACAGGAAGCAATAGAGGGACAGCAGATCTCATAACAGCCAAGTAAATATTATTTCCCAGGATGCATTAGCTCCTGTCCAAGGTTATCACCGTGGCTACATATGATTGGATGGGACACTAACAAGGCACCATGGCTTCCTAACAAGTCATGTTTCCAGGGTGATTTTTCTTCTGTAGTGTCCAGACTGAACCCGGGGGGCCAATGTGACGCTGTGACCTAACAGGCTGCCCTCCATCAGAGGGCTCTAACGACTGAAGTCACAGTGGGGAAACAGAAAGGGCCAGTCAGCAGAGGTCAAAGGTCAACATCAAGCTTTTTGGCGGCTCTGGAAAAAAACTCACCAACATAACAAAATGACAATGTTTGAAGGTCCATCATCAAACAAACTTGTGTTTAACCACATCCCACATTGTGACATCATTAAACTACAAAGTACGCTCATGGCCACCGACTGCGTGTGATGTTTTGATGGGAACTGAAAAGATGAGAGATGAAACACTAGTGAGTCCAGTTTTCTGTGTTCAGAACACTCATTTACCGAGGTCTGCATTTTCCTCTTAATTATTTCATTTGTCACTTGATGTCAGCATATAAATGACTGAACTTGATGCCAGTGTCATTTTAAATAAGGCCAGTCTGTGTCCCTTGGGCTGAGAGGAAGGATGTATTTTCCTTTCTGTTCATAAAAAACAAAAACAAACAAAAACCTCAGGGAAACTAATGATTACTTTCATTACTAATTAATCCATGTATTATTTTTTTCAGTTAAAAAGAAGTGAAAACTGTCTACTGCCATGAGACATAGTGTCAGCTCAAACTTTCTGATGAAGCTTGGTTCTGGTTTTGGGTGAAGCAGGATGTGAAGGAGTATCACAAGACCTGTCATGTCTGCCGAGTGCCTGTGAAGCCTGAACCAGTCCACCATGTCCATTATATCTCATCCCAGCTGTGGCTGAGCCTTCTGAACATGTGTTAGCTCTGTCAGGCTTTCTTCTCACAATATGGCTGGACACAAGTTCCCTCTGACTGTCATGTGTGAATCGGTTCATTTTCTCATTTCCTCTGCATAAAAAAACTGCAGCCCTGGAGAAATTTTTCTCCCTGCCTGGGTCTCCAAAAATCACACAGACTGATCAGAAAGTTGGTTTTGTGTCATGTGATGACACAACTCAGTAAGTCTCTCACTGTTAACTTCAGTGCCAATCAGTCAGAAGACTGATTGGCTCATTATGTTTTTGGATTGTACTTCCTGTCCGTCCCATTCTTGTGAATGCGATATTTCCGTAACCCCTTGAGAGAATTTCTTCAAATTCGGCACAAACATTCATTTGGACTCAATGATGAACAGTTTAGTTTGGTACACAAAGGTCAATGTCACTGTGACCTCAAAAAACATGTTTTTGACCATATTACAAATTCATACACAATTTATTTTATTCCAAACGGTCAGAGGTAATCCTCAGTGTGACATCATAATGTTCTGCACAAACACTTTTGGCCATTACTCAATACTGTAACTCAGGAAGGGGAGATTGAGACTGTATTTCCTGCAGCCTGGCTGGTTGGTGGAGGGATACAAGCACATGGTGGTAATTCTAGTTTTATTTCAAAATGGTTTTGAAAAATTTGCCATCATTGTCTTGTACAGGAAAATATACTGTAGTTCAAAGACACACAGTTTTATGTTTTCTGTTTTTTTGCTTTTTTTTTTCCGGATTCCAGATTCTGATTTTATTTGAGAGGTGGTGACAAACATTACAGGTTGAATGTGGATACAAACCAGACACACTGTGTCTGTGAGAAGTATTTCTCAACTTTGTTGCCTTATGAAGCCTTAAAGTGCAATAAAAAGACACTGCATACGTGTATCTGTGAGTTGTGAGCACATTTTCCTTTTTCAAATGGTTACATTTGACAGGAGGTGAAACTCCTTAGTTAGTTCAGAGAACCTGGGCTCAACATAAACTGACAAAATATGAATCATCTTTCAACTGAAAATACAGATCCATCATCAGCCGGCCACACCCTGGCCTCTACACCCTTCACCCAACACAGGGCTGCAGGAGAAGTGATATTCCTGTGACCAGCAGATGGTGCTCTGGTTCTAAGGCAGCAGGGAGAGCAGCACCACCCACAGGCGAGGGGACCCCCTGCAGTCACACACAATGTACTGCTCCCCAGACACACCCTAACAGGAGGTGCCGCACGCGAACGATAGATTTCACAAAAACACACGTATAGATTTTATAATAAAGACTCATGATATGGAAGCGAGCCGCGTTAGAGCCCCAGGTGTAAGGCACGGGGTTGACATGTGTAAATGATATGATATTGATATGAATTATGGATGAGCTGGGGCATTTAAATGTATAGGTCTGTAATGGTTACTGTGGGTGGATGTTGCTGAGTGTGTGTGTGTGTGTGGGTGTGTGTGTGTGTATCCCATGGTGACAGACCTGAGTGAAAGTGCAAATCTCCACTGAGCCCATGACTTACACCAAGGAAATGACCTGCAGGTCACACACAGACATCAATCTGCCAAGGATTTCAGAACAGCCACACACACACACACGCACACACGCAGGGCAGTACACCAGGACATTTGCATGCTGGGATTAATCTATAATTCATCCAGTAAAATCCATGCCATTTTTCTTTCACTGTGTCTTTTGTTCACAAGGCCACAGAGTTGCGCTGACAAGATGGAAACATGTAATAAAAAAAACATGCTGACTGCACATATACACACACACACACACACTCATAAAGGTGCATACCACTGTGTGCTTCAATACAAGTCCATCAAAATGAAACAAGTCGCACAAGCACACTGGACTCAAGAAAAACAAGAAGCTATTTAACAACAGTGCAGAACCTTATCCTGATGCTGCGATGTGAGGTCTTACAGGTAGGGGTGCTTTGACACTGCTGGTGTGTGCTGCCCTTTAGCATCTTGTTATTATGGGAAAATTTATCTTCTATATTTATGAACTAAAGAATTCAAAAGTTTAAACTTTTCACTGCAACCCCACTGCAGCAGCCCTGCTTGCAACGTGGCTGTAAATAGGAGTGTATTTGTGGCTCATCTGGCAGCTGCTGTAATATATTGGCATCCTCTAAATGCTGAGAAAATGCAGTGGTAAAATCACAATCAGCAGGAACTGGTATTCAGCAATTATAAGAAAATCGATGTGGACAGAGAGCCAGGAGCAGAGGGAGAACATCCTGAGGAAAATGAGTGGTCATATTTGTGAGGATAATTGGTGACCTCTATTACTTCAACATACTATTGTGTGCTTTGACCTTGAAAAGGTTCCCTTGGGAAGGATCATGGTGCTGATGTGGGGCAGAGGCTTCTTATAAGTCCATAGAGTTATGATTTAATGCACATCAGTGTTTGGTAATGGCCTGATGAGGAGGAAGGTTGATTCAAAGGTTCAGGGTCAGTCGTGTACTTCGGTCTTTGCACACACAGCTCTGTGGCACCTCTGTTCTCACCATCACAAACTCAGAACTATTGTGAAAAACTTTGTATTTTCCCTCCTACAGGAAGTGCACCAATATCACCACTAATCTACTAATTTAGATTCATACTAAACTGATAAATGGCAGCAATAATCCAGGTTATTACTCCTGCTGCAATATTTACATTATTGTACTGGGACCAGTAAACAAAAACATATAGATATGTAACTCTATTTGCCCAAATGAGAGCAAGCCTATATTCTGTTTTGCATCCTAAAATTTGCAAATCAGCTCTTTTCAGGTTGATTTTTGACACATCCTTCTAAGAATCTGACGTTCACAGCTGCTTCTACTTCAGACTGAGGAACCTGGAGGATGATTTTGTTTTATTTTGCTACGTCTTCACCTGCTCTGTGTTTTAGACTGACGGGGAGTTTCTAGTACAAGCTTCCTCTTCACAGCTGGCTCTGGCCTGATACTAATATCTGCATCTCTATGTCTAGCAGTGGAGTTTAATGATGCAGCGCTCTTCCTCACAGCACTGTGCTGAAGTGATGTAAACTCCACGGGACCTCAGCACAGATGGTTGGAGCCAGAGGCAGGATTTGTACCTTCAGCTGTCATTTAGGAACTTTGCCTAATTAATCCAGCGATGTAATGGTGTAACTAAACTTGGAGGCCATTAAAGTGTCTTGCAGACTAAATCAATTTCATATTTGGAGCCTCTGAGTAGAAGAGTGTTTGCTCATGTCTCAGTAAATTTGTTTCTTAAAGAGATTAGTATTAATTTATATTCAAGTCAAAGAGACCATTTAAGACCACGTCCAAAGGGGGTTCAGTCAGAAGAAACTGAGTTCTGCTTAATAGCAAAGAACAGACAGGAAGTAGTCAGAAATAACCCACCAGCTTTCAAACTAAATGACATTACAGCACTGATTAACTACTTCATTTACTTTATCAATCAAATCACCATTTTAAAGCTTCGGACAGGCAGGAAGTTGTTGAGCCAACTTTCATTAAAAGACTCAGAGCAAGACATCAACAAAGCCCATGTTCAACACGTTCAACCCCTGCAATAACAGTGCTGAAGTGTCCATGAGCAAGGTGTTGACTCTGAACCTGCTGCACACGCTGGACCAGGCTCCTTCTGTCCATAAAACTTGAGGCAGTGTGACTGGTCACAGTGAGAGTGACTTAAATTCCCTTTAGGCAGCAAAGATGTATTTGTGTGAGTTGAAAATCTAAACAACTGAGAGAAAAAAGCAGTGTGACTCCACCTCAAGAGCTTAGAGACGAGTGGGAAAAGGAGAGAAACTGTAGGAAATACAGAAACAACTGGGGTTCCTGAGAACATTAAGGTGTATCTGCACACACCGTTGGTGCTTATGTTGCCAGGGATTAAGATTCACTGGTTCACCATGGAAACCTGGTTTTCTCCTCCTCCTGTCCACTCACCTGTGCACCTGCTGCCAATCCACTCATCAGCTACACCTGAAGTGTCATAGTGGTGCTACGTTCAGCTGTCTGTCCTCGCCCTCTGCAAAAATCCTTGTGTTGTCTCTGGACTTGGATAATCCTGTTTTTACCTGTGCTTCAGGTCCGCTGTCTCCAGTGTTTCCTGAAGTTTGCAGCTACTGCCTGCCCTGCCCTGCTCTGCTGTCTGCCTCAGATTGATGATTCACAGTCCTGCCTTCCCCACTCCACTGCTCAGGATTTCCACCACTAACAACTTTACAATAAATTGCCTTTGTTTGAACTTTTACATTGCCTCTGAGTCTGAGTTCTACTTTTAGGACCTGAGTTATGAACTTAAACTTAAACATTTTCAAAGTTTCAAAACAACTGAATCAAGGTAACATAGTTAGGGGTGGTGTTTAGCTCAGTGGGTATAGCACCCACCCCATGTATTGAGTCTATAGTCCTCACTGCAGACGGCCCCGATTCGAAGCTCCCCTTTCCTGTGTGTCATTCCCCCTCTCTCTGCCTCCCCATTTCCTGTCTCTCTCAACTGCCCTATCAATAAAGGCATAAAGGCCAAAAAAATAATTAAAAAAAAAAGGTAACATAGTTAAACACAGGCTGACTGTGCATGTAAATGTTTTATCTCTCCGGCTTATTTTTTTTTTTAAATCTCACTGCCCCTCCACCTCATGAATTTAATTCACCTGCTCATTCAGATCAGGAGAAAAAGTTTTAGCACGTAATATAACTTATCTAATGCATCTACAATCGAGTAATGTGGCCGTTCTATTTTCAGGGTCGTGGGAGACAATATGAAACTGAGACAGACTCAGTAGTACTTAGTACTTAGAGTGTGGCCAGCGATATGCAAGGTTGCTGTGTAACACAGTGAAAATGTGTTATCCCGGTCTCAAGTGAAGACACTCATCAGTGTTTCAGGTGACAGATATAAAGGGATTAATGAGAGTGGCCGTGTAATTAAATTCTCTCCGATTCTGGATAATGACATGCTAATTGAGACTAGAAAGCTCAGTCACATTGACAGAGGGGGAGAATTCGGTCACGTCCTCTCTTATAGCTCTCTTATGGATCTCATCAAAGAACAGCAGCTCATTATGAAGGCAGACCTCCTCAACAGGCAGCCTGTGTTGTCAGGTGATTGTTTCTGTGGCTGACAGACAGGACAAAGGGACATGTGAGGACTGATTGGAAAACATTTTCAGGCCATTTTCAGTCTGTTCAATATTTTTTTCAAGAGCTGCTTTTATATTTTGACCAGTTTGTCATTGACTTCCTCTGCCTCCTGAACACAGCCAGACTTGGAGCCACCAGCACTCAACATCTGCCTCTCAACAGGACCACATTTGAGATCAAGATGAACATAGGGAGGATATGCTGTAAGGCCACATCTTGGTTAAATTAAATCTTTGTTATCAGCTTATTGTGTTATTATAGACTCAAGTGTACAGCACCCTAGTGCCTAAAACTCACTCATTAAATCTAAAAATAAATAAATAAATAAATCTAAACAAGAGATCAGGACCCAAGGGTTAGGGTTAGGGTAACCCTAGCCTGAAATAAGTCCTCTAGGAGTAAATGTCCCAAAGTCGCTAAAGGTGTCACAAAAGAAGCTTAGTTCAGGCAGAGCACTGGAGTTACCCTTGAATGAGCCATTTGTCATCAGCTTTTTACATTGATTGGCTCATTCACAACTGAGAGGCCAGTAATGTCCAGTCCCATTCATGTACAGCACAGGCATTATAACCTGACACAATACTACTGTTACTCTGCTCTATACTCTCAAGCCAACGCTGCTTGATTCAGGACTAAAAGATCTCACAGAGCTGCACATCTTTTGCTGCCAGTTGTACATGTCCTAAGGCTCCATGATTTAGTTGTTGTCAAACAGTTGGGACAGAAACAGGGTTTTCCTGGATTTTTGCTGTCATTCTGGAACCTCTCTGTCAGAGGCCTGTTTCTTTTACCTCAGTCTCTTCAAAGTCAACACCGGCTGAACAATGTCAGCGTGAATAGGATTTTATACAATTATACTATAGATATAGGTGTCTGTGTGGTGTCCTCATCATGTTTCATTATAGGGCTTGAATAAGACTGAGACACTACAGAATTCATCGCAACTTCCTGAAGTTATAGCAATGTCACAGCATCATGTCAGAAAAGGGGTGAAAATTATCGTGTCCATCCAGATGTCATGTTACCCAATACCCATGACTGCTGCAGAGTCATCTGACCCAGGAATGAATGACGTTGTACCCTTTCCAACTGAAGACAAAAGCCAGATGTTAATGGGTTTAGTGGCTTTTTTGTCCACTGTCCTTGTCCTTCAGTGGCTCAGCTTCACTGCTGTGCTGCTCAGATTTAATTTGTGATGAGAGTGAATTATTGGCATGTATGGCTCTGTATGCTTACAGACTGCTCTGTTTCTTATCATGCTTCTGAATCTATGTGTTTTGAATTAAAAAACATTCAAGTTCATGTAGCAGTCGAGGTAATTTCATGCAGTGTTATCTGGCATGCACTTGCCATGGTGCTAATGTCCAAAGCGAGACATTTGAAACTTCCTGTATGGGCTGAAGGCGTCTCAGGCATATTTTCCCCGGGTGGTTTGCTGTTGGGGTTTTCTATTAGCTCATGCTTTCTAATTTATTGATAACTAGAGAATACTTTACTCAGACCTTTTCATGGTATTGTTTATGGTTTTTATATGATCAGAACTTGGTTAACTTGGTTAACATACATTTATTTACATGGTCTAGGTACAATGCATGAAGATACTATTGGTGCTTTGCTGTATGCTGATCTGAGAGTAAATATTATTAAGTTACATCTCAGATGAGAAGGGCTTTGCTAGTAATCAAGGGAAACATGTTTGTTGCATAGATTTAGGATGGTGGATCACAGTGGCTCTGTTGTTTTGGGGGTTGTAATACCTTCCCTGCTAATACAGCATTTAAAAAAACTATGTTTTGGAGGATTAGTTCTCTCAGATGAATACTCATCGCTGCTCACATCCTCTGACAGCTCCCCGTATAACCATCAAATAAACAGTGAACTGTGTGTAGATCAGCATTGTCTCCAGTTAAAGCAGTGGATGGCAGCTGAAGGAAGAAATCTCAGCATGTGAGCCAATGACCCAGATGAGCTGACGACCCTCCTGTCAGCCAGTTGTGTGTTAAGCCAAAGTTGAACTGTTCATAAAAGCACCACACAAATTTACTTCCCCCTGATTTTGGTAAGTTTGTTGTAATTAGGTTGGCCTAGATACATCAGTATGGGTGTATATATTATCTGCTGTGCACTGTTATGAGAACTTTTTTGTTTTCATAATGGTGCTTTCAGAACATAATGCAGAAAAACATGCTTGGGGAACTTTGGAAATGGTGTCATCACAAAGCTGTTCCAGCAGAGCACACTCACCAAATTACTTTTGGTCTCTTTGGCTGCATTTATTGTGACTTTTCCCTGCAACTGTCCTGTAACTGTACCCTTCCTTTTCCACGTGGCCAGGCTGGACTGGCCATTTGGTAGAGTGAGCACTTTCCTGAAAGGCCAACATGCCTTTTGGGCTGACACAGTTTTATATATTTATTGATTTATTAATTTTTGTCTGACCGTCCCATAAAACAGGTTGATCAGCACAGTGCCTTCATCAAACAACACATCTGCAAAAGAGATTGCCACAATGGATAAAACAAAAGAAAAAAAAAGCCCCTCAGGTAGATATGGCCAAAAGTTTATCTTTTATTTCATATCATTTTATCACTTATAATATCTGCGTGGAGGACAGAAAAAAATTTGTTTCCACTTACTTAGAATCGCGATAGTTTGGCTGTAATCACTGCTTTCCATGAAGAGGAGTGTGTATCAGCATAGGCTTACATGACTTACGTGGTGGAAAATAATTTGCTGTGATAATGAGTAAAGTGTATAAAGTAAATAAAATAAAATGAAACAAATATATAATAATAAATATAATAAATAATACATATCATTTTACTAGAAAGCAGAGTGGATGCCATAATATCTAACCATCTTACTTCATTTTATTATAAGATAGACAAGATAGATATGCCTCTATATGCATGCTGATATACTAAAACATTGTAAAAATATAACATAGTATAATACTGTGGACTATAAGTGTAATATAGCATAAAGTGAGGTGTACTGTAGTAGTACAACAATGTAGAGTACAGCAGTACAGCGGTATATCGTATTATTATTATGAAGATGTATAAAGTGTAAATTACATATACATAGTATATTAGAGTAATTGTATAATAATAATAATATAATAATAAGATCAATAATAGTAAATTGTATATGTAATATAACATGGTAAATAAGACAATAGTATAAAATAGTTATTAGTGAATAGTATGATAATATAATAAAATAATACAATGGTATAATAGTATTTTTTTTATATTTGCCGATTTTGTTACATTTTCCTAGATGATGATAATATTACTACTAATATATTAGTTTTTTTTCTTTTTTCTTTTTACTATTTGGAAGTGGATAAGTTGTGATCTGACATGGCGCACAAGAAAAGCTAAAATGATGATGAAGACAGATACAGCCATTTCCACAATGTGGAACATTAAATTATATAAGACGCCTCCACATCTATTAACCAGGAAAAACAAGCCAAATCCAAACAAACGTGAGTTTTTACAGTTCCTTATTGCAATTAATTATTTTCCAACACACAAGCAGTTCAGTTCATGTAAGTTCAGTGTTGAGATTAGTAGTGAGATTCTAACAGGAAACAAAACGTTTTTTTGTTCTTCTCCTTGTAGATAACCCACCCTTGAATATACAAATGACTCAATGAAATAGGTTGAGAAATCTAAACCCAGAAAAAAGGCTGCTGCCCGTTGCTGCAGGACTTCAACACATGTGGATGATGATGGTGGTGGTGACACAGTGAGGACGATGTGGAGAGGAAGAGAGTAGAGGGTAAGTATGGAGCGGTGAACAGGAACCAACAGTGTGCTGGCTGCATGGTTCAACAATACATAATAAAAGGTGAACCCCCTTTATAGAAATGAGCTAAACTAAAAAAAAAGCACTAGTAGTGAACAAACTAGCTGTTGTTTTTAAAGTCAAGTTATATGATAACATTACAATAAAAGCTGTTTGCAGCTAGCTTGCCAATTTTGAACGCAGCAGTAGTTTGCTACCAAGTTATAACCTCAGTGTCACCATGTGGGAAGGTCACAGTCATCTAACACACTGTGCACACTGGCTAAAAATATCATTCAGTGTGCCTCTGATATGCTGTCTTATTGTCATTATTTTGTTATTCACCACCAACAGTAACTGTGATCAGCTGATTTAGGATGAACAGTGCTCTAGTGGCGATCAGTTTTTGTGTGGGTATTGATGGATAGATAGATGTACAAATAAAATTGAGACATACATGCATTTATTTATTAAACAACAATTTCTTTCCTTTACATATGACACATTGGACTGGCAGATTGCACTCTCTCATTCACTCTGCTTGTCAGGCTGCTTAACATCATTCCAAACCACTCCCAACCACTCCCAACCATTAAAATAAAATAATAATAATAATAAAAAGAATAAAAAGTAGTAACCATTGCTTTAACTGTCGCTAAGAAAATCATCCTCCTAAACTGGAAAAGCAGGAAAAAATGAAACATCTCACTATGGATAGACCACTTCATAGAACGCATTAACAGTGGAAAGACTGACTACATCTATTAACATCAAAATACATCATTTCCAGAGAGCATCAGAGCCAATCCCCACTGCACTACTTCCTGAATGTCAACACTCATCTACACTCATGACCACTAATAATTGATGTTTTTTTTCCTTCTCTAATTTAATAATAACTAGACTTCCCTTTATATACACACATACATTATTATTATTATCATTATCATTATTACTGTCTTCTGTTTTGTTCTTATTGTATCACTGATGTTATTAATTTTGTCCTTGAAGCTGTTGACGTTGGCATTGTTTCTGTTGTTATCAGCAACATTATTATCAGTATTTTTTCTATTCTTCTTCTTCTTCTGCTTCTTCTTCTTCTTCTTATTATTATTATTGTAACACTATTTGCTGTTACGATCACTACTGTTATTTTTTATGTTTATATACATATTTATTTATTATTTCTTGCCTTCCTACTGTTTCACATGTCACTACTTCAGCTCATATCATATTTTTTTCTTTATATTATTATTATCATTGTTACTTTTGTTTTCTATTATTATCATTATTGTTGTTATTGTCTTCGTTCCACCACTAGTAGAACAGTCAATTTATTAATTCATTTTTTTTCTGTTTCTTGTTATAGTTAGATCATATTAGATTATAGTCAAGCTCTCCATTACTTCTTCCATATGTTACTGATACTCCCCCACCCCATCACAATGTACAGTGGTCTATCTTGTCAGCTCTTTTCACTTAATAAATCAAACACACAAATACAAAAACAAAAACACATTTTGTCCATTACCTTTATTGTATTATGTCAATTCATCTATTTTACCCCCTATTGTCAGGGAATCCAATAATTCTGGACCTGATTTTATCATTATGTTAAAACCTCACCTTACTCTTTCACTCCTCTTGTCTCGTTGAGCTAAGCTAAACTAGCATCCCCAGAGGAGGAGAGTGTCAGGAAGCAAGGAGCAGGAGGACGTAGATGACTTTGCCCCTCCTGAGCCTGAAATCATTGCAGTGGAGCATAAAATTTTGCAACACCACCTACTGAAGGTATTTGTCATGTCTATTCTCTCTTAATTTTCCTTGATCCTGAGGTGTGTGAAGATGGGTGGTGTGTTATGGATTGTGGTGGGCTGGTATTGTCCCGGTCCAGTCCTGCCCTGAGGCCTGGCAGCAGGAGCAAACTGCTATAACATGATCACACAGTCCGGAAGTTTGTTTCAGGCAGCCGGCCTTTTGCCACAGGTCACATGTCTGCCAGCATCTCTCTTCCTCTGGCCCTGAATCTCATCTCACTGCTGCTCTGTTCTTTATTCTGTTTTTTTTCCATTTTCCATTTTTAGCCAGCTGGTGTGCAGCACACACGCTTTACAAAGTAATGTGAGAATATGAATTCATATGCACACACACACACACACACACACACACACACACACACACACACACACACACTGACACACACACACACACACACACACACACACACACACACACACACACTGACACACACACACACACACACACAGACTCTGACACATACACACACACTGATACACCAGCCCTGCTGTTAAAAAGTGGTAGTCTGCGCTGTTGTCTGTTCGCTCTCTCTCTCAGCTCATCCTGTGTCTCAGTGCTATAGGTGATGACAGCAAGGCGCCAATATAGGTTTAAAGACTGACTGATGACTCTCACTTGACACACTGATACCACGTATTGACACATATAGTACAAACACACACACACACAGAGTCTAACACACTCTCCTGCTCTCCTGAGGTCTCAGACTGAATGGACTAATCCTTCCTGCTGGTATTTTTATGAGTTTTGTGGAGTTACACTGGTTCATACTGCCTCCAGGAAATAGACGGTGCAGGTGGTGGCTGACTGACCTGTTTTCCCCTCAGGACTTCCTGTAGCTCTGTGCAATCGCTGCTGAGGCTGTTCAGTTTTACGAACTCATACACCTGACTTAACTCAGCTGTTGTCATCTTGTACATGCTCTCTACCCTCGACATGTCCTGCCACACTGCAGCACATATGCTGAAGAATGACGTGAAAAGCTTCAGGCTGGCTGGATTCATTAATGTACCCCTGATCCCTGCTGCCTGTGGGCTGATTGGTTAAGTTGCACAACTTTTAGTGCCTGTTAGTGTTATTAATTGTTTTGTATTAGGATTAAGTTTTGATTTAAATACTTTCACCATCTCCAGGTCATTTCCTTTCTTTTTTTTTTTTTTTTTTTTTGCTACTGTCATGAAACAGCATTCATGTGAGTTCGTATAAAAACACATCTTAAAATGTAATTCTTAATTAAGAATTATGAATTATGAGTAATGGGAATGCAATAAATGAATAGAGCCAAATTAGCAGCTGCAGTAGAGATGAAGCTACTGATCAGTGGCACAGCAAGTGTCTCAAATCAAACACACCTGCCATGTTGTGTAACCAAAACATTGTAGGTCTGGCTAGGATGTGTGGGTTATGCTAAAATGCTGACAGTGGATCTTTCAGCTGTGACTTTTACATTCACTTCTACTGTCAGTGAGGTGTGCAGCTACCTTTGTGCTGTGACTGCAGAGCTCATTCAGCACAGTGTTTGAAAACGTGGAGACTCGACGTGTCCAATTGGTCTCTCTGAAGACAGAGACTGAGTGGACTGGTTATATTTTGAGGGTGGACGAGCAGAGAAGTTGGATGTAGAGCAGATTGTCGAGGACTTTGTAGGTCCCAAGGCTCATAGCGTGACATTCAGACAGGCGAGTGAAACAAATGATTGATAGTTCTAACTCACTGTATAACATCAACACCTACTGTTGCCTAGCAATGTAGCATTTTGTCTTTATTTGCCACCTGCAGCTGTGGAGTTTATATTGTTAATACATCTCCACTTTTTCTGATGCTTCATTCTGCTGGTAGAAGTGGCAGCTATTTGGTTTACGTGCTATAGTTTAACACTACTATATGAGGTCTATGGACACCTGCCCTGGTGTTGTAATTATCAATCCTGCAAAGTGCCTGACTGGAATTTGTTGGTTTCTGTCTCTCTCACCTCATTGTAATCTGCATTTCTCTCTCCACCTTCCTGTCTCTGTTAACTTTCCCCTTGGATCACTCTTGTGTCCCCATACGGCCAAAGGGCCCACTACTGGTCCTCGCCCCCTCTGCAATGAGCCATCAGCTCTGCACCTGATTGTGTATCATGTGAATGTATCCTACACTCTTGTGTGCAACACTCAATATCTGAAATACTTGATACATTTAGAGGTCCACACTTGATATAAACAGAGGGAAAGAAACAGTGGAACATCCCGGCACCACGCTCCTGCTCTCTGTCATTGTCTTATTGCCAACTCTTCTCACCACACAATTTCAACTGTTCAGCTGTCAACTGTTCTCCTTACATTTCCATTCACTCTACACTTTCTTCGATATTTTCTCTCTCCTCCTATTATAATTTGCTCACACTCTGCAGTTTTTTCGATTCCATGTTCTTCTTAGTGCTTTTCCAATTTTCACCTCTCTTGACATCTTGCTAACATATGATCTCTCCCATCTTCATTTCTCTCTGTATCATCATCTCCAGCTCTCACCTTGTCTTCCTCATCCTCTGCTCCTCATTTTCTCTCCTCTTTCTCTCTCCTCACTTAACTTCTTATCCTCTTTCTCCTCTTCTCCTGTGTCTGTACCTCTTCCTAGAACTTAAATCTCAATATACACACCCAACATTTACTGTCTGCACAGTACATACATATATCATTGTCAAGCTATGGCTGAATTCTGAAAGTTATTTTAGTTAAGAGCGATTTTACGTCATCTACATCATCGGTTCCCAACCCATGTCGGCTTATGATCCTTTAAAATGTTGCTCTTTTCACAGGTTGCATGTTTAAGTTGTGAGAATAGAATAGAATTGAATGCCTTTATTGTCATTGCACGAGTAGTGCAATGAAATTATAAGTGCTTCAACTGAAACAGTGCAATCAAAACGGGCAATCACACAGCATAAAAACCAATACCAATAAAACCAATAAATACCAATAAATACCAATGGAAAACTCTAAATACCAATATCAATAAAGACCAATGGATACCAATAAATAATAAATGAGTTACAGCACTGACACTGGTCCCTAGGAACTTGAAGGTAGTGACCCTCTCCACTTCCTCCCCATTTATGAGAAGTGGGGCAGGATCTGCTCTGTGCCTCCTAAAGTCCAATACAATTTCTTTGGTTTTTGTGAGCAGTTCGGCCTGGAGTCTGTTGTTTCATTTGAATAGTTTACAGAACCATGAATAGAGAAAAGAAACAGTATTTCAGAACAACAAAACATTTAGAAAAAATCTGAAAGAAAAAAAGTGGAGCAGAATATTTTTTTTCCAATCTTGTTTGTCATCTTTTGACTCCACAGATTTATCTATGCTCCATCAGGATCTTTATCTCCACATTGAACCACTGAACTACATTGTCAAGCGTGAATGCATGTAAATTTATTGTGTGTAGTCTTGCTAACCATGTTTTTCTCCATTTCTGTCTTCTGGTTATCGCAGTGCTGCCTTTCTGGCATGTGTTCAAATCAGAGTCATCACACACCAAGTGATACCTTTCTGTTATTTGTTGTAGTTTCACACAATGAAATCTATAGTAGAATGCTAAGGGTGGATAAACTTTTCAGCTCTTAGATGATTCAAATGAGATTTTGTACTGTTTCCATGCAGTAAAGGGGTCATTCACAGGTTTGAATCTGCTACATAGCTCAGACCTTTCTGTATGAATATGATCTGTGACAGCCTGGCAACCTGTCCAGGCTGCACTCTGCCCCTTTTCTAATGTGTGCTTGAATAGTTTCCAGCCCCTCCACTGACCTGGCACAGGATAAGCAGTTTTGAAAATGGATGGATGACTCAAATAAATGAGGCTTTGGCTCATATTGCTGCAGCAGACCTAAAAAACAAGAGGCATCTCTCTGAGGAAGCAAAGAAGCCAAACAGGGTGAGGGCCAAAGACGAGGCTGAACGCCTCATGGTGCTGGTCATGTAGCTGTATCAGGAAGTGATATAAACAGTAGCCAAGAAGAGGACCTAACAAGCATGATTCATGGACATGGACTGAAGTGCACTGATTAAAAAAAATACATTTATTATAATCCCTGTTACTTTGGCCCTGACATTAACATGAGTTTCAGGTGACCCGATCACAGCTGCATAGCTCTAAATATGTAATTTCACACCTCGATCTCACACTTATGATTGGATCTCACTTACCCGCTCTATATGCAAATGAAGACATACATCTTTTCTGTTTGCAAAGACCAAATGTATTGTGGTTTTGCACAAGTCCAACTATGACACATGGGTTTGTTGTCAATGTGTTTGTGAGAGAGAAAGAGAGAGAGAGAGAGAAAGGGAGCAGGGTTAGGAGGGACTGAGCCAATCAATTCACTGCCACAACTCTACAGTGACAGATTTTACCTATTTTGAATAGTGAATAAAAAAAATGTGATTGTAAATTTTGATTTTCAGTTTATTATGAATCTGGTGGGACAAATTAGACTCTGGTGGAGGACATCATTTGAATGATGTGGTGTTGTGGTCTGAGTGATCAGGGCCAGTATTCACAAATTTTATCTTACTAAGAGATACATATTTTATCTAAGAGCTACTTTAGTGCTAAGTTGCTATGTGAATAACAGTCAAAAAATAGGAGTCCTAAAGTTAGTTTCTATTAAATTGGCAAGTTAGGAGCTACTTTTAGCCTTAAGATGCTTTGTGAATGTGGGCCCAGATCTCAAATTTGTCCTCAATGCATATTGGGTGTTTTCACACCTGTTCTCAGAGCTGTCCACTTGTGATTGGATCACCTGTAGTAAGTATAGTAAGTGCTAGTTAGGCATGTTAGGGTGTTTAGGAGAGGAGGTGCTCAAGAGATTCTTGAAGATAGAGAGGGACGCCCCTGCTCTGATAGAATTCAGTACCTTGTTCCACCATAATGGAACCACAAATGAGAACAGTCTGGATTGAGATTGCCTTGTGTGCAGGCATGGCAATCCCTAGACGACATTCCTTGGAGGAACACAATGGCTGAGAAGGAGCATAAGGCTGAATGATTGAGTTCATGTAGATGGTGCAGACCCAGAGGTCACTCTGAAGGCCACCATTAGTGGCTTGAATTTGATTTGGGCAGCCAACGGTAGCCAGTGTGGGTCAATGAGTGACATGTGCCCTTCTGGGCCAATCAAACTCCAGATGGGCTGCCGCATTCTGGATTATCTGTAAGGGTTACACTGTGTGCGAAGGGAGGCCCACCAGAAGAGCACTGCAGTAGCTGAGGTGAGAGATAACCATGGCCTGGACCAAGAGCTGAGCGTACTGAGACAGGTAAGGCCTGATTTTTCTGATGTTGTTCAGAACAAAATGACATGACCAGGAGATGGCTGCAACATGGTCAGAGGATACTCAGAGGGTAATTGGTCATCAAACGTGACACTTGGGTTTCTTGCAACCTTGGTTGGGGTAAGGTGATGAAGAGACTGCAGGAATGACTAGTAGTTCAGTCTTAGACAGGTTTAGTTGAAGGTGGTGTGCCTTCATCCATGTGGCTGTCAGGGAGACAGGTCAGATCCGTGCAGAGACAGTGGGTCATCTGGTAGGAATGACAGGTATAGCTGGGTGTTGTCAGCATAGCAGTGATATGAGAAGCCATTTGAGCAGGTAATTGGACCCAGTCAACTGGTGTATATTGCAAAGAGAAGGGGTCCCAGTACCAATCCTTGGGGCACTCCAGTGGGGAGGGGATGGGCTAAGGATATTTGTCCTTGCCATGGCACACTGAGGGAGTGCCTAGTGAGAATCAAGTAATCAATCAAGGAATCAAGTAAACGCTTTGCCCAAGATGCCCATGGCAGAGAGTATGGCCAGCAGGATGTGGTGGTTCACTGTATCAAAGGCTGCTGAGAGGTCCAGCAAAATAAAGACTGAAGACTGACCTGCAGCTCTGGCTGTCTGTAGGGCTTCTGTCACAGACAAAATGGCCATTTTAGTGATGTGGCCACTCTTAAAGGAGATTGTTCTGTGATAAGAATTCTGAGACCTGCTCAAAAACTGCCTTTTCATCACACTCAGATAAGAATGGAATACTCTTCATTCACCATATTTATAATTTACAATATCTGATTACTATCTTTCTGGCTGTTGTGTGTCTTATGTTTGAGCTGTGAAGCTTCAGTGAAGAAGATCCAGTTTAGAGGTGTTTGGTACATATCACTCTGTGCACAGCCAACACGCCTGTAGCCCAGCTGGAAAAAAATTGTTGAGATTTCCTGCTGATGAGGCAGGAAAGGACAGACCCTCAACAACGAACCTTATCTGTCAGTTCACCATGCACCCACAGCAGGAGGGTCGAATGTAATGATTTCTTGTGGGAGTTGGTACTGATTTCTCTCTCTTTAGCTTCCACTTCACGCTCTCGCCTCCATTCTTCCTCCATTTCTGTCGGCATCTCAGTGTGTGTTGATCTGTATCTCAGTGGAGTCCCTTATCCCTCTGTGTCTTTTGGTGTTTACCACTCTTAAGTCATTAAAAAATGTATCTAATTAATTACATGTTTTGTGATTCATGGACAGATTATTTGAGGTGACCAAAATTAATGCATTATTTGGATTTGGACAACCCCAGTTTTTACATATCTTTACCTTTTTACCTTTTTTCTTTTTTTCTTTCTAGTTCTGTCTTTATTTCCCTCTCTGTATCCATCCACCTTCTCTGTGCTTCTCCCAGTTGTATGTTTTCTAGTCAGCTGTGTCCCAACACTCACTTGCAAGGCCACTTTTTACAGTTTAATTTGTTACAGCAGAGTGGTGTGTGTATGTTTTGGTTTGTGTGTGAGACAGAGAAAAAGAGAACCAAAAAAAAAAAAAACAGACACACTGAGATGGAATAGGAAGTGGCCTCACAGCATCTCAAGGCTGATTTAATTTAATGATAAAGATTTAATGCACCACACTGAGCTTTTTGGTGGTCGGAGCGAGGATGTCTGGTTGCCCTGTAGTTACACTGTGGCAGGGATATTACAAATACTCTGATAGTAGTATATCCTGCTGCTCAGGAAGAGCCACCACCATCTGTCACTTGGCTGAAGGTTCAACTTTGCAACATGTTTCTGTCACTGAACATATTGAACAAATCGCTTTGTAACTCTCAGAAACAGCAGCCAGCTGCCCATGTGCCACAGAGCTCAGCGGCCAACATCAAAACTGACAAAACTCGGTCAAAATACATTCATCAATGACCTTTTCTTACCACGGTGAAGATTTTCGCAATGACTACTGTAGTGCCACTGATGAAAAAGAGAATACAGAAAATGAATCTTAGTATATCTCATCATCTTTGTTGTGAAAAAAGGAAAAGGAAATGCATTAAGACATAAAAACAATGTAAATAAAATACACACACACACACACACACACACACACACACATACATATACATATATATTGAGGCTGAAGAAAGAAATGAGATGAGAAAATCAGACATGAAGAGACACGTGGACTTTGGCTCTAAAATGTGGTGGGGACTGTTATAATAACACCCACAAAAGCAAAAGTTTCTCTTTAAGACCTGATATTTTCGTATAATGAGACAATCATTTCAGTCAATAGCCACCAAAACACACAGAACAAGTGGATTTACCTACCGAGTAGTTTGGTTTTCTGCATCAAGCAGCCATTGCTGCACTTGAAGTGTATCTCAGCAACTTTTTACACCAGCTTCTCTGTTGAGGTTGTTGCTGCCTGGTTGAGTTTTGAAGGAACAGTAACTTGAGGGTGCAAAGAGGCAGAGGGCAAATTCTAACAATGAATTTGAAAAGATGTTGAAAATGCTACGGGCAGTTTACTGGAGAGTCTTCATTAAAGGTTCATGAGATGAAAGGGAGGATTGTTTCTTTGTCTTGAGGGTGAGAGTTTCTCTGTATCGGCACAGTAACAGATATGATACAGTACATATATATGGGGGGAAAATCTCTTCTTCTTCTGTATTTTTTCCACAGCGTAGGTGAAGTTGCATACCATACCTGTACCTAATGTGATATAGTATAGTGTGTAATGTATTCTGGCCCTCTACAGCAGTAACGCTGACAACCTGAATTGTACAGTACAGTCATGATTTTAAATATTATAAGCTCTGACCATTATCTTCAGAATGGGAACAATGTGGTTTTCCAAATTAAAAAAACACTCATTAACACTAATCAGGCATAACACTGTGAGGGGATTCAGTTTCATTTACACTGTAAGTAGTGTATTATTCAAAAACATGCAATTAATCAACAGCCCAAATGATTTACAAGTCTATGCTCCACACACACAGAAACAGGTGCAGGTTATTTTAAGTGCTTAATTACGCACAAACACACGACTGATCATTTCACACTACAAATTGTTTGCATAGCATTGTTTTATGTACTTTAAATGTGTTTTTCCTGCAACTTGTAATTGAATTCAGGCCATGAGAAGCCACTAATGTAATTTGATCATTTGTCCCTTACCTTATCGTTTTTCAGGTATTCTGTGAGCTTTTCGTCCTCAGATTAAAGTCGTGGTTTTTGTCCCCTGTGCCTCTGCTCCGGCTTCCTCTGGAACGCAGAAGAAATGGTGCAGAAGACATGTTGGCTTTCCACTTCAATGTTCTTATCTCGTCCTGTGTTTTCCTGCTCCTGCTCCAGTCTGCGTCTGTGGGTGGGTGAATGGCTGTGTCTACATGCCTGTTTCTTCATGAATCTGTTTGTGTGTGTGTGTGTCAAGTCTTCTGATTGCTTGCTGAAGCCTTTTATTTTTGGACCTTTGATAACGTGTGTGTGTGTGTGTGTGTGTGTGTGTAAATACATATAACACATAAAATCCATTTCTCCTCGGGATGTGTGTGTATGTGTGTGTATGTGAGTGTGTGTGCATCTCCCTGTCTTTGTGACCTTGTCACTGTGCTGTCAGTGCGTATACACA
This sequence comes from Trachinotus anak, assembly GCF_046630095.1. Lineage (NCBI taxonomy): Eukaryota > Metazoa > Chordata > Actinopteri > Carangiformes > Carangidae > Trachinotus > Trachinotus anak. The sequence continues at coordinate 308,332 of NW_027273865.1, forward strand.
TTTTTATATGGGAGCAGTGGATTGTTGGGATGGGGGCCATGTGCATGTCTATATGCATGTGTGCATTTCAGTCGATCTCTGTATTTCTTATTGTGTGATTGTGTCCACAGGAGTTTGGATGTGTCAGATGCGCTGCTGATATGTGCATATTTCTGTGTTTGTCTGTGAATGCTTCCCTATTCTGGTCTGATTTGTGCACTAACACATGAGATGGACATGAGTATTAAAAACAAAGTCATTCTAGTTAACACACCACCACTATCAGAGAGTCCAGCCCTCAAGAAAAAACCTTTTACAGTTTATTGACCTTGGTACTGGACTGGTTTATATTGTATGGATGTACCTAATGACTAACAGTCATTGAGTAATGGAAAAGAACAGGCTGTGTAGGATACTACAGTGCACCATGAATCCACATCACAGAAACAGAGAAATGCCATTAGTTGACAGAAATATGAACAAGTTTTTGATTTGTTGTTTTTTGATTTGTTCAAAATCAGTGGTTACTTATCAGAGTGATGACGTCGTCAGTCATCAGCATGCAGCTCCTTGTTATTGACAACACTTCGCTTTCATTCACATCCACATCTTAGTTGGTCTGCCCAACAGTGTTAGTGTTTAAATCCTGTATGGGTAGAATTTTTTGTGATTATAGTATCTTCAATGGCATTACGGCTTTTTTTAAATTTTTTTTTAATTTTATTTTGTATAAGCGTAATAAGTGTAATTTGCTCCTTTACCTGCTACTGCTGCCTCATAATACATATAACATAATGCTTAATGTGCAACTTTAGTTTCCACACACAGGGTGTACAGTATCATAACTGCTCTCAGAACTGTAGAAGCTGAGTCAAGCACAGCTTGCCTAGAACACTTTGGCTGTAGCTAATCACCAGTCAAGGATCTCAGGATTATCCTCCATGTGCAAACCTCTGAATGAAGCTGCTGTCCTCTCCGCTTGGCAAGATCCTGCCGTTGTCACCGGGACACGGTCACACCCATGAAAGTGACAGAAATGAAAGACGCAACAGGTGGAAGTCAATCTAGCTTGCAGGGACAATACCCTGCTGCCACCACAAGTGGGGAGTAAATTACATGATGAATGCAAACAGGCATCAGATCCTTTATGGGACAGAACACTGTTTTGAGATCAGATGTAAGAAGAGATGTCACTTCCACGACAGTATCATTGTAATTGATGTCTATTATCAGCTTTAACTGACAGCATGCAACTGTCATAGTCTGTGTACAGGTGTTTGGGAGTACAACTTAATATGTGAAAAAATTGTATGAAGTCTTTTATGACTTCAGAGGAAGCTGCACAAACTGCTGCTTCCTCATGTGATGTCACTTGAGTCAGTTGGTTGTTGGTTGGGTCTGAAGACTGGAAGAAGAGAAGAGGAAAGCTGTGGCTTTAGAGAGACATGAACTTACCAGACCTCTGCAGCCCGCTCCTCATCTCAGCTTGAGGCTCCAGGCTACATGAGCCGCTATGAGCAGCCCAATGATAGCAATCATATCACATCCTATACATGGTTTGTAGTATACAGCTGTTACAAATTTTTAACACAATGGTATCAGACCAATAGTGGATATCGGCTGATACATAAGTTCAAGTATCAGTATTGGGAAGGAACAAAATGGTTATTGGAAACATCTCTAATGTTTGCTGTTCCCACATATTCAGCACAACATAGTGCTGAGACAGTAACAAAAGAAAATGTAATCAAGGAAATTGTTCACATTTTGACATGTGGCAGTATGAAAAGCTAATAATAAAATGACTCATGACTGATGTTTTTTTAGCTGCTTCACTTTCAGGCTCCTGGTCCAGTGCATGCTGCTTCACTGGCACATTTGACCAGAACATCATTACTTATATTAGTACACACCTTGTTGTGCCCTACTGTGATAAGTCAAAATGTCTGCTGGTGTAGAACAGATGTGCACATGGTTTCCACATGTGAATATAACAGAGGAAACATGATAGATACAAGATATTCAGCACAAGCTCAGTTTGTACATATGGTCTGTAGCACAGATCAAAGTCGACATGTTTTGTTTCTTTACGAAAAAAGAATTTGTAGTAAAAACTATTGATGAGAATTAAGTGGTTGATAACCTCTAATTACACATCAATGTGTATTTTAAAGGTCAGCATAGATTTCACCATCAATATACAATAACTCATTAAACCTCAGAAACATCAAAGCCTGTCACAACCCTGCATCTGATGCCTAAATAAATGAATATTGTTTATACATGACTTTTCTGTCTGTGCCTCTCTGCTCCCCTGCCTTGATATGATTTAATGATAAACATGTTATTTATAGAGAAATCTCTCACCGCTGCCTGTGCTTATTTACATAATCTCCACAACAGCATGATCACCCAACGCCGCTCACATGCCGGGACTCATGTGATACATCACATCATTTATCTGCATGGAAGCAGCAGAGCCACTGCTGCAGGCAACCCCTGTTCTGACTGCATGTGTATGTATAATTAAATTCACTGTGATGTATATATGTATGTGTGTGTGTGTGTGTTTTGTTCCTGTGTGGGTCTGCCTGTGCATTTCATGCACCTACAATGTGTGAAGTCGATCCTGTTTGGGAATATGTTCTAATGACTTGACCCAAAAGCTAAAGGTCAAAGACTCTGCAGTGTGAAGACCTCAGAGCTGCTCTGTGTGTGAGCACACGCATGTGAGTGTTTTAAGACTCTCTGGTGAGATTTATAGTGAAGTCCAGAGGTTATTCAGGGGTCATCCAGCCAGTCTGTTCCCTCAGACATTTACTGCTTTAGTTTGCTCCTCTCTGAGAATGAATGTGGCAGAGAAGAAAGAGAACAGTGTTTGGTCTTTTACATCTGTCCAGTGATAATGTTTATTTTGACACATTATATATGTGTGGCATACTTAATTTCCTGCCTATCCACTGATCAGGTTTTATGAAGTAAATATTGTGCAGAGCACATTAAAGAAACACACACACACACAGAACAGGAGCAATACACAGACTATACAACAATAAATCTATCATTAAACTATGTAAACACCAAGGAAAGCAGCATGATCACAGACGGTCCCTTCTCCACTGCAGGAACTTTAACTATAAGGTTTATAATGTTTACCAGCATCATCAGTTCTTGTTTTGTTTCCACTTTGGGCAAAAATGCAAATTCCAGGAAACCGCAGAGGCTGCTGGTGTTACACTGTATCGTGTGACCTGAAAAAGACTTTCATCTGCCTTGTATCTATTTTTATTATACTATATATACCATACATATTTATTATATACACAGTATCATCATATACATGATAGGTATTGGTGTGGTTCTGGCACAGGAGGTAGAGTGGATCGTCTGCTCATCAGAAGGTGGGTGGTTTGATCCCATCTCCTGTGTGATTGGGTGAATGTGACTCGTAGTGTAAAGAGCTGCCAGTGGTTGTTAAGACCAGAAAAGTGCTGTATAAATGCAGACCCCTAAGAGTTCTGATGTCTGCTAACCAACAAACCTTACATATTCAGATTAGATCCATAGCAAGTGATAAATTTTAGTGGCGATAGGATGACCCTGTGGTGAGGAGTTGTTCAGTCAGTCTGATACCTGACAATATTTGATCAACACCTCTGTCTTTTTGAATCTGATGGGTCACAAATTTTCCGTACACTGACATCACATGTAACTCTGCAGTTTTCCCTACAGCAAAGGATGAAAATAAAAAAGGAGATGTGGATCTGAGTTAGTCGAACAAAATGTGCCATTCACCAGAGATTTAATCAGACTATCAGCCCATTGGAAAGCAAAATGACAAAAATGACCAAAAAGTCAATATTGAGCATGAACAAAGGAGAAGTGGAGTCTGGATGGTGAGGTGGGAGGTGGAAGTGGATGAGGAGGGGGAGAGGAGGAGGATTACACTGCAGTGTATTTCAAACTCTGATAGACTCCACTCGGTGAACTCTGGGAGGTAGATTTAGCGCAGCATGTCTATGTAGAGACAGACTGCCTGACTGACTGTCTGTGTTTCCTGGCTGCTTGGTCAGCGGCCTCGGTCGTCAGAGCACGGCCTGAATTGTTGCACACTGGCTAAGTAATTGGCTCTGCTCAATACTTTGATAAATGCCTCCTTCTCTGCTCCTCCAGCCCTCCTCTCTCCTGGAGGCTCCCCTCCACTCCCACTTCAGTTATTAGGTTAACTGAGGAAACGTCAAACTGTGGAGCTGCTAATATCCAAATTTAGATATTACACTGTCAGGTATTATAATGTATAATGTGATGTCTAATATTAGAAAATGGGGAGAAGATGGTTGAGTATGTGAGCCACGCTGGCTGCAGAACATCCTGTTTCAGTCTTGGTTAATCAATTTTCAATTTGCTCTTTGTTTTTTCTCCTCCTCTCCTCTTCTCCTCTCCTCTATTTTTTCTCCTCTCCTCTCCTCTCCTCCTCTCCTCTATTTTTTCTCCTCTCCTCTCCCTCCTCTCCTCTCCTTACCTCTCCTTTCCTCTCCTCGTTTTGCTTATCTCCTTGTTTCCTCTCTCCTCTTGTTTTTCCTTTTCCGTATTTCTTCTTACTTCCTTTCCATTTCTCCTTTAATTGCACTCTCTCTCTCATCACCTTTATTACTCTCATTTTCCTACCCCCCCCTTTTCTCCTTGTGTTTTATTTCTCCTCTTATTTCTGAAATTCATTTCTCAATTTCTTCTCCACCATATCTTCTCTTCCCTTACCCTTCTCTTTCATTATCTCTTCCTTCCCCTTTCTCTCCTTTTCTCCCATTTTGTCTCTTTTAATTTCATCCCTCTCCTCTCCTCTCAAATCCACCTTTCCTTTCCTTTCCTTTCCTTTCCTTTCCTTTCCTTTCCTTTCCTTTCCTCGTACCTTTTTTTTAAATTTATTTCTTTCATTTACATTTCTATTTTTTGTCTCTTGACTTATGTCCTTAATTTCTCCTCTCCTCTCCTTTCCTCTCCTCTATTTTTTCTCCTCTTCTCTCCCAGGCACATGTCCCCTCTCTCCATCCATCCGCGCCCCCGAGCACAAACCGCGCTCCTCGGCACCCCGCCCGGTGGCGCGCAGGGTTATGTGTATGTGTGTGTGTGTGTGTGTGGTGAGGGACGGCGGGGAGGGGGAGCGCGATTGTGTGTGTGTGCTGTATGAGTGTGCCGGGCGAGAGAGAGAGCGAGAGAGAGAGAGAGAGGAGGGTCGAGCAGCGGGACGGAGCGGCGGAGCGCAGCACCGAGGACAGTTTCCTCTCGCAGTCTTTCACACTAACACCTGATACTATGCTCATCGCTTCGAGTGCGGGCAGGCAGTAGAACCGAAGGTAAGAGACATTTCCCTGTCAGTTCTGCTCTGTTTGTGCACGGTGTGTGCGTGTTTGCTGTGCGCACTTGTTCATGTGCGCTTGCATAGCCCCATGCGGGCATCACCGGCGGCTGATTCCGTGTACGACCATGTGGAGCTGCTTTGTGGTGCCAAAAACTAGACTGTTGACTTAGTCCCTCTCTCTATGAGACTTGTCAGTGCTTTAAAGTCGGTAATTATATGTCACAGCCGCTGCGTCTGTTTGCAAAGACATGCCGTAAGATTCTCTGTTTTGACAGCAATCGCATTCATCTTTGGAATAATTTGGATGTAAAAGCTGCGCTCGGCAGAATCACGATCATGTTTCCTCTTTGCTCCACCAAGCATCTCCGTGTCCTATTTTCCCCTGAAGTTTGTAGGAGCGTGAGTGAAATGCTAAGGATGTTGCGGGGGTTTGGTGAGATGCACACAGACTACATTAAGCGCTTTCATCCAGAGTGTTACTGCCCTGCGTGGCCCCGGAGGGAGTCGGTGCAGCCTGGGACAACGCTCCTCTGCAACACTACCTGTGACATCTGTGCTGGGGCTGCCTCTTTTAATGCATAGAAAAAGTCAACCGCATAAACTGATTCTGCTTGAAATGAAAATATATATTTCAGACGTGACACAAACAGGTGCGGACATCACACGACTCCTACACGTTGACATTTTTGGTGCCGTTGTTTCACTGGCGCAACAGCGGCAGGTTGTAGGAGTAATTCTCTGACTACACTGCGCCTCTCGGCTGCGGAGACCACTGTCAAGTTAGCGGAAAGAAGATATGACTTCCGGTTTAACTTTCAAAGTAAATCCATGTTGTTGAACGCTTTTATGCTTTATGCTCCCACAGATTGGCTTTGGTCAGAGTTTCGTATAAATACTTCAGGCATAATTATATCTTATAAAAACGCAGAGTATGGTTACATACATCCATATTTTATTTCAATGTGTGACACAATTCTGATTTGACATTGTTCCCAATCGTTCCCAAATTTACACCCTTTTGCGCTTTTATCTTGAAAAGTGCTTCGCTCGTTTTCCGGTTTCCTCTTGTCTTTTTCTGTCAACCTTGACGCGGCAGAGTGATCTGTCCGAGCTGGGCTGCTGTCCGGGTTTGGTTGCTTGGTTGTGTGCCCCCACCTTATCATCGCGCCACACTGGATCCCCTTCTCCTCTCGCCAGCGTCCACCAGACTCAATGCTGTGTTTTAGCGTTTTAATCGACCGAGAGACCTCTGCTCTAAAGCGACTTGGGGGGGGGGAGTGCAGCCACTGTTCATTCATGTTGCGTAACTGTGCGTCCCAACCGTTTTAACGACGACTACAGTTATAGAAAAAAGCATTTCTGTAAATAATACCGTGCAAGATATGAGGGAAATAAAGATTATCATAGAAAACAGTCAATTTCACGGAATATAGCCTATGTATTTTATTGGGCAACATATCCAAGAGTGATTTCTGAAATAATAGGTCAGCATAGCAACGTAGACATAGTGTTTAAATTTATATCAGATTATGTGATATGTTTCAGTTGGACCAGTTTTTTTAATCATATGATTTCAGCTGTATATGCTTGAGGCCGATCTGCTGGGCACCCAGGAGGAAACACAGCACTTGATTAAATGTGAAATAAGCATTCAGTCTGAAGTCTGGCTGTAGTTTTAATGAGCGAGCTGGCTCTAACGACCGGGCTGCAGCTGTAGCAGGCTGTAGGTAAAGAAGAGAGGTGGGGATCCTCCTCCTGTGCACAGAAGCTGCAGCGGGGCTTCCCTGGGCTTTTCCTCTCTCGCTCTCTCTGTCTCTGCAGTTTTTCTGGGACTTCCCTTGTTTTCCCTGCACCAGCCATTAGCCCAGCCCTTCCTCCATCCATCTCTATGTCTGTAAGGCCATACAACTCCCCTTCCATCCCTCCATCCATCATTGAAGGAAAAAGCAGTGGAGCAGGAAACAACAGGGAACCTTCATGTTTAGAAACATTATAGGGATATAATGGAAAGTAAATGTCATAAAATACAATAAGGCAGCACCAGACACATCATGTGTCTCTGGGGAATTGTTTTAGGAATAATTAGAGTCATGTTTCATCATTTCATCAACCTCAGCTCAGGATGTACAGTGTGTTCTTCTTCTTGTGTGGCTCCTTGGACAGCGATTTAAACACAGGAATGATGAGACTTTTGCGATTCTGTCGTTTGACATTTGATATTCGCTCACACCACCCTTTTCTCAACTCTACCAACATGTTTAGCTCCTTGTGAGCAATATTCAAATGCAGCTTTACCTTTTCTATTGGCTGATGGATTATTCATTCCTTCATTCCTTCCTCTCTGTCTCCGTCTCTCTGCCTCTTCCCTTCCTTTCCTCCATTACCTCCCAGCTCTCTCTCTCTTTCACCCTTGCTTCCTTCCATCCTCTCTTTGCTCTCCCTCGCCCCCCTCCTACTCCCAGCTCCCTCAGCATCTCCTCCCATCCCTACATCCTCTATATTTCTTCCCTGTCTCTACACCGTATTACATTTCACAGCTATCAGGCGTTTAGTAGATTCTGTCTTCTGCAGCCACTTACACATAGAGAGACATACATGTAGCCTATGTTCCCCTGCTTTCTGCATCTTATAACCTTTATTCACCCAGGGGATGTTGTGCTGCTCTTTCATCACCACCCCTCCTCACACTTGTACATTTACAAATCACACTTGGGAAAAGCTCTGGCAGAACCACAGCCCTGCACTGTTGGCTGGTGAGCAGCATTGATGGCGTAAAGGGCTGTAATATAACAATATACTCTCCAGCTCAGCTGTTAATGTGATAATCTGCAACATTTTGATAGGCTGAGATATTTGTTATTCTACGCTTATGATTTTGCAGAAAGCTGCATCAGGAACCTCACTGTTGTTCTGAGGACCTGATGTGAAGACGTGATGTATTCCGTGTGTTTGAAATGTAGAGTTAGCATGAACAGAAAGAGTAATGATGCACTAAAGCAAGCCAAACACCATCAATGGAAAACCACAATCAACATCACTGACTATGATCTGTAGGCAGTGCAGTCCATCCAAAGGATAAGACAAAATAAAATGTGTAAAAGTGTGCTGTAATACATCAGCACAGGCTGTGGGGTCATCCAGATGTGTTGTTGGGTTTTTAATCTGCATTATTAGGGGATACATGATAATAGACAGTCATGGGACACGTGCCAGTTTTTCCAGTAAAATAAGTACAGTAGGTGCAGTGAAAATATTTACCGCAGCTCTGTGTTGATACATTAAGAAACCAGACTGTCCTCACGAGGAAAACAACAGCACTAGTTGTTTGGTCAAATCCCTAAAACATCGTATGTTGCTGTAACATGACGAGGACCTAATGTGGCCGTTTGATCACTGAGTTCTGTGTTTCACAGTCAGAAGTCTGATGTTGTTGAATAGCAAAGCATCTGATGCTGAAAAGGGAGACCACTGGTCATAAACTGTTTCTTACTGACAGTTGGTGTTTTAGAGCTGCAATGATTAGTCAATGGACAGAAAATTAATCAACTACTGTTTTGATAATTAATTAACAATTTTTCAAGAAAATATTCCCAAAATTTGTAAATTCCAGGTTTTCAGATGGGAGACTTTACTACATTGCACCTCTTCTACACTGTTGGTTGGACAAAACCTGGATCTGCACCAGATATCCTCGTAACTAACAAAGAGGCAGGATCAGACACACACAGTAACCTCCCTGCTGGAAGTTTAAACAGTCTACAGATGAGTGCACACATGAGTGTGCAAAAACGTAAAGAATACACAAAGAACAACAAACCAAAGAAGCAAAGAAGGTATCTCCTTTATCAAATTAACCTTAACTCTCTCTATCGTCTTTCATCTCAACACCTCATTATCCATTTTCCTCCTGGCTCTGAGCTCCTCCTCTGCCTCCTCTGTCTGATTGCTCTCACGGGATACATACAGGGCTGTTTCCATACCTCCAGCCTCTCATCCACGGCCTCTTTTCACAGTTTTTAATTACACAAATGATGTGGCTGATTGGTGCAGGGAAAAATAGCATGTGTATGAGTGCAGGGTGGTACACAGGCTCACATAAACAGAGACCAGGATTGATTTTCTTAGGCTGTCAGATGGATAGTGTTTGGTGAGAAGTCTGGAGCTTTTTCACTTTGGTGATCGAACTGTAAATCTGAACGTGTGGGAGCACTGTTGTGAGATGCATCACTCTCTGAAGTTTTCCAGGGCCTAGACCTCCAGTTTCTTTAGGGACGATTAAAAATCAGGGAGACTGACTGCAGGGCAGACGTGTAAACAGACAGAGAGATCCTCTGGAGCTCTGGAGTTCCATATGAGTACTAGGAGATGGACATTAACACAGGCAGACAGGCAGAAAACAAAGGTTGGAGATCAGGTAAACACTTAGAGACGAGCTGTATGAAGAATCATATATGTCATTACATTTTATTGCAGGAGAGTGTAATTAAATATCCTGGCTGTGTGTGCATGGCCTGTCAGTCAGTGGATATCCATCTTTTATTGATCTGGAGTATCAGCTCAGAACTTGAGCCTATAATGTTTTTAACAAAGTAAGTCTCACAGAAGTCCAGTCCAGTGATTTAAGAAGCTATCAAAGATATTTTTATAATAACAAGACATGACAGTGTCACTTGCAGTGATGAACCTACAATAAAATGATCAGCTGAGTCTTCCCCTCACCTTCACTGAGCTTTGAGTTTTGCATTTCCTCTGATCCACAGAGGAAGGCTGAGCTGAGCATTGCTGCTGTTTGTGACCACAGCGCGAGTGGGCGCACTATCAGATGATGTAGCTTGGTTGTGGCTTTGGTTGTTATGACTACTTGGCTGTAACCTAATAGTATTTAATGGGTGAATGTTTAGTAACGTGCAGGTGTTGTGTCTGTCCAGTGAAGTGACACTGTTGTGGTGTTCTATCATATCTGATAAAAGAACCAGGCTTCACTATGCTTTCTCTGCTAATGTTGAAAGTTACGAGAAGCCACCATATGGTTACTGTTGCCTTACCCATAATGCCATAGAAACAAGAGCTGCTCTAGCAATAACCATATCCACACACACAGCCACAGCCACAGCTTCACCCATAGCAGCTGTGCTCACAGTGGCTGTACACTGATAAATACATCATGTAAAGTGTTGCATTATCTCTCCTTAAAGTAGCAGGGTAGTCCCCTAAACTGGCAGTGCACTGTACACACTTGTGGATTGGCCCAACACACTAAGTGTTCCTATGGATTAGACCAAATGCAAAATGTATTGTTACTAACACACACACACGCACACAAACACAAATACAAAACTGAAACAAAATGAAAAATGTGCATTTTTAACCTTAAAGAGAGAAATGAAACCACAGAGTCACAGGCAGTTCAAGAGACTGACTGCACAAAATCTCTGAGCTGCAACCGAGAGTGCGACAGATCCTTCAGACAGACAGGCGAGGACAGAGGGCTGAGTGCTGTGTGTCATTGATAAACTGAGTACAGGCAGTGTGTGTGTGTGTGTGTGTGTGTGTGTGTGTGTGTGTGCATGATACAGTGTGTGAATAACTGCAGCAGTGGCTGCCTGCTGAAAAAAGAGGCTCCGTTCTCCTGCAATGAAATCATGCACTTATTATCAGATGTGTTTGAAACTGTGTCTCACAGAGGTAGTGACACACAACCACACACACACTCACACACACACACACACACATAAATGAAGACAGTCATTCCAAGGAGAAATGGATTTTATGTGTTACAGCCTTTTCTACTTTTACAGCAGTGATGCATTATGGGTTGAACTGAGTTGCACTGTGAGCCTTTGTGTCAGGTGCCTCAATGAATTTCACTTTCTGTGCTACAAGGTTACATAACCAGAGCGACTATGTTTCTGTAGACGGTAGATTCCTCTCACTCTCCTGGCAGTGAACCCGGGTCTCTCAGCTCTCACCTTCTCACATAACCTCGGCTGCCCTCTCTCCCACTGCCCGCCACCTGTGTTTCTCTCTGATTTCTTTCATTTGCATTGAATTAATGTCTTACCCTCTCAATTACCCTTTCCTCCACTTTCAGTTACATACACGTAACCTCACTCATCCACACCCTCCCTCTCTCCCTCTCTCTCTCTCTCTCTCTCTCAGCCTGAGTCTCATTTGTATGAATGAGGGTTACAGTGTCACTGTGAGCCTGACAGATTCAAACTGTTACACCCTTTAATTTGACATCTTTTAGTTTGAGTGTGTGTGTGTGTGTGTGTGTGTGTGTGTGTGTGTGTATATGTGTCACTGTTTGATTCCAGTCAGAGATTTTTGTGGCGTCACCTCAATCATCACCACCTCTCTATATACTCCTGTACTACCAAACTCACACAAAGGCACTGGGCGTTGCAGTATATAAAAATGGACATAGACTCAAATTCTGAAAGTGAAGCCAGTACTAAAGAGCCTTAAACCTGCATTCTATCTAATGACCATCAGGGGGCGACTCCACTGGTTGCAAAAAGAAAGTCAGATTGTATTGAAGACTATGGGGAAATGATCCTACTTCTCACTTTATTTATGACCTCTGTTAAAGTTTTCCTGATGTGTTTATGGTCCCACTCTCTAGTTTCAAGTCTTCTTCAGTTTAATATGTTGTTCATCTTTTCAATTATGGTCCTATTCAGAAGAAAATAGACGATAAAGCAAGGTATGCATTAGGGCATGGCTACCGTGTGATTGACAGACTGTACAGAGCAGGTCAGATCCACCCCTCACTCCTCCTCAGCTCCGCCTTCTCCTCCAAATATGGTTTCCTCTGGTTTCAAAAAAACCAAGATGGCGAAAGCCAAATAACAAACTCAAGGCTTCAAAACAGCAGCTCACAAACAAGTGGGTGACATCACCGTGGGTTGCCACTTGATTAGTTGATGTCATGAAGCGTGCGATCACCATTGCCATCAGCTTCTCCCAGTTAGGAACATTTGGGATAATTTAAGAAAACAACTCAAAAGATATATAACATAGGTCCAGTCATTTTAGACATTTTAATGTGATTCATATTACAACTTCAAGAATACCTGTTGTTCCAACAGCAAATGAATCATCAAATCAGTCCGCATCAGTTTGGGAGGGTGTGTGGCTGTGAACGTGCACTGCTGCTCTGATCTGTGTCACTGCAGCGTCTCTATTCACTTTCTCATCGACTGACTTTGGTGCAAAGTTTACCATCACACTGTGACTTTCTCCTCGTCTCTGTGTGCTTGAAGGACTGTGTATTATTAGCCTGAAGTGTGTGTGTGTGTGTGTGTGTGTGTGTACAGTATGTTATGTCTCTGCTCAGTGCTGGCTTATTAAAAGCTCAGGCCTGGCATTAGGACTCCAGATGGGGTGGGACTGCTGATGGGAAGTTTTCAGCTAACACCAGAATCAGATGCAGGACAGTTCATGACTCCTCTTTCTTCTTTTCTGTCATCTCTCTATCCTCACTGCCTCTCTTCTGTCCTCTCAGTCTGTCCTGTTTTTCTCCATCTTCCATCTTTCACCCATTTGTCTCCCTTCCATCCTCCAAATGTATGTTTTCTCTTCTTCTTGAGTCCTCATTCATCATGTCTTCTTTTCTTCCCCTTCTCTAATTTCTCTCTCTCCCCATTGCTCCTCTGTCATCCCCCCAAGTCATTTGTCATCATCTTCTCTCCTCTCCTCCTCACCTTTATCCTTCCTCCCTGCTTCTGTCTTCTCCTTCTTTCATGCTCTCCTCCACTCATATGATTTTCTCCTCTTTCATCTCCTCCCTCTTTCTGTTCCACCCATTGCATCCTGCTCCATCTCACACCCTTCTTCACCAGCTCACTCATCTAGCCTTCTCCTCTCCTCCTGTCCTCATCATTTCATTTCCTTCCTCTTGCTTGGTTGTTACCTCGTTTTCACCTCTTTTCAGATCTCCTCCCTTTCTTCTTTAATGCCTTCTCTTTTCATCCTCCAACATCCTTCATTTTGTTATTCTTGCTAATCTCTCCTCTCATCCTCTCATGCTCTAATTCTACTCCTCTGTCTTTACTTTTCCTCTTTCCTTTATCTCTTCTTCCTCTAACTACCTATTGATTTTTTTTCTTTCACGTCATTTCATCTCCTTTGCCCTCAACGTCGTATCTGTCATCTGCTGGTGTAGTCAGACGTGTTGGTGCAGTGTGGAAGACACTGTAGTGCTCCGGTGTGGGCAGGTGTAGGCTGGATTAGCTGTGAGTGGACTGTAGGTTTGGAGAGGGGTGATTTTGGGACTGTGTGCCTCTCAGAGGTTTCGTGGTGTTCATTTATTGATACTCCAGAGATGAAAGGTGTCCACTCAGTGACTGAATCCTTTCGTTGTCCTCTTGTTCTTCGTGCTCTGACAAGCCAGAAGTGTTAGAAACTTCCTCAGTCACATCTGTGTAACAACCAAAATGAGACATTTTTAATATAAGGAATTAACACAGTCATGCTATCAGCTCTATGAGACTGTACGCAGACACAGCATGAGCTCAGTGCTAACGTCAGCATGCTAACATGCTCAGAATGGCAATGCTAACATGCTGTTGCTAATCAGCTATAAGAAGTATTTAGTCATAAACCAAAGGACTTGACAGATTTGTGTCCCAAATTTAATGGAAATTAATTCAGTAGCTTCAAAGACATGTCAATGAAAGTCCAAAATGTCAACCTCATGCTTGTGCTATTGTTTAAGTCAAGGCATAAGCAAAGTTCGTAGGATTCATTGTCTGGGACGCAAAAATATTTGTATAAAATTCAGTGGAATTCCGCCTGATAGTTGAGGTTAGTCTGCACCAAAGTGTTGCACTGATTCTACGTCCACATTACTACCAATATTTCAGTTTTAAAGCACATCACTTCTGCTGGCTGAGTTTTCAAACACCTAAAATGGAGACATTTGGAAACGCTGCTGAAAACACCTCAGTTGCGTTGTAGTGTGGACGGGTACAAACAGAGATCCATGGAAACAGTGACACAGACGCCAGTGTTTGCTTCCTTCCTGATTGGATCTCATCAGCCTTGACAAACAGTGATGAAAGCAACATGGATAACAAATTACACATGTTACTTTTCTAACTTTTTAAAATGAGTCAATTACATAACCTTCACCAAACATCCTCCGATCCAGGATCCTCCCCCTCATCTTCCTCCCTGCGTGACTGACAGATCCAGTACCAGCCTCACCCTTTACTCCTTCTCCTCGGTCCTCTGTTCTTTCCCTCCCCCCTTCACGTCACCCACCTTCAAGCCACCCTGTTCTTCCCCCACCTTCACTTTACATCTGCATGTGATTGACAGGCAGTAAATGTGTCCACTCATGCGATTCCTCTCTCTCCTCAGGGATCAGGGGAAGGAGAGAGAGAGTTATTAGTGGTTAGTGATGTCATATGGCACCATACAACCTCAGTCTCTTCTCTCGGCTGATGTTCATTTTGCAGCTGAGAACATGTGGAGATCTAAATGTCATTTAAGAGTAGTACAAGGGCTGTTAAGGTGCTTTAGGTTCCACTGTTTCATTTAGCTGACATGTAATTTACGTTCATGCCAAACAAAACAGTATTTACTCTACAGTTCATCCCTGCAGTATATTAAAGGAAATGTTACCAAATAACAAATTATTGAAACCGTCATAGTGGCGTTGACTTGTGGTCATTTTGGAAGCTGCAGTTTGTGGTGCTGTTGAACTGTATTATCATATACAGGTGTTTCTATTATTTTGTCCAACCCATTTATATCAATGAGGGAAGGCTAAATAACAGAAACACCTCCTGTTGTAAAGTTATATATATCTCACCAGAGTCCAGAGTCACCAGGAAGTTGAATCAACACCTCTGAAACGAAATATTAAATAACAACTGATTTGAGGGATTAGACTGCATCAGTTTTACCTAATAAACTGGCAGTTGAGTGTATTTCATGCTTTCACCTCCCCATAGCTCTTAAGCTCCACTGGAAGTCCATCACTTCCTGTGTTGGCGCTGGCATTGATATAATTGCAGTGATGAACCTACAATAAAATGATCAGCTGAATCTTCCCCTCACCTTCACTGAGCTTTCGTCACCTTGCAGTACTTCTTCATCACCTCATGTTGAGTTTCGCATTTCCTCTGATCCACAGAGGAAGGCTAAGCTGAGCATTGCTTATTGTGCTGCTGTTTGTGACCACAGCACGTGTGGGCGCACCGTCAGCTGCAGCCGGCTCAGCTACAAATCTGTATCATGTTATTACCAGAGGAGGCTGCTCATTGTGTTATGACTGGCTGCTGCTGCGGCTGATTAACACTGCTGCTGTGATTGTGACTGTGGTCTTGGGATGATGTAGCTTGGTTGTGACTGTGGCCATGGCAGTGGCTTTGGTTGTTATGACTACTTTTTGATTCAACTTCCTGGTGACTCTGGAGGCTGTAGTTTGTGGTGCTGGTGAGATATATATTGCTTTACAACAGGAGCTGTTTCTGTTATTTAGCCTTCTCTCATTAATATCAATGGGGTGGACAAAATAATGGAAACACCTGCATATGATAATACAGTTCAACAGCACCACAAACTGCAGCTTCCAAAATGACCATAAATCACTTCCTGTGTTGGCGCTGGTATTGATGTAATTCCCAGGATTACACAGCTGGGATGCAGGTGAATGCCATGAGCACTGAGGAGATGTGTTGCAGAGGTTCGTAGCTGTCAGGTTTTACATTTTGCCGCTGTGTGTTTTGTGGAACCTCAGTCAAACCAAAGAGAAAGTGTTTGTAGTGAAACACGCTTCAGTGCAACAATACCAGGCAGTGGAGGAAGTGCAATATTTCCCATTGGAGCAAAAGCAAATGATAATGATTCAAAAAGTGTAAAAATTGGTAAATGTGCATCAGACTACTTTGTATCAAACTTTGTCTCAGCCATGCTCCACTTTGATCATAGGGTTAGGGTCAGTGCAGGATCAGGCGAGCCAATGAGTAACCAACGCAAGACCAGGAAATGGCTGGTGCACAAATGAGTGCACAGGGTTGTTCACAAGCTCCACAGTATCATGTGAGGATTGACACAGAAGCTGTGGATGTGTTTGGAACATACAGCTCTCAGCAATGTTGATGGAGAAGTGGAGAGTGTGACAATCGTAGGATAGTAAGGAGTTGTTGTGCTGTGAAATGTTGACAGTGATGGAGTTCATCATTACTGCAGTCTGACTACAGTCTCTGTTTTCAGAGGGAGCAAACTGTCGACCTCTGAAGTCCTCAGAGAGTGAGTGTTTAGAAAAGACAGATTTCTTTTCAGAATATCACTGTAGTGACACGATACAAACACGTGGTTGTAATCTTTTGTTGCTGTGAATGATGCTCAGTTGTGTTGTTTCATCTGATCATTTGTCGTCTTTTGCAGATATATACAGTTCACACTGTACACACTGAACTCCCTCAACAGATTGTCGCACTCAGCTTTTACACATGGGAGAGACAGCACCTGCTGAGACGGCCAACGTACCCCCAGACCACACACCCACCACACACATGCACACACACACACACATGTATACACAAGCCGACGTGATACACCCCATCAGTCCACCCACATATAGTCATTGGTCTGAGTCCAGGAACTGTGCCACCAACTGTCCTCCTATTGGCTGTTGTCCTGATGTAGGAGGTGTGTTTGTACGTGTGTGTGTGTGTGTGTGTGTGTGTGTGTGTGTGGTGATTGTGAGGTCTCTCTTACATTCACTTAATCTCTCTGTCAGTCACACCTACTCTTTCCTTCTCACATCCTCATCCTGAGACTGGAGCTCAGAGTCTCCTCCAGAGCGACTGAATAACCGAAGCAGCAGATTAAACATCCTGCATCATCACTGTTACACAAAACACATTAAGACCCACAACAAGAGAGGAAAGGCAAACAATGGCACTGTGTAGAAGATAGAAAATTATTCTTTCATTTTTGAGGGAAAATCAATCTATCGTTGTAAGATAAATATTTCTTTCACTTGTAGATGTGTGTGTAATCATTCATCAAATAGTCCCTCTTGGATCTCGTGGAGTTTTTCTGTGAGCAGTGCAGCCTGAAAATGTTGAAATTGCAGTGGTTCATACAAAGATTTCTCTTTGTCGTTGCACATCTGGGCAGAGTCCGGCTGGTATCCTCAGATATTGACTGACAGCTGGAAGATTTTCTTTGTGTGCTAGAATTGGTCCAGATGTGGAGGTAGCATCTTACAATCATGCTGTATATGGGCCAGATTTGGGCCGTGGAAGTGGGTGTATACTGGGTGAGGAAAAATCAAGCATGTGGCCCAAGTGTGGGCTGGATTTATTTTGCTATCTGGGATTAAATTTCCATTATTTTAGAAATAGTCGTTCCGATATCAAACCCTCTAAATGGGCAGCAGAGGGATATATGCCTTTATCATACACAAAAAGACTACACCAAGACCAAAACACAAAGGACAATAAGTCAATAAATACAGACCAGAAACAGTACGTTATTAGATAAAATTTAAAACAACTTCTACCTTTTCCTCCTAGAATTTAGGCGGGAGATAGCAGAGGGTGTAAAAGAGTGTTTGAATCTGTTTGAGTCTGAGGGGGGAACCAGGTGGCAGAAACTGAAGCTGTCGATGTACAGGGTGGGAACAATCTGACAGGATGGATTCAGCTTTCTTAAGTAGAAATGGATTTCTTTAAGCAGATCACTGCAGTGATTGGTGGAACAAGAATTCTTTCAGTTTGACCCTTTATTGTGGATAAATTGCTGGGATTTAAGAAATAAATAAATAAATAAAAAATCAAGACCTTGCAAATGATTTACTGGGATTGGTCACAAATTGTTGGAGAGGCTGACTGAACGTGACAATCAAATATCCTCTGTCTGTTCTCCTCTACCTCCTGCCTAGCATCAGACAGGGTAATTAGATTGAGGTTGTTTTTGGCCACAGTCTCATCAAATCTTCTCCCTGTCTGTCTGAATCAAAACTAACAGGACACACACACACACACACACACACACACACACATTATCACACAGATGTGATTGGGTATTGCTTTTTAAAGTCATCCCTCCTCCACACACCCCCACACTGTGACTCATCAGACACACTGTGACCACATTGAATCCTGTCACTGACCTCTTTAAATCAGTAATGGTCTCCCTGATGCTTGAGTGTGTGTGTGTTCTTGGTGTATCATATGCACATGTGCAGTATATGTGTTTGGTTGTGTTTATGTTGTAATGGTGTAATGGTGCTTTCTTCATTCTTTCCTCAGCAGCAGCAGCAGTTTGTTTTAATTAATTGAAAAATCACAATATTGGCTCCTGCAGGAAGCTGCAAATAGATGTTTCAGATTCTTTAACAAGGCTGAGCACAATCTCTGCTCCAAAACAGACTGGAGCCCAGAGAAAACCCACTGATAAAAAATCAAACCACAACAAAACCCTTTTTTCCATCAGACCTAGTGATACAAGATTTAGTCTCACTGTGCTGTTATATCATGTTTTTCCTGGCTGATGTGCCCTGCAGCAACAATACTCCAAAGGAAAAAAGAAATGTTAAAAACATTTAATCTAGGCTGTAATCTGAAGCGTTATTTTATGTCACCATCGTGCTGGTCTGTAGGTCTTACAGCTTTCAGTGTCTGATTTGGCTGCTGGAGCCTCTGCCTGAGCTCTGTCATGTGTGAGAAGCCTGCAGACCATCTCTGCATGGAAAATCGTTCTTCTTAAAGTTTGTGTGTGGTGCTTATGTGAAAGTGTTTGTGTTTGTTTGCCTTATGCTGCTGTTTCATGTCAGCTGTGTGGATACAGTAAGCTGATGTATTCTACACATCCATGATGTGTGTGTATGTGTATGTGTGTGTGTGGCCATATGGCCATCAGTGTGACCCTTTGTAATCAAGGCGATCAGTATGTTATGTAAGATGTAAACATCTCTGCCATCATGTTCTTGCACAGTAAGCTCATGTGACGTCTGACCTCTACAATTTCATAACACAAACACATCACATCCTCAGGCTTTTTAGCTTCTTAGCTGTGACCTATATTGTTTTTGCTGTGTTTACTGTCACTTCTATTTGATCAATATTTTTCTGTGTCTATTACAGGGAAAACATAGTGGTTTTTTTTCAAACCATCTCTTTATGGTAGTAAAAAATGAGTGAATCATGTCATCTCTGTGCCGCTGTAGGATTTATTGGTCACTGTTCATATTTTTCATCAGACAGATTAATATTAAACACAAAGTACGCTGAGCAGCAAACATTATGTTATGAAACACTACATATTGGATGTGGATGCATCTTGCAGAAGCCTCTAGCTCTCATTATGCAACTCTGAGCGCCCTGATGGCGCTGGTTGGACGTGGCAGCCGTTGGTTTGGCATCCACTTCACAAGTTTAGTATGACTCTCCTATAACGCTGACAGACTCATGGTAGACACATAAAAAGTCAGATCTAAATCAATACAGTAGAACCGGAGATATCATCTTTTTTATTCCATACGTGTCAAAACCTGGCTCCTACATTACCCACAGTGCAACTCATGTGTGTTGTTTTTGGAGCGACTAACGTAGGCTTGGGTTGCTACAGAGGCCTGGAAAAACATCTTTCTAACACCAAACCACCTGATGTTTTATTTTTCATTCTTCTGGTCTTAAGACTGAACCAGCACTGACTCAAGTGACATCACTCGAGGACATTTGTCAGACGTCACTTAGCTCCCTCTGGCGACAGTAAAGGCTTTAAACTACTTTTTACACCTATAAACAGGCTGTGACATGAAATTGGTGGAGCAACAAGATTCATGCAGGCATTTTGATTTTCAATTAAAACCAGATCTCAAGAGAAACATGACAGGTTCAGCCAGCTTGGATTTGTAATGACCTTCTCATACATTCAGTGCAGGTTATGATAGAATATTTAAAAATTAGCGGTAAAAGAATATTGATGAATAGGTTTCCCTGTTATGTGAACCACTCAGTCAAAAGCAAATATATCAGCACTCTAACAGTTTGAGGCAGCTTTGTGCTGTAAAAGGTGGAAATGCCCCAATAAAAAAAGGCCAAACCCTAGTGTATGGCTGGACCACATATGGTCAATGTATGAAACTGAGGATGTAGATGAAAACTGTTGTGGAACTGCAGAGAGCACAGCCTCTGTCTGGATCCACTACAGTTCTCAACTACTGTATTTCCTGAAAAAGTGACCAAGGCCTTTTTTTACCTCAAGGTAACAGTTGCTTATTTTAAGCAGACTGTTATTAGAGGCAGATCTTTATTTGTAACATCTCTGTTTGATATGTAGAATTGGTCATAGCTGTATTTTAGTAGAAGGCTCATTTTAAGTCCTGTCTGTTGCATTACAGTATTAAGTGTTAATACAAACCCAACACTTCCTGTAATTGTTTCAAATTAAAAGCCCTCTAATGTTTTAGTGGGCAGAAACGCTTTATTTCTTAATGGAGACTGCATTGAGTGTATTGTCTCATCTTTGGTGGTTGGTGTTTCTGTTGTTTACGTGTTATTGCTTTCTGTGCTGTGAATAATTTATCTATGAATAATTATCTCTGAGTCCTAAACGAAAATGACCCGGCTGACTGATGTCACGACCCGTCTTCTGTGTTTCCGTGTGGCTTTGGACTGTGGTGTGTTTTTTAGACAGCAGCGGGGTCAGAGTGGGGGTCAGTTGTTGTGATCACCGGGGTCACTGCTCATTGTTACTGCAGGATGACTGACACACGGCTCTGGCTGCTGCTGCTGCTATTATTTCGCATGGCCGCTCACCTCACGCACACAAATTACACACAAATGAGAGGTTAATATCAAAGCAGTTTAGACTTTCTCCCTCTGAATCCTCCACACATGGAAACATGGTTAATGATCTAAAAAAAAAAAAAGACATCCACACTGGCTCACGAAATGTTTCCCCTACACTGACACTCACCGGCGTTGTCTGGTGCTCCCTCTGTGTGTCAGCATGAGCGAGTGTTTTGTTCTGCTGGTAGTATTGTGCTCGGGGTTTGCCTCTCTTATCTGGCTGCCTGCCTGCACCAGCGTCTGGCTGCTCTTCCTGATAACACTCATTCAGCCGCTGTAGTGTCGTCTTTTAGCAACACATTCATGTCTGCAGTCGAGTCAACTTTCAGTGAACTCTATTGTCACCCTGTTGAACACCGGTCAGAACTGGAAAGGAGGTGAAAAGGGATGACGTCGCAAAGTCATTTACCAAGTAAAAAAAAAAGAAAAGCCAAACAGTTACTTCCAGCTTCTTAAATGTTTTTCTCTGTTTCATATCACTGTAAAACTGAATTTGAAACTATTAGCAGTGATTCCACTACCATTGCCTTGAGGGGGCCAGGACACCCTCCCAACGGGACCCCCCGCAGCCCAAATAAAACCAAAAAAAATAAATAAATAAATTAAAAAATAAATATTTTATTTATGTTGTTTTCATAATTTATGTGCACTCATTTTATTTCAGCTCAGTGTGAGAGTCTGCACTGTGTTCTGCTGTGAATTACAGTTGCGTTTTTATCCTCTCTTCTACCAAACTATCAAACTACCAAACTATCCATATTCTTTCACCATGGCCTCACTCTCCAAACTGGCAACGACCGGCTGAAACTTGCAGAAATTATGCACAGTTAATTTGCTTTCCAAGTTGTAGCAAGGACACATTACACAAGAATATCTGTGAACAAGCTGTTACAACTGCAGCCTCCACACGCTCTGTGAGCCTGCCTGGATTTTTTTTAATGTAAAGATGACTTCTCTAGAGTCTAGAACAGGAGAGTATATACTGTAACATTAAAGAAGGTGTTTTAGGCCCTAAAGATGTATCAGCCCGTTCATTCCTGTCCACACAAACTGTTTATCAGCACATGTGCTGTATGATCTCAGTCCCACCCTCACTAAACTGGGATTCATCACTGCTGAGTACTGTTTATCTACATTTACTGTATGAAAAGAATAAATGATGAGATTATAGCTGGAATAAACCAATACATCACTTCCTGCTCCAGTAGTTTTTATGGCCTGAAAACACAAAAGTCAAAAATCTGATCACAAAAATAAAATGCTCAGTGCCATATTAGAAATCCCCTTTTCTTCTACAGAGATAATAATACAGTTACCACAGGTTAGATCTGCTCCCTGTGGCTGAAAACATGTGTCTAGAAAGAGTCAGACTTTCATGGATTAGCAACCTTCAGGCATGGGGTGTTAAGTCTGAATGGCAGACTTGGTTGCCAAGAACAAAAAAGTGTAAAAATTGACAGTGGAGGCAAAAGAAATTAAAATATCAACAGGTAACAGCATCTACATCAGTCTCTCTCAGAGTGTTGTGGGTGGAAAAGAGCAAACGTGAAAAAACGAGTAGAGATGAGTTCACAGGAACATACAGTGCTACATGTGTGTCAGGAGCAGAGGGGCCTGGTCATTGTAACTACATCAGGAGACTTTAAGAAGTGCTGCTCCCCTGCAGCCCTGAGGCCATGATGAGGAGCTGGAGACAGACAGCTCTATTTCACAGCCATTAACACAGGGTCACCTGGTTTTCCTCTGTGAGGACACACGCACACACACACACACACACACACACACACACACACACACACACACAGAAAAAAGACAGACCCATTGCCAGTCAGCAACAAAGGACAGTGTGACTTATGAAAGACCATACTGGAGGATTTTCATGACTTCTCCAGATCCACTTTATCCAAAGCACACCATCACTTTTTTTTTGATTGATTGACTTGGTTTGAATTAATTTTAGCACAATATAAAAATGTTTTCTGATCCTTAAACCTCTCTTGATTTTAAAAGTTGTGGTTGGCATCATTAAAGCATTTTTCATAGCCTGTGGTGTGTCAGCTGAACTAATTTCATACACACTTAAATAGATAGAGTCTGTAGGAGACTGGTGGAGCTTGCAGGTGTGAATGAGTTTGACTGTGAGTCAGAAGCAGTTTGGAGCAGAACAAGACAAACTCACAAACACTGTCTGGATAAATAAACCTTTAAACTGTTTTCTCTCCTCTCTCCTGCTGTGTCACTCTTCTTCTGAACATCGTCTCTGAAGTTGCAGTGTCATACACAGTCAACTCTCCTGCAGCGTGTAATCTGAAATAAACATAAATAGGGTAAAACCAATACTTGCTGTAGTGAAACTTGGCTCCTGCTGTTTCTCTGTGCTCTGTCGAAGCTCTTTTACCCCCCAGTGTGATAGTGTCTCGCTCCAGCCGCTCTCGGTCGGGGGTGCGTGAGGCAGAATTGTTCCACAGGTTTGTTTTAAACGATGGGAGCGGGGTCTTTATTTTTTATTATTATTTTCATGTGGTTAAATTCAAATTGATTTGTTCAGCTTGTAATAAAATAATAACACAAACTGCAGTATTGTATTATTTATGACTTTGTGAGTATGGTGTGAAAATGACTTTAACGTTATTGCCTAAGTAATAAAATTGTCACTGCATCCTGCATTGACCTGCTGTTCTCCATAAAACAGAATTAGGTAGTAGCATTAGGTGAACCCAATTTTGAAGAGTGGATACACAGCAGTATAACTCCAAGTTACTGCATTTATTTTGAAAGTTAAATACTGCACATCCAACATCTCACCAAAAGCCAGAGAGCTATATTTAGGATTAATCTACACAGTGAAATGCTGTTCAAACTACAGTTATATGTAACTGACATGTTAAATAAAAAAACATTTCACTTTATCAACCAAACACTGATGGCGTCATTGTATTTATGACCATCTGACATGAAACTTTATTGATCCCAGTGGGGACATTTAGGTATTACAGCTGCGCAGTACAGGAATAAGTACAGGTAAATAGAGAAGCAAAAAAAGAAACACTTGGAAGCAGATAAAACGCAAATAATAATAAAAAAGGAAAACTATATAAGAGCAATTAAAGTTCAAGGCAAGCAATAAATAAACAGTCCCCATGACCAGTGTTGTGAAGTGATACTGTAGTATCATCCAGTGTTATGCAAGTTCACACTTCACATTCAAGTTCAGTTCACAAAGGTTAAAATGAACTTGTTCATCTTCATAGTTCACGATTTTGAATTTGAATTAAGTTCACAGTCTAAAGAAATGAACTTCTTCATGGTAATTTCTTCTATTTTTTAAAATTCTCAGTAGAACCTCAGCCTACCATCCATCTCAGCCTCCAGTCACAGCCACTTCCCAAACTACATGAATCACTGTGAACCACTGCACAGTTACAGACAGAGATTACTTTAAAAAGATAAGAAAAACCAATGGGAGTGTATGTTTTATGTGTCTGTGCTGTGAATTTGACTCGATGTGTTGTTTCAGTTTTGTTACTGATGGGTTGTTTATTCAGACCGCTCAGATAGCTGAGATTTTTCTGTTGGAATTTGGACTGATTTGTTCATAAAAGTCTTCAAATGTTCACATGAACATGTTTGAGTAATATTCATGTTCATTAATTGTAAACAGATATGTCCCCCCAAAAATGAGCATATTCATGCACAACACTGGTGACGTCTCAGTGAGGTGACCCAGTGATCAGGTGGTCTGCACAGTATCAAGTCTGTGTCCATTTGCAGGTCTCTCTACAGCAAAGCACAGAAAAGCATAAAAACACAATCAGAAACCTTTCAAAGCACCTGAAGTCAAAACCAGCTGCAGCAGCAGTAAATGAAACCGTCCATCACCTGCCACTCAAAGGTTACTACCAGGCTCAGTGAACATGTACAATTAAAATCCTGCCATTTTCTTAGTGTCAACACTCACACACAAGCAGGTTGAAAACAAACTGCTGTTTCATTAAAAAAAAAAAAAAAAATCCCTAGATTTTTTAAATGTTGCTCTCACAGTCTTAATGTCAGTCTCATCTTCACTGACATATTTCACCATCTGTGTCCTGACCAGACTGTGAAATGATAACAGATTGCAGTATTTGTAAAGCTATCAGCTCCAGTGTGTGTAGTATCCAGATCCAGGTTAGGGATCCATTTTATGTGACAGACAAGTGAGAGGACCCTGACAGGCAGAACACGGTCCAGTGGATCTCAGCTGCACCCTGTCAGTTGGAGTTACTGTGAGAGGAAGAGGGCGAGAGACATACAGAGAGACACAGAAAACTGAGAGAGAAAGAGGCAGAGAGATTTTGGGTCTGATATTCACAGTTTTGAACGTCAGTTAATGTGACACTTTAATCACCAGCTGCATCAGTAAAAAGAAGCAAGTGATGAGAGTGAAGCAGAGGTGAGGAGACAGACTGAGGTAAATTGGGTCGCTGTGGTCGTCGGTGTTAAAGATGTTTACCACTGTCACGTGATGTTCCGGCACACAACGATTACACAGCTTGCCCACAGGCCTCATGTCTTTAAAGATTTAAAAGCCATTTCTTTCATTTTGGTGTGTCAGTGGAGGATTTGGTGTCAAAGCGAAAAGTAAAAGCAGCTGCTTGGCAATCAACATTTGTCTGGTGCAGGTGGCAGCATCTGGAGGTCACACTTCTAAACTACAGACCCTAAGCCAAACACGTCTTTTCTAGTAAAATGTCTGATGTAATCTGTAACACAGGTGCTGATAAACAAGAGAAGACATTTGTTATTCTCCTCAGGCAGAAAACCTTTGACCTTTGATGTCCTTTAATCAAAAACATGGATTAAAATATCTATTAATGTACCCAATCTTAAAAAAAGTATTTTTATTAGCTTTTCATGATTATACATTCACTAGCAGGATGATAAAATAAATCAGGTGATTACGGAGTGAAATCTCATCTGTTACCTGCCTGACCAGCCTAAAGGCTCCAAACAGGCCGGATACAAAACCTGCTGGATGCTGACTGGTCTGAGTGTCCAGTGTCATGTTTCTGTAGGACCAGGGACCATTTATAAATACATTTATTAATTAATGAATAAATAATAAAATTTGAAAAGGCATTTAAAAATGGGAGTACTCTTCAATTTCCATGTCCCTTTTCCAGCTGCTTGTCATTTTCCAGTAGCTAATTGATTTGCTTAGTCATTTAGCTTCTACTTTACAGTCTTCATTTAGTCTTTCTGTGACACTAGTGTGGGTGAAACCCTGGATGTGAAAAGTATTTATTGAGGGATTAGTAGTTCATTTATAAATTCTTTTTACACGTCTTATTTTTAATGAGTATTAAAATATGAAATTGAGCTAACTGAGCCTTATTACATTTCCTGTGACATTCCTGCACCTCCATAGTTGTCACACTCTTGATGAGAAACTGCTTGTGAAGAAAGTTACAGCATGTTGTCAACACTGATGTGAGGACCTGAGGTGAAATAAAATAGATCAAGAATCTCATTTACAACCCAAGAACTAACATAATCTATGAGCTAACTAACACCTAACCTTTAACAACGTAGTGAGGGCAGACTGAAGCAGCGGTGCTAAATTAGCCTCATTTATGTTCATCTACATTGTTGCCTGTTGCATTAGGTTATGTGATTTCTATGTTTTTTACTGAAGTTTATGTTGTTGTTTCCTCTGTATAATTCTGGTTTACACTTTCAGCTCACGGCTGTCAGTCAGGATGAGATCGTGCTTTTGGTCGTCTACTTCTTTCATACCGAGGCTTCAAACTAGTGTCAGCTGCTGGAAGACGTCGCAATGACTGACTCACAGGTTGGCAGGCCCCACATAAATTAATATTCACAGCATTATCTGAAAATGTCATACTCAGATTTGGGTGTGGAGCCTACTTTGGAATAAAAATAAATAAATAAACAGAAAAACTGCTGCTGTGTGGCTGTGGAGCAGAAACTACAAATATATCAGAGAGCTGAGTCTCAGCTGTCAATCAGCTCTGGATCCATGGGCTTCACTGTCATACAATCAAACCCAGAGGGCAAACAATAGGCAGACATGCTGTATGAAGGTAAATAGCTTCTGCTATTAAAAAAAAGCTGCTGTTCAGCAGCTCGTGGTAGAAGATAGAGATTCTTACAGCCCCACTACACAATAACACAAGAGAATGTGATTCATTGAATACAGTGTTTAATTTCATACTAAAGTTCAGACCTCAGCGAAAAATCTGACGTGTACAGATGTTGGACTGTAGTCATCGACGGCGGTCATTTCTGTGAAAAAACAGATACCAGAATATTTTGTTGACTCGTCTCACAAACAGGATCCAAAGGTAAAAAACACTCTGTACTAACGCAGGGCTGTTAGATACAAATTTTATTGTATCACCTCTTTGCAGATAAGAGCTGTGTTGCACTGATTTAATGATGTGAGCTCACCTCAATCATAAAGGGGAGATCATAACACCAGGCAGTTTAAGCTTCGAGGCAACTGACTCATGGATTTTTCAAGAGAAGGTGAAATTCTGTGTTAGTGGAGCTAATATCAAGTGTGCTCAGGGTGATAGAGACAGGCTGTTTGGCTCCAGCAGTCATTTTTTTTCATTGTACTCCTTTATGTACAGGGTGTTTGCGTTGAGGTTTCTTGTTGCTCATATGTATCATCAGCCTCACAGCTAACTTGGGCTCTGGGCTCAGAGAGATGAAAGATGTTCAGGTGCCTCCTGTCTCGAGGAGGTTTGGTGGAGGTGCAGCACCGACCTGCCTCACACCTCTAACAATATCTGTTTACATCTGACTGAGGGCTTCTTCTGCAAATGAGCAGTGGAGACTTTCTTGTGTATCTCTCTGTTTGTTGACTCCGTGTCCCCCTCTCTCGCTCTCATTTCTCTGTCTGTTGCCGGTGGCTCTCTCACTCTCTCACTTATTTTCTCTGTCACTCGCTCATCCCATCGTCCCTTGTTTCCTTTCAGCCTGTCACGCACAACTCTAAAGGCTTTGTTTCAGAGCGCTGCAGCTGACACTGAATGGCACAGTCTCTCTCTCTCTAACTCTCTCTCTCTCTCTCTCTCTCTCTCTCTCTCTCTCTCAGCGTGCACACAATTGAAACTTGCAGCCTTCCTCACATGGATGCACATACTGACGCACACTGCAAAAAACACACACTGAAGCACACGCACAGGCACATATTAAATGTTTTATATTAAATAAATTAATGATACACACTATTCAGCCGACTATAGAGGCTGAATGTAGCTAATACAAAGCACAGACAGGACACATTTGTGGGGCAAAAACATAACAGTGTGGTGTTTATTCCACAGACTAAGCCACAGACTTCTTCTCTACTTTACTTTGGACTGTCTGAAGAAACTCCTGTTAAAAGAAGTTGCTCACATTCCCAGTGAAAGTTGTTGACACTGTGGATTATCAGGACATTGTTTTTGAGAGCACACGCAGCTACTGATTTATTCAAATCATCAAATCATTTTGGATTTGAATAATTTGAGTTAACTGAGCCTTAAAACAAGTTGTAAACAAATCTGAGTCAGTCACAGGTTCAGACCTACTGGTGGATAAATAGACTGACATCATGGAAGCAGTTTGACATTGAACTTTTCACATATGTTCTGTCAGAAATAGATAGATTTTAGTTATCTGGAGAGATATTGTTTAACTTTTAGGCTTATACAGTGTATTTGGCCAAACCACGCAATTTTGTGACACACACACACACACACACACACACAGAAACTTTTCAGAAGGCACCGCACACACTAAGGATTTTAAATGAACTTTATAGAAGGAAGTCTCAGCTCCTCTCACCACTGCTGCAGCTTTGCCGCAATGATTGGCAGCCGGGGGAGTGCGGACTCAGCCAGAGCTTATTGGTGCTGCTATTTTGTTACTTTACTTACTTTTTTATTTACCCAGACAGTGGGATGCAGCATTCAAATGCTCTTCTCTCCTGGTTCACACAGGCCCTGTTCAGACCTGGCATTAGCCTGTGTCTCAGGTGACAGCTCTAAGTACGGGCGTAAACACACCCATGACGCAGTGATCGTTCAGACCACATTCAGAAGTGGTCTGGGTCACATGTGGGCACATTCTTTTAGTGTGTCCAGGGCGACATTGAGAGACTCTACTGCCGTCCTCTAACTGCCCGTCTCTGTATCAGCAACACACTCTCATGAGGTCTTGCAACACAGATCTCTTCTCTCTGTCGGTTCTGGTCTGGTTTCACCGCTGCAGAGCTGCAGACGACGCTTTCCAACTGCAGAAGTCTAAAGGGATTTATACGTGAAACTGTGAATCAAAATGTTAAACTGAAATAAAACTTGTATTTCTTTGCTTAATAAGACTATTTCTGTTATTATCACGTGTCTGTGTTTGGAGGGAAAACAGAGAGTATTATTAGACTGATATGATCTTGCACTGGGTTGATCAGATTTTAATCTAGCAGATAAAAACAGGCGCAAATTCCAACTGTATCTAGTTTTGTATTGCACTTAGGAGACAGGAAGTGCATACCATACCACTGGGGCTGCTTCTAATCTGTTATCTTTGTTACAGAGTATCTTTGGCCTTATTAATCCCAACAGTTTGATGATGAACCAAAAGTGTTTTACACAGTTTCCCATATATTGATTTGTTTATGTCGGCCCTCCACAACATCAACATTACCCGGCACATATTGATTTTCTATTTTTTCTCCTTTTTACTATTTAAATGGGTAAAATCTTTCATGGTAGAGCTGTGAGTATTGATTCGCTCAGTCCTGCTCTCTCTCTCTCACAAACTCATTGTCAACAGACCGGTGTGTCATGGTTCGATTGGCAAGGGGAACAATTCCTTTGGGCTTTGCTAACAGAAAAAAATGTACATCTTTATTTGCATATAGAGCAGAGAAGTCAGTCTGATCACAAGAGCTCACTCGGGACGCCTGTGGAGACACACTCAGGTGTGACCTGACGTACTTAGAGCTGTCCACATGTGACTGGATCACCTGAGAGGACTGTTAATGCCAGGGCTGAACAGGGCCACTGACTCTCAGCCAGGAGCTGCCCAGTGGAACCACAGACCTCCACCACATGCTACAGAGTCAGTTCGACTCCGCTCTACTTGACTCTACCTGCTTGTGGTTACAGGTACTTATTTTCCACTGCAGATGGGATCCCCTCAGTGCAGCGCCGTTACTATAGCAATAATACAATGAAGCTATTGTGACGTCAGTTTCAACATGATAATAACTAACAGAAGTATAACAAGCTACAATGAGCAGTGTACAGTCGCCTCTCTGTTCAAAAATGTGGGTTTGTTCAGAGCACGATGATGAGGCAGTAGTGACGATTCTCACTGACCAATCAGCAGTCTGCAGTGTTTTTTTATGAGTAGAGTTGAGTCAAGTTAGCCGGCAGCATGCGGTGGAAAAGGGCTGTGAAAGATGAAGACTACTGTTATTTGTCTTTTTATTATCAACAATATATTAGATGAAAAGGCCAAAGCAAACACTAGATTTATCCTCCAATTGTACTGTCTGTGGAGCCACAACCTGAAACAGCTTATGTCTCTGTGCCACGGAACTCATCATCCAACAAGAAGATTAAAATCACACTGACACGCTCCTTCATTACACTGAACATAACCAGTCCACTGTGACTTATTCCTTTTCTCAGGCACATGTGTGAGCCTCTGTCAGACCCAGACTCAGATGAAAGAGTTAGTGAGCATCTTTTATTTGGTTATGCTGTTTGTTAGTTTGTTAGCTTGTAACTGTCAGTGGCTGACACGGAGTTGTTAACCTTTGCTCTCTGTACTGCTAAGATTTCAAGTTTATTTTTCCCAAGCTGATGGAATTGGTTCCTTTGTGGGTTTAACACCCTGGTAGCGTGAACCCCTTTTTTTTTTTAAACTGTCATTGGTTCAGTGTAGTTCCAAGGTGGAAATACTCAATCTTGGTGTTGACCATTTATTTCATGCAAGATATGTCAAGAAGTTTCTTATCTCCACACCACTCCATCCATCCATCCATCCATTATCTATACTGCATATCCGTACAGGGTCATGGGGGGGCTGGAGCCAATCCCAGCTGACATTGGGCGAGAAATACATAGAGACAAACAACCATTTACGCTCACATTCACACCTATGAGACTTTGGACTGTGGGAGGCTACAGGAGAATCCCCGCAGACACGGGGAGAACACAGAAAGGCCCCAGGTTGCCTCCTGGTAACCCTTCAGGACTGAAGTACATAGTATGACAGTCCTGGGTCATGGCCACAGTGATAATTGTTTGGATGCTAAATTTATTGTGGAGTTGATTTTTGTCTCTTCATGGAAATGGCTTATACAAATAAAATCTGAAATAAAGAAATAATTCCAGCTGTATCCATAAATGTGTGAATAAAGAGCACTTAAACAATTAGGGGAGCAACGGGTTATAAATGTGGTCAAACATGATGAAATAAAACACAGTGTCATCTAACACACACACACACACACACACACACATACACACACAGACACACACATGTAAGACAGAAAATCATATCACCCAGCTGATCATTTTCTGCTTAATTAACTCCAGTTCATATTGTGTTTCTATGGAGAACAGAGAGGCTACATTAATATTGTCATTAATATGCACAATAACCACTGCATTTACACCGGGTCAACACAGAGAAACCACTTCTCACCGCTGAGTGGTTCTGGTAATGGAGCTGCTCTGTTTTAAAACAATGGGGGCACAGAGATAAAAGGCTGGTGGCTCCAAAAGGTTTAACATGGTGCAGAGCAGTAACACAAGAGGTGAGGACGGACAACCAGTGGCAGAACCAGCGATTTAAAACAGAAGAGAACAAACTACATGAGAGGCTGGAAACAAAATAGTGCTTAAGGACAAAAGGAACTCTCCACATGTATGAACTGAATACAGCCCATTATTAACATTTCTGTTCTGAATTGATCTACAGAATCCACTACGGTATTTTTCCTGTTATGAAATCCTCTGTCATAAGGAAGTATAAGAACTCACCATTCAACCAACCATTCAGTCATTCAACATTGTAGCGGTAACAGTGTAGTATTTCCTTTCAATTATAATGATAAAATCGTGTTTTAAGTAATGAATTTTGCCTTGATAGTAAATCAGCCATAAACTCGAGCTCACTGACTCTATTTAATAACCATCTGGGAATCAACACACTAAAAGTAAGGTGCACCTTACCGAAAAGCTTTTGCCCCAATGCTTATATTTAATATAAATATGTCTGTCTAAGAATTCTGGTCTGCTTTAAATACAGGCTTTGATCTACTGAATTGTTTTATACAAAATATTGTAACAAAATCATTTCAGAATTACCCCTCACAAAAAGGCTTTTTATCACATAACTTGAAAGCTGTAACGTTCCCATTCAAAGCCTGTCTGCTCACCCTGTCACTGTCTTCTCTGCTTCTGTGTTTGTCAGTGACACGCTAAACTCAAAACTGCCAGACTGTGCAGGTTTCTACCTGACATCCATAATGTATAGCTGAAGGGTGTGTGTGTGTGTGTGTGTGTGTGTGTGTGTGTGTGTGTGTGTGTGTGTGTGTGTGTGTGTGTGTGTGTGTGTGTGTGTGCACATATGCAGCTCTTTTATTTCATGCTGTACCAAAAAGCTCTTGATTAGCAGGACCTCAGCAGGAGATGGATTTGACCTCATGTTATTTACCTTTTCCAAAGCTTGTGGGTTCAAAGAGACCAAATAGTTATGTGGTACAGGTGAACAGCATCTACACACCTGTAGATACAACACTGGCTTAAGGAGTAAACCAGAAGGTGAACTGTCATGCAAATATGAATTTCTGGAATGGGGTAAAAAATTGGGGTCTAAAAATTATAGGTGAATTATGAACTTCATTTGGTGTCAATGTACACTGTTAAATCTGAGAATCTCACTTTTAAAAAATCTAGGAAACCAATTACCTTAAAAAAACTGAGTAAAAATAACTATTATAGCTATCAAGCGTTGATCCTTTATCCACTGGATAAATTTACTTAAAATTTAGTTGTTCCTTCATTTTATAAAGTTGTTCCAACTTTAAAATGGCAACTAAAATTAACTTGCTCTTTTTAATTGTAGATGACAAAGTAAGGTCTCAACCTTACCCTGTAAAGTGCCTCGAGATAATGTATATTATGATTTGGCACTATACAAATAAAATTGAATTGACTTGAACTGAAATGATCTGAATTGAATTGAATTGAAGGAACAATAAATTTAACAGGACAATCAATTGTGAGTTAAAAAGTGTCTTTATAAAATTCATATATACACACAAAAACATTGGAATAGCTCTTTCAACATGTATTAGTCACCACTAACACAAGCCTCTAGTCCATGGTCTGTGATCGTTAGTGGTAAGAAGACCGCAACATTACGTCTAAACTGTATCTAAATAAAACCGGTCAGAAGCAGCAGAATAAATCTGTGCTGACATGAGCAGTTTAGTCTGAAACAGCACAGAAAACAGTCACCTAATTCTACATTTCTAGATGAGCTGTTCATTTTTCCCGAAGAGAACCTACAACATGGCTGCCAGAGGCTTTGTTGTTTCATTTCATCATTTGCCAGCACATTATTTCCTTAATTCAAAACCAAGGGTTTGTTTCACTGTGCGTGTGTGATTATACTGTTTCCTGGGCCCCCAAAGACATGTGTTTCTGAGGCAGCATCAAAGGCTGCTGGTGGAGATACAAGTTCAGCCTTTATCACTGTCCACCTCCGCAAGCTGTAGAGAAATTATGTCATAACTCCTGATCTGAACCCTTAATGGATGAATCTACTTTCTTTTCATCTTGTAGACTCTTGACATCTGATGTGTGCTTGTGCATTTGTAAGACAGTAAGAGTAAACATGCACACACAGAAGATTATTAACAGAGGCTCAAGGCAATTTTGTCATTTTTCAAAATAAAAAAAACAAAAAAACTATTAAGAATACTTTTGTAATCATCAATATGACTTTTCTCCCCAGTAAAGTCCAACATTAATAATTTTTAGACGCTAGAACCTCATCCCAAGGCAGACTGAAAAATCTTCAATCACTAAAAGATGTCCTTTGTTTTACAGGATTTATTTGTAAGTTTTGCTATTGCTACATAACATTAGCATTAACAGTTGTTTACTTGTCAGTCTTGGCAAGAGCTTCAGCCATCATTAAGTTTACAATACAAGAGGTAATAATACACTCTCAGAGACTACGGAGACTTGGTATCAGAAAGTGGCGACACAGTCCGGTCGCACTGGAGCTACCTTGGCATGCTAACTTCAGTATTAACAAAAAAGAACAGCTGTTATGCCAATGTTGGCTATGTAGCAATAGCAAAACTTAAAAGTAGCCTCTTTAACATAAATATAGGTAGAGAGGGCCCCAGTGTGGGTGTCTTTGGCCCTTCTCAGGTGATCCGATCACAAGAGCACAGCTCTAACTACAGGTGTGAACACACCCAAAACGCATTCAGGACACATTTGAGATCTGATCAATCACACCACCTTTTTTGCCATGATAACAATTTTAATAGCTTAGCAGTATTTAAGTCTAAGTGTATCCCAGAATTCACTACAGTCTACTGTGCACATCAGTCCAGTTGTTGGTGTTCATGTATCTATAAGCTGGACCAGCAGACGTGAAGAAGTCTGTGATGTAAAAACCAACAAAACACCTGAACTTGATTGAGCCACGTATTTGTATTTGCCAGAGCCTCAGGATGCCCTCATTAAATAAGTGTGTCCCATGAGTGCTGTTGAACTTCTATATGCTTGTGGCCTTAACAGGAACTTGGGTTCTGTAAGAGTTACTGTAAATGCATGACAGGAGTGGGCATGTCACTATGAAGTGATGTCATCAGGGGTGAAGATGTGAAGAGGCTCTTCAATGATTTCGCCAGGGGCCTAAAAGACTAAAACTGGCCCAGCTTATGACATTCAGACCTCCCAAAATCCTTGTAGGCATCATACTACAGATGGACATTTTTAAGAAGCAGATAAGAGACTCTTGCTGTATTAGTTACTTCAGTCAGTACACTCACATGTAGTACACTGTGTACACACTATACTCACTGGTGCAGTGCATGAATTTCAGCAGGGTAGTGTTGTCCCAGATCAAACCCTGCCGCTGTGCACTCACTGGAAATGATGATCGCAACATGTGACCATGATTGTTGGCCACCTGCCGGCTGCTTTGCTCACTTGACTTCAAAATGAATGTTTTACTTTCCTGTGTGTGATTCCTGTTTCATGTAACATGGACATAAGCTGCCATCAGCGCAGGCAACGTGGCGCTTCTCTGGTGGCCTTTTTCACAAGTTTGAAAATACATTGTTGGTGGTCTCTCCCTCTTTGCCACATAGCCAAGATGGTGACCATTGAGGGTGAAGTGTTCACCGTTTGACTCAACCTTTTGACCTTTTTGATTGCACCATCCTAGTAATTGTAGTGCACCTCATGTTGCCATGACAGGCGCTGCCTGACAGTGTAGTGTCTGTGACTTTTCTGTTACTTGTTCCTGAAAGCATTAAAGCTTTGCTGTGTTTATTTTGAGCCTTTAAATTCTTAAAAGCCAAGAAAGCAATTCCTCATGCAGGCAGTAGGTAGTGATGTTAAATGTGTAGGTGTTAATCCTGTTATTAGCCTGATTTACCATAATGATGGTTCATCCCACAAGTCTTTTCCTAGAATGGGGACAACCTGTGGCTCATGTCGTAGTGTGTGGATGAATTAATAACTCTTGTATTTGTCCCTGTGAGAGCTGGACTGCCTGCACTCAGCCTAAGGTATCAACTGTGCTGTAGTAAAGGGTCTGATGAGTCAGCTACGATCTGGTGGTTATTATGGATGTGTATGTATTACTGTGAGAGGAACGTGTGTGTGTGTGTGTGTGTGTGTGTGTGTGTGTGTGTAGTTTTGCATATTAGTTCATTTTTGGCCCCCAAGAGTCCCATGTAGTCTGCTCTGCTATGGAGGTGAGTGGCCCCTTCAGGCTCATTTCTCCCTCTATGACTTTTTTTTCAGGAGGTCATTGTTGTTGCATTATAAAATCTCTGGAGTTGTATTAATAATATCTCTCATATGCATATTATCTGTGTTTTTAAGGGCTGATGCCAAAGTTTCAGAGAAGCAGAGGAATGACATAAAGACACATTTAAGTGACATATCTGAAGTTCACTCTTCAGTGTCTCGTAGCTCTTTATTCCTCTGCACCCTATCACCACAGTGTCAAAAATCACATCACTTCTCAGGGTCATAATTACAGCTGCCTCTCAGATGTTTGTGGATAAATAAATCAGGTCAAAAAGATGCTTGGTATGTTTTCCAAAATAGGGACGATGAAATGGTCTTTAAAATGTTAGGTGCTTCTGTAATGGCTTAATTTTAGCAGCCCCCACTTGACTTGGCAACATGGCCAAAAATACTACGACTATACTTTTTTCATATTGATCGATAATTGTCGACATTTAATACCATTAACAAGGAAGGAAGCAGATCAAACATGTTTGTTAGATTCATAAAGGCCGAAACACACAGCGTTGCACCTCAAAGCAGGTGCCCCTGTCACTTTCTATGCACAACCCCATACACCACCAGTAGGTGTGCACCTGTGTGTGTCAATGCATTGCCCCCTAACACTGCACGCCACTATCCTATTTCCTTTTTTTGCCAGAGAAAAGGCTGTTTTGTAATTCCCCGCTCCCACAGCAGCTCGACCTCTCCCTCTCCTCACCTCTCGCTGTCTCTGTCGCTGTGTCTTGTGTGGACAATGGACCAGGAGAGACTATTTGTTGAGGTTGAGAAATGTAAAGAGCTATACGACCCACAGTCACCTTATTACAAAGGCAATGGCAGAAGAGATATTGCCTGGTAAGCCCTGGGAGATGAGAACTGTCACTGCAGGTTATTACTCAAAAATAGACGACAACAATAGGAAACTCACTGGCATTTAGTTGACCTGCTGTATGTTTGGTCCTGGTTCTCTTAGCTCGCTGCTGTGAAGCTTCCTATTGGTGCTGGGGACATCATCTGACACACATTATATGACATGCCGCAGCGTGTTTTCAGCTGAATGTGCTGTGGTGACACTAAATATAAACATTACTTGCTGACAATAAAATTCCTCAGGGTACCTTTTAATTTGAATTTCAGTGGGTGTGTTCAGTTTAGTTTTGAATCCGCAATAAATCGCAGGGTTTGTTATGGTTCTCAACAATCATTTACTTTTGAATAAATACTTTGATACTCTCTGCAACCAACATGGGTCATGTAAGGCTCTGCCATTAGGATGGAGTGTAACAACCTGCTCTGCATCTTTCCCCCTTCAGTCTGCATAAAGCTGAGGTAGCAGTGTTTTTTGAAAAATGTCCTGTGATTGATGGCCAGAGCCAACCTCTGTTCTAGGTTCGAACCCTGGGGCTGAGGCCTTTTCTGTGTGGATTTTGCATGTTCTCCCCATGTCTGCGTAGGTTTCCTCCAGGTACTCTGGCTTCCTCCCACAGTCCAAAGACATGCACATTAGGTTAATTGGTGACTGTAAATTGCCCGTAGGTGTGAATGTGAGTGTGTGTGGTTGCTTGTCTCTATGTGTCAGCCCTGTGATAGACTGGCTTCCTGTCCACAGTTTACCCCGCCCTCACCCAGTGTCAGCTGGGATTGGCTCCAGCCTTCCTTGAGACTTCCTGTGTCCCTGCTTATGTTGTTGGAGAATGAGTGAAAAAACTGGTGCAAGCCACTGTTGCTGGGGTTTGAACTAATGCTACCACAGAAGGCTTTTATGTGAGCTGGAGTGTTAGTGCCAGCAGCTTTGGAGCAGAAACTGTGACTTTGTGTACTTTCTTTGGGGGATGGTGTGATGGTAGTGTTACTTCTCAAATGGTGGAAAAGCTTTGTTTTCATCAGCACAGGTCACCTGCTCATTTCACAATGCTAAATAATACACTGCACCTCCTGCTACCTGCGTCCTTCAGATGGAGCGACTGTCTCAGATTCCTGTCAGCAGTTGTAGTTAAATGTTTGTTTAATTGGGGGCCCGTGGATCACACATGTGAACTGAAATCTTACACATAAAGTTCTATTGAACTGTGAAGAGGTTTATGAAATCAGTTGTTGAGCTGGCTGGTAGAGAGTCAACCCATACATCTACAGTCAGAGGGTCTTGATATGATCTCTCTCTCTCTCTCTCTCTCTCTCTCTCTCTCTCTCTCTCTCTCTCTCTCTCTCTCTCTCTCGCACTCTCTCTGACTGTCCAAAGCTTCAATTTAAAATCTTAAACAGGAGCAGGCAAAGAACTGAACCAAGTCTGTCGATCTCCGAACACACAACATGAAGCACAGCTGTGACAATCAGCTGGTTGCACTGTGTGTGTGTGTGTGCATGCATCAGTGTTGAAAGCATTGGTTCTATATACATGAAACTATGGCAGGGCAAGTTAATCTTAATTTAATACTACAAACAATGATAATTTAAAAGTTAATACATTAATGGGAAAATAAGACAAATACCATCGTCAATCACCGAGATGATCGTCCATCAGCAGAACCCTAATGCCCACCTTTCAGTCATCTTACAGCCAGTGTTTCACACTCCACCACTGGTCTTTCTCTCAGCACCGAGCCCCAGCCCACACAGGTGTGTAACCAGAGGCCTTATGCATGGCGTGTGCATTGCAGCTGCCTATCTGCTGCGCCGCTGCTGCTGCCAGCTCTATCTGTCTACACAGAGTTTGCAGGATACTTGAATGTTGGATTCCTCTTCATTTTAAATTAATTTCTGATCTATTTCTGACAGGAAATGCCTCTGAAACACCACTGTCTCCACATGCAGCTGCGAAAATGGTGAAATAAATATGTCTATATTTTTTCAAGTGTCATATTCAGATTCAGTCTAGACATAGAAAACTATAGTGGTAGTTGTCAGTTTTATGTAATATTGCTGGTATGATGTCAATATGACATCACCCTCATGATGGCAGTGTGCTCGCTCTAATCTGTTAACATGGGCGCCAAAATGAAAACAAGAGGTTAATTCGCCGCCACACACGTGACGTATCCAGTGTTTCAGAGAATCTGAAGTAGAATTTGAAATAAAGCTCTGTGTGTTCAAACAGTGCTTGGCTACATTGATGCATCTATAGTGATGGAGTGGAAAAAAGCTATTTTGAAATTGCTCTCATTTTGTCAGCGATGGCCTCGAGGTGCGTGCTGTCCTTCACAAATGGCATTCTGCATAAAAACCGTTACCAGCTATTGTGATTGTACAGCTGCTGCTGCTGGAGCCAAATTGTTAACAGTTAATTCTCCCAGACTGAAAATGAAATTAGATGGTCTGTATGGAGCCTTTCTTCATTGTTTTTCTATCCGCTTACAGACACCACCTTCCAATCCAGGTTAATCTATTCTTCCCAGGCTATCTGTCAGTCTGTCTCCACATGTGTCCCCTCTCCGTCTTCATACATTCATCACTCAGTCGTCCGTCCACACTCCCTTGTCATTTTGTTGAAGTGCAGATTTGGACCTTGTTCTGTGGGCGCAGCAGAAAAAGCTGTACGGTCAACGCTTCTCTGTCTGCGTCAGAGCCAGCAGGCTGCTGCTGAGCGGGAGGAGGATTCATGGCTTAATTTCGATTTTATTTAGTGAGAGGGGAATACAATGAAAATGAGATAATTTAGACTGAGAGATTTAACTGCTGCTGTCTCTGCTGTCAGCAGATGTGATGGATGAAGAGGCGGCGGGGAGCGGTAAAGAAACGGTCGGCTAACTTTAGTCTCTTTACCCCTAACACCAGTTAGAACCAGATGCGTGGTGAGGCGAGATAAGACTGTGACAGGGCTCCTGGCTGTTGCAGGAATCAGACCTATGACCTGACAGTTACAGGACAATTTTTTTTTACTCCATTCGCTCATCCTTCTCTTCATTCTCTCTCTGGTAAAGACGTCTGGTAATTTTATCCCTCCATTTATTCTCATTCTGCTAGCTCTGCTTTATCAGAAGCGCACAATCTGTAAGAGGAGGAGAGGAGAGGAGGAGAGAAGGAAAGGAGGAGAGGAGAGGAAGAGTAGAAAATGCAGAGAGGAGGAGAGGAGAATTAAAAGAAGGTGAACGTAGGGAGAAGTGGATGACGGGAGCATGAATGTATTAAGGAGTGGATTCAGAGCTCCAGGTGGTGACTCGCAAATCATTCAGTTGTCAGATCCAGTTGAGGACATTCACTAAAATCAAGTCCTGCGGTTGCTCTGTGTAGCTTCTACCTGTATGTAATGGTCTCAGTCAGTCTTCTGGGTCCCATCTGCAACCTGCTCAGAATGATGCTGCCTGAGTTTTCCCTGGCACCCTGCCTTCTCGTCATAGGTCCTCCAATGTGGCAATTCATTTTAAAATTTTATTGTTTTGTTATGAATAGTTGCAGTGGGCTGAGTCCACCTTAAATCCCATCCACATGGTGTGGATAAGTGTGGCTGCCACCTGATCTAAATCTCAGCTGG
Source organism: Trachinotus anak (assembly GCF_046630095.1). Taxonomy (NCBI): domain Eukaryota; kingdom Metazoa; phylum Chordata; class Actinopteri; order Carangiformes; family Carangidae; genus Trachinotus; species Trachinotus anak. The sequence continues at coordinate 349,009 of NW_027273865.1, forward strand.
TCATTGGTTGGGATAAAGCTGTTGCTGTTGTCTTTTTCTGCACCTGCAGGTGCATAATTACCTGTTCTGACCTGAGTGTGGTCTCTATGCCAACAGCAGCACAGCCCAGTGCTGTTTATGACTGTTTGCGACTGGAAAAAAACATGGTTGTTGACACTTTCTTTACATCTCCTCACAGAGCACTTTGTTTGAGCTGAATTTAATGTGTTAAATGGTTTGATGACGTGCATTAATTTAAATGCATTTGAAATGGCCCATCTCAGTCAATTTGAACCACTCTGCACTGAACATAGTTAGCAGCTGCCTTTGAACACAAATTCAGTTTCAAGAAATAAAAGGAACGAGCAGAGTGTGATGTTATTGGAATCATAGATTGGAGAATAAAAGGAGGTGAGCTGGAGGAAAACAAAGTGTGAGGAGCTGTGTGTGTGTGAAGAAGAGACGTTTTGTGTCTAAGAGAGAAAACTGTGAGCTGATGAAAAAGAGATGTGTGACGTCTGCAGACCTTTTTATTTGTGTATACATGAAAGAATGCATGAATGTGTGTGAAGGCACATATGCAAATATCTGATTGTGTGTGTGTGTGTGTGTGTGTGTGTGTGTGTGTGTGTGTGTGTGTGTGTGTGTGTGTGTGTGTGTGAATGTTTGTGATTGATCCCATGCTGTGAGCTCCTGGCAGTGTCTCATTAGCTGCTGGGCAGACCAGGACAACCAGCTAATAACCTGCTAGAACTTCAACAGTGACACACACACACACAGTAATTTTCACACAGACACCCAGTGAGCCGCTCTCTCAAACATCAGGCAGTGGAATTAAAGAGGCAGCAGCACTCAGTTTACAGGCTCAGTAAATGACCCATGTTAATTATTGTGTCTCTGATGATCAGGCAGTGCAGTCGCAACAATGTCGACAGTTTGCATCTCTCTGGAATTCAGAAATTGATCCTGACTCATACGTAAGAGCAGCAGCCATCTGTCTGCCGGGGACAGGAGCTTATTGGATTTTTATTGTTTTAATTTTGGAGCAGTTAAAGAGAGAGACAGGGGCAGGTGTGGCTGTGTTTGTGTTTGTGTGTGTGTGTGTGTTTGTGTGCGTGTGTGTTTGTGTGTGTGTGTGAGTTGTGTCAGTTATAATTCAAAAAAAGGTTGTTTTTCCCTCGAATCCACAAGATTGGCTTCATCAAATATTCAAATTAAGAAATGAAATTATGATCTCAGTGTCTGTTATTATCTATGTTCATTTTTGCAGTGACAGAGAACCAGAATATTCTCTGCACAGAGCAGGAATGTGCTTGACTGCTGTTCCACTTTCTCTTTGTTTGACATTTTTCTATAAAGATGCAGCTGTTAGTCAAAGTGACAGCAGTGGTGCAGCAGCACTGGAGTCTCCAGTCTCCTGTGGTGCAGATTAGGGCCAGAAGATACATTAAAATTTCCCAACCAGCTGTTGTCAGTCCAACAACCGGTGATGTATTCACACATGTATTCTGCGCCTGTTCCTTCACCACTTATCTTCAATTAAACTACTTAAATCGATTTGAGATCTTTGAAAAGCAATAAGCTGTAAAGACAGGCTGAACAGCTGTCTGATGGCATCAGATGAAGGACACCTTCACTTGCAGCTTTCAAGTGAACAAACAGCCAGTAGCTGATATATTCATCCAATCACCCATCCCCAATTAAGATGTCGCCAACTCCAGTCTGCCAAAATTAACTGTTGTGTCACTGGCTGATGATCATCTGTGATGTTGTGAAGCTACTATCAGTTCAAGGCAGCTAAGATTTCACTTTTTATTTTTTGCCTCCCCAAATCTTGCTTTTGTTTCCTTTGGTCATTTGGTGAATGCTCTACAGGCTGAGACCTGTTCAGAATCGCATGTAGCTAGGAACTGGAGCACTAAATGTGCGTGAATAACACTGTTTTACATTATAGTTGGGTGTTGAAACTGCCCAGCTGAGTTTTTTCAGCGATCACACAACCTGTATGAATTTCTCCATCTTAATATTTCCTGTAGAAGGTTGAAGCACACCTCCCTGCTGGTGGTTTTGGCCCTGCACTCTGCAGGAGTCAGGCATCATTTGAAAAAACCTTTTTATGATTTTAGCAGAGATGTTGTTCAAAGAAGCACAGCTCCAGGTTTTTACGCTAAGTCACTGCTCTCCGCTTCTCTGATGAAGTGTGTGTATGTCGTTTGCCCTAATGGATGTTTCAAACACCAGTTCAGGAGTCCTGGTTATCCTACTTTTCAAACACAAAAGTATTTTTTTTAATCCTTTTTTGTTTTTTTTTGCTTATGTGCAGTTGGGTACGGTTTCCATGTGGAACAGTAATCTACACTGAACCCTGTGAAATGTAGGAAAGCATGAAAGCATTTGAAAGTGAAGTCAGCTCTCCTCTAAATGACACTCTCCCTGGCTCTGTCTGACTCATCCTGACACACTGGACCTGAAGCAGCCGGTGTTCATGTATATTAAATCAAAAGATTAGAGTTATTTGCAGGTAGAGAGGAGCAGCGTAGGTGAAGCCTGTTATTAAGAGTGCAGATGAGTGTTTTGGAACTGAAGCAGTACAGGTCTGCCTCCTCATACCACATCTTTCTTTTCGTCCCCTCTGACTTTGCTAGAAAAGGGAAAAATTAATAATGATGCATCTCTTTTTGATAAGTTAAAGAAAAGGCACTGTCTTAGGGCCAAAAATGAAAGAAGCCTTCATCTGATACATATCTGAGGAAGAGAGAGAGAAAGAAAGCCATTGCTTTATTCATCACTGTAACTGGGGGACAGAAGGGGAGACTGTGATCATATTTCCTGCAGCTTCACTGATTGCTGGAGGCATGCAACCGCAAGCTGGCTATTCAAGTGGAATACATCTTTTATATTTGGCCTTGTGTATTTGCTTTACCACTGGATTCTAATTAAGTACCTCTAAACGCCACAACAGTGTAAAGACTGACCCTCTTTCCATAACAAGCAGTCGTGCATGTCCGAGTCGTACTCCCATCAGTAGCCGCTTGTTACTGTGAAAAAACAGTAACCACATGTTTGTTTTTCACAACCCTGCTTTGAGTCAGCAGCATCTTCCGCTTGCATCTCTCACAGAAGCAAAAACCCCAAAGCTGCCTGGATCTGCATGTAACAGGATCACCATGGTGTGGGTGCTGGGTAAACCTGTATAACACTGGATAACATGGGTTGCATCATGCTACATCCTCCCCAGTGCTGTTGCTGTGGCGATATGCAGAAGTGTGTCACTAATGACACCCGGGCCAAGGAGGTAACCAACTACAGAGACTACTGCCTACATACCAGTAATAGAGTTAAAAAATAGATGCAGCCTCTGTTGTTGACTGCTGCGACATGGCCCAGCGCTGTGTTGTCTCCCTGCATGTTGAAGCCGTATTAAGTTGCATGAAACAGTAAGTATGAATCACTCAGCTCAGTTCAGTTCTACGCATCAGAAGCATGACAGATAACCCCAGCAGAGTTGCATTAGCTCTAGCTAACAGTGTAGAAGTTGCATTTTGAACAGATTCATCTATGGCAATGATTCATAAATCTCTGTAGTGGGCCCTTTGAGGTGACCTAACTCACCTGGAGGTCTGCAGAGATTCAGTTGTATTTCTGCTTTTTTTGAATGGGAATTAGGATCATGCCCAAAATAAATTTAATCAAGTATAGGTAGATCATCTTAAAACATATCTAAATAGCTCTCTGTGTTTTAGTACAGCTTCATACAAACATTGAGAAGTCAAGCTGCCAGGAACAGCTCTGAGCAGTGCAGTGATTTTAGGTCACAGTCAGAATTGCAGGTTACATGAAAGAAGGACAAATAAAAATACTCAATGGACCCAAAAAAATGAAACCCTGAGGAACTTTTTGTGTCTATGCAGCTGTCGAGAAACTTTAATTGTAATGAATGTGGTGCTATAACCGCGACTGTAACTTTTACACCACAGCAGGATTACAGCAGTTCTTGTATAACATGGCAGTAACTTTAATTTGTCAGCAAATGTAGAGAATATTATATTTTACTTTTTTTTTTTTTAGAGGTGGATCTACATTCATGACATATATCTTTTCACATGTCTTCTCACCTTTCAGTTGCTTTATGTATCAGTCCTGGAGTTCAAACACAGAACAATATATATATTTGAATTGAAAAAATAAAAAATTAAAGCAGAAGCATCTGCTGACATTTTGCTCATATTAAAATTCATATTGTATTCATGTGTCTGGACAGATGGAGACACTCATGCATGCACCCAGTTTAATTTTTCCCCATCCCCATCCCCATCCCCATTCCCAGGACAGCTACTGTTTATCCATAGTTTCCTCCATCATTACAGTTTTTTTGTGCAGGGGCGCTTCAGCAGTATGGGCAGCAGTTGATGAGCACACAGCTACAATTGCAGGAGATGATTGTTTCCAAGAATCATAACCCCCAGGTCCCATTGAACATACACATACTGTACATCCTGTCCCATAAACAGCTGCTACACACACGGGACCTTCAGACTGCAGATGGCTCTGATGGAAACTGTAGCCTACAGGCCCAGAGCACACACACATGTAGCCTACAGTATGGAAAATAAACAAGGAGTAAAGGAGAAAAATCTGATGTATTATTCATACATCAGTTACTTTATGTCCAAAATAATGCATAATGTTTGTCATTTATCATTTATCACTTGCTAACCACTGAGAAGTGTGAACGTTGTTTAGTAATGTGTTTAGTTCTGAATCAGGTGTGTTTACAAGGCGTTGGAGGTGATGAGATTGATTCAAAAAATATTGAGAAAATTGTTCATACTTCTTGAAATATTGAAATAAGTCACATTCAGATATACAGCTGTTGTATATTTTTTTGTCGCCACATAGATTCCTGAGTTAATATTTATTTTATCATTTACACTGTGCTAATGTAATCACAGCTTGCAGCTAAAAGTTAGCCTGCGAGCTAGCTGGTTAGCCTGTTAGCATGAGCATGTGAATCTGAGAGGTTGGTTTTTGTTTTTGTTCAAACATCAGCCGGAGGCCTTCACTCTCCCACTGAATAAATCCTCATGTTTGACCAGTAACAGTAGCCTATAACTTCTCACTAAGTGCTAACTGCTAAATGTTGCTAACAAGCTTCAAGTTCACAGCAACTACATTAACATTTCCAGGCCGAGGTGCGCTTGTTGCTTCTGCATAAAAGCACAAGTGGTTCCACTTTCATTTCATTAAAACAGTAGTTAGTTTAACTTAATTTACCTTAACTACAACAGTACTTTCTTTAATTTCATCATAACAGTAATTTATTTCACTTTATTGTACTAGCACATTATTTAACTATCAGGTAGAAGATTAATATATTGGCCTATGGTCCACTGATCTCTTAAATTGTATTCCACTGTAATTCCAGATTTTTTGTTAGCATGGCTTCAATACAGATGTGATGTGCATTGTTTATGGAAATATGACTATAGTCACTAGAAGTGTATGATTTAACTTCTTTTCACAGGGTCTAGTGTCAAAAAAGTAAACAAAAATCACAATGAATTGAATGACAGTACTTGTAGAATTACCATATTTAAAAACAGAGATAAGCATAACGTCTCAGCCCTAATCCTCTGTGTAATATTACAAGGTTTGAGGCTGAAATGCTGATTAGATGAGGGACGCTTGAATGTATGCTAAATCTGCTGAGGGAGGCCTTTTCACAGGTGTGTGTGTGTGTGTTTCCTGACAGATATGTGTGGGTGTATTTTGCTCTGTGGATGTGTGTGTTTGTGTGTGTGATGTGACCTGTAAGTGTGAGGGTGAGTGGTGCATGGAGGCACAACATCCTGATGAACACAGCACCAGCTGAGAGACCACCTGGACCATACAAAACCTACCTGAGCCGCCACTCACACAAACACACAACACACACACTTAGTGTTGGGTACTTGGTCAGATGGTGAAAGAAGGTGATTGGTTGAGAGAAAAAAAAGATGTAATATAAAGACAGTGGAATTTGGGGATAGGAAAAGATTTACTTATTGCTTCGTGACCAACTTCCCAAACCTGGAGGCTTCAAGGCTTTTTGTTGAGTCTTAAAATGCTTACTAGTAGTTGTGATAATACAACTAGTAAGCATTTGTACTAGTACTAGTTGTACTTGTTGCAAATGGGATTAGAGGTTGAACAGTTAGTCAATTAGTAAGTAGTCTGACAGTAAATGAATAGTTCCACATTTATCAAGCACAAATATAAACATTTGCTGGCTCCAGTTTCTGAAAAGCTTCTCTTTTAGGTCTTTGATTATATTAAGGGATTAAAATTTTGACTTTGGAATATAATGATGGTGTTTTTCATTATTTTCTAATATTTTATTAGACTAAATTGTTGACAGAAAAAATAATTGAGAGATGACGCTATACTTAAAATAATAATTAGGTGTATGCCCAAAAGACAAAATTATAAGGGACATCATTTATGTGGTTAATTGCCGGTACAATAACAATGTGAAACATAACTTCATAAAAAAGAACCTTCACTTGGTCAAACTTAAACGTGGTGGTATCTGGATCCAAGTTCTTTTGATTGCTCTACAAACACTTTACTTTCTTTATTGACTTTGAGCATTGTGAAGTTCAGAAGAGTCCAATTGTATAATTTGTCAGGATACAAGGCCACAAAAAATGAGTAAATAAAAACAACTGTGAGGGGCAGAAAATAACAAGAGAGAGAAAGCTAAGAGCTGAACACTGAACTGGTTCTTAAGTAAGCTGCTAAGTAACATAGCCCACCAAGCTCATACAGTTGCAGCAGCAGTACTTACTGTGAAGTATTATTCTACCACCACTAGCAGTAGTATCATAAAGTACACATTGTTCTAGCTGTAGTAGAAGCAGCTGTTGCTGCAATACCAGTAGTGTCAGTGGTACTAGAATAATAGTAGTAGAGCCACTGTTAGTAAAAGCTATAGTTTTAATAGCAATAAGAATAATTACCGCTGGAAGTAATCAGAGTAGTAGCATCAGTAGAAGAGTAGTATCAGCAGCAGTAGCACAGTAGCAGCAGAAGACATATCTTTGTCCTTTTAAAAATGATGAACACGGCTCCAGTTCACATTATAGTTTTATAAAGGATTATTTTTACTCTCCTGTTCTCCGCCTGAGCTCCTGTACAAAGCCGAATCCTCACCGATTCCCTCTGCTTCTCAAAATGAATCTGTCTCTGCAGTCTGTTCTACGGAAGCCCTGAGAGACAAGTGGAAGTTTTTTTTGTAATACTTGTTTCAACCACACGAGGCTGAAGTGTACCTACACCAAGCGTTCATGTTTTCTTCTAAGTGATTTTTAATTTTCCCCATGCACTCTAAGTACAAGGTATATAATTAAATTGTTTGTTAGCAACTTGTGCCATGTCGTTTTGGTTAGACGTGTCTTTTTAAAAGCAAATTTATTTATGGTGACAGAATAACTCATATGATGGTAAACAGGGTCCAAGTTGAAAGTATGCATTGCTGGAATGGGATTTTCTTTGGTTGATTAATTCCAGGCTCCATGTGGACTTTTTCATTCTGTCATAACATCATCAGCTATGTAAACCAGCCTTTTCTGTGCCCTTTGATTGTAAATTTTGGATACACAGAATCCAAACGGCATTACATAAATCAATTGTTATCCACCCTTTACTAATTAAAACACACGATATTGCTAACAGGCATGCACACCCTCCTCAGGTCCTGCCTCAGCCCTGAGTTTCATAAAATCAATGTTCATTCACAGAGAAAGTCAATATGTGACCTGCATATGTCTGTGTTCATTCTGGAGACACTCAGTCATTCATTAGACACATGCAGCTTTCTAATTTGTGTCTCCTTGTTTTTTCACAGGAGGCAACAACAGCACAGAAAATCTCGTATTCTTTAATATTCTGTTATGAGAACAAATGAACTGATTCATTTTTGTCACTGTCACTGAAGTCAGTGATTAAAAATTACAGGCATCTTAAGCTGTTAATTACCACTGTCTCCAGTTTTTTTTTGGTTCTTGTTTTGGAAAGTGACACAAGCTGTTCAGAGTTTTCTGAAGAAAAACTTTAGTGCTGTGACTATAACACGTTGAGGTCCTGCCACACCAAGAGTACAACCACAAGCAATTAAATATGTGTTAACACTGTGCTGAAAGAGATGAAAATGAATTTACAAAATCAATAGTTCTTGGCAGAAACTGACAGAAGGATGGAAAGTGGGAGAGAAAGAATGGAAACGGAAGAAAGAACAAAGAGAGAGAGACAAACGAGGAAATAATGAGTTATGAAGTACCATATTGTGGAGGCACCTACAGTGAAGCGAGTGTTGCCTCTGTAAGCACGTTAGAGACAGGATGTTCCTGAGCATGGTGTTAAATGTACCTGACTGTGTGATGAAGTGGCTGCTATCAGCGTGATAAATGTACTTTTCACATGATGAATCCATCCGTTCCCTCCCCTCTCATACCACAGCACATTTGCCCTCTAATACCACACTGACCAACAACCAAACACACACTTGTCTGTCAGGCCGGAGCAGTTCATCACAGAGTATTAAGCAGATCAGGTGAATTGAAACTGGTGGTTTACAGGTATATTTTAACTCATTACCCATTATTCATTATACCATTGTCACATATAAATGGAGCCTTCATTATTCACTCTTACTCAGTGAGCCACTCAAAAGATTTTCATTTACCTTTATGTTATTATTCAAGTTTAGAGGTCCTCTGGAATTCAGTAAGTCCAACTTTGAAGTCATCATCTTCTACTAATAACTTTTAAAACACATTTAAAAAATAACTTTTATCTTGAAGGAATTTTGTGTGACTGGGTATATATTGTATCTCTTACAGTCTTTATTTATTATTATTATTATTTATTATTATTAGAATTATTATAATATTTTTTCTTTTCTACTCTACATGTTTTTGTCCATTTGATGTTGCATTACTTTATGTGATATATGTTTTTAATAACTTGTTGAAATAAAGGGGGGACCTTGTGTAAGCCCTCTGGGCTCCTTTCCTCTCAGTATGTGCAGTATTTTACTGTCTGTGCAAATAAACTAAACTAAACTAACTGTAGGGTTATTGTTCTAACTGTATTAAACATTTAAACATTTAAGTTTAGCAGATGTGGAACTGAGTCTGTACTGACATTTTTAGATACACAGTGTAACACTCAAGACCCCAGGGTGGTGAAGGTGAGACTTGGTGTAACCCCCGTAGATGGGTTGCTGGGAATTGTGCCCCTCTATCACACCTCTGTTTCCCTCCTATACAATAGAATCAGTCACATTTCATTAAATGTGTAAACTAAAACATGAACAAATTTCACCAAATTTTGCCTTACGATTAATCAAAAGATGAAATTATCAGTAACTGAACGTCGTTTACTGTATTTCAATCCTGGTTTCCTTTCACAAAGTGTTAGTCTTCTTGGGGTTCATAGCCAAATGAAATATCCAGGTCCTTAGAGAATGGCTTCTTTTCATCATCCTGCAAGTCAGACATGACACTAAACCTTGTGTCGATGAGAGAGAAGCTGAACTAACTAACCAATATATCAGGGAAATGAGTTTGTATGTAAGATTGTGTCCTCTGGTATTAGATAGAGCTTACCTCCATTGAGCATCACTCAATGTGAGGGGAGAGAGTGAGATTTGGTGTTTGGAGTTAAGTGATGGATGCTGCTAAATAAAGAAGATTATATTGATTCTGGGTAAGCACGTTAGTTAGATCAGGCCACACCCTAAGTGAGGATCCTCAAAAGATCTATGAAAGAGAAGAAAGGCAGATGAACATGGCCAGTCTTTGACCATATTTCGATCTGTCAGTGTAAACCCCGCTTTCTTCCTCCCTTGAACTCAGCAATCAAACAAATCAAAGATATTTCTGTCTCATCTTTTTTCTCATGTTGCACTTTGCAGACGCACTCGGCACACAAACCTCGCTGTCTTCAGTGTTTTTGAGAAACCAGACATCAGGGAGAATCCATCACAGCAGAGCAGAGCTGAGAGAGTTTATCTAGAGCAACTAAAAAAAAAGTGTGTGTGCTACCAGCTTGTAATTTGTTTTCTTTGATGTGAAAAATTAGCTACCACCTGTAATGTTTTAAATTCAGACACTGGGAACGTCTGACAGTCTGTAGTTTCTGTATGTTGTGCTAGTACATTAGAATTAATGAATCCAGGAAAACATCCGTCCAGTAAGGTGGTCTGTTGTTGCTGAAATGAGCCTGTAGCTGGAGTTTGTCCCTGAAAAGCTAAACATGTCAACAGAAAACTAAATGACGTCCTGTTGGTTGTGTATTTTGGGAATTATCTCATCCGTTTGACCTTGTTACTGGAGAATAAGCAGAAGGCATGCAGAGGATACAGAGAGGGATGTTTACATCTCTTGTGCAAGTAGAAAATCAAAGAGAACACAAATAGCTTATTAATCACAGAATAAATTCCCTGTTTGGCCTGAATGTTGGGAGAAATACAAGAAGAGAAAAAAGAAGCACATCTGAAAAGGCTTCAGGGGCTATAATCACCACAACTAAACACCAACCCACTTAACACTGAGTAGGCTGATACCACTGATGACCTCAGGGTGAGTCCCGTAAATTGCTCTGTCTGTGGCTGTGGATGTGGGGATTGAAATGCTCTTTTATCCTGAGCTCATAATGGATGTGCAGCTTCTTTTTAAAATGGATGTATAACCACCAAAACAACACATAAAGCTTTCTTTTGCTCTTCAAATGGGAATATTGAGCTCTTGTTACACTCTATGGTGGAGAACTGGTAATTGACTGCTGGTCTGGTGTTATAACACAGTGCCACCTGAGAACTGGCAGTTAGCGCTAGCACTAAAGCTTCTCAGTGTGCAAGGAATGAGCGGCTCTCAGTGGCAGCCTCTCAGCAGATCCCTCTTCTTATCTGCCCTTTTCCACGTGCAGACCTCAGCACCATCAACGATGCCCTGAAAATGAGAACGATTTTCTCACCGGTGGGCCGACCTCTAATGCAGTGGGCGGATATCCACTGGGAGCAGAACCCTCAATTATCCAACCATTGTATGTCCCTTTAATAAATCTATCTTTCCCATCCGTCCATCTCTCTGTGCCTCCCTTGTTAAATGAGCTCTGCTGCATGTATGGCAGCTCGCTGCACTGGTTCACTGATGCACTGGAGTTAAAAGGTGCAATTCAATTCAATTCAATTTTATTTGTATAGCGCCAAATCATAATATACATTATCTCAAGGCACTTTACAGGGTAAGGTCAAGACCTTACTTTGTTACAGAGAAAAACCCAACAGTTCCCACAACGAGCAAGCGCTTGGCGACAGGGGGGAGGAAAAACTCCCTTTTAACAGGAAGAAACCTCCAACAGAACCGGGCTCAGGGTGGGGGGCCGTCTGCCTCGACCGGTTGGGTTTAGGAGAAGATAGAAAGAGGGGGAGGGGGAGGAGAGGGGAGAGAAGAGAGAGAGAGAGAGAGAGAGACCAGGAACAGCTGTGTAGGTAATGGTGTTATCAATAATAATGATGACAGGTAACAGTGGTTAATAGTAAAGATGAGTAGTGGTGGATCTGGATCCTGCTGCTCCCGAGGCAGAGAGACCTGCAGAATGAGGACAGAGAGAGGGAGAGAGAGGAGAAGCACAAACTACGGGAGAGAAAAGGAAACAAAGTTAATGGCATGAGGTCATCGAGAGAGAGAGGGGGAGAGAGACAGAAATAGGGAGAGAGAGCCCAGTGAATCATGGGAATCCCCCAGCAGTCTAGCTCTATAGCAGCATAACTAAGGGATGGGTCAGGACATACCCGAGCCAGCCCTAACTATAAGCTTTACTAAACAAGACAGTTTTAAGCCTGATCTTAAAGGTAGAGAGGGTGTCTGCCTCCCGAACCCACACTGGGAGCTGGTTCCACAGGAGAGGAGCCTGATAGCTGAAGGCTCTGCCCCCCATTCTGCTCTTACAAACTCTGGGAACCACAAGTTGACCTGCATTTAGAGAGCGAAGTGTCCTATTGGGAAAATAGGGAACTATAAGCTCTCCAAGGTACGATGGTGCCTGACCATTAATGGCTTTGTAGGTGAGGAGGAGGATTTTAAATTCGATTCTGGATTTTACAGGGAGCCAATGCAGAGAGGCTAACACAGGAGAGATGTGATCTCGTTTCCTAGTTCCTGTCAGTACTCGTGCTGCCGCATTCTGGATCAATTGGAGGCTTTTTACTGAATTTTTGGGACATCCTGACAATAAAGAGTTACAGTAGTCCAGTCTTGAGGTAACAAATGCATGAACTAGTTTTTCAGCATCCTTTAGACATAGAATGGGTCTGATTTTAGCAATATTGCGCAGGTGGAAGAAGGCTGTCCTACAGACTTGCTTTATATGTGAAGTAAAGGACAAGTCCTGGTCAAAAATGACACCAAGGTTTCTGACTGTAGCACTGGAGGCCAAGGTGATGTCATCCAGAGTCAGTATATTATCACATAGTGTATCTCTGAGGTGTTTTGGGCCAATTACAATAACTTCAGTTTTGTCTGAATTTAAGAGTAAGAAATTACTGGTCATCCAGATTTTTATGTCCTTAAGACAGACCTGAAGCTTGGCTACCTGGTTAGTCTCACCTGGCTTCATGGATAAGTACAGCTGGGTGTCATCTGCGTAACAATGAAAATTCATCTGGTGCCTCCTAATAATGTTTCCTAGAGGGAGCATATATAGACTGAAGAGCATTGGTCCTAGCACAGAACCTTGTGGAACTCCATGACTGACTTCTGTGATGATAGAGGAGTCATTGTTAACATGAACAAACTGGAGTCTATCTGACAGATATGACTTAAACCAGCTTAGTGCGGTTCCTTTGATGCCGACCATATGTTCTAGTCTCTGTAATAAAATCTTATGATCGATGGTGTCAAATGCGGCACTAAGATCTAGTAGGACAAGTACAGAGACAAGTCCATTGTCTGAAGCTATGAGGAGATCATTGGTAACCTTAACCAGAGCTGTTTCTGTGCTATGATGGACTCTAAAACCTGACTGAAAATCTTCAAACAAACCATTCCTGTGCAAATAATCACATAACTGGTTTGCAACGACCTTCTCAAGGATTTTGGAAATAAAGGGGAGGTTGGATATAGGTCTATAATTAGCTAAAACGTCAGGATCAAGAGTAGGCTTTTTAAGTAGAGGTTTAATTACTGCAACTTTAAAAGCCTGCGGTACATAACCAGTTGATAAAGATAAGTTAATCAGACTTAATATAGAGGTGTCAAGTAAAGGAAAAACCTCTTTTCTTGTGCAGTCATTGATTGATTGATTATGATGATAGAATGAAGTATTACACAGCTGGCAGGGACCTGAACTCAGAATCCAGAAACCTAATTTATATGGTCAAGGTAAAGTTAATAAGCATGTGTTAAACAGTCCACAATCCTATCAGACTGAACTATTTATTTATAAGTGATAAAGGTGATATTTCAGAATAGACGCTTGTCATCAGACAGAACAAGAGAAGAAATTAGGCCATTAATTGCCACACCAGTGGAACAGGTGTGAGTGTTTTCAGGTCACATTTCTTGTCTTTTGTTGTCTGGTGAAGACGTGCACAGACTCTCTGTGTCTCTGCCTCCTTTGGTGATTCTTCTGTCTGCCAGGATTTGGGCTGTGGCTGGTGCAGCCTTTTTGCAGCTCTTTTACACTGACGTGTTTACAGAGCACCTTAGTGTAACTTCTGCTACTAATTATTCTTAGTAACATGAAAACCGTTCTGCTGTCACCCCACAAAAGGTTTAACTGCTGCTCATGACTCACCTTTTTAATCTACTATGTTTATGTATGTAACACCACTGAGTTTCACCTGTGTGTATTCACTGCAAATGGTTCACACACACACACACACACACACACACACACAGTGTGAAATCACTACAAGAAACCAAATTCACACACATGAGAAGTTTGGTGATCAAGATGAACAAAATAACTTGTTAAAGGTGTTAGCAATGTGATCAGAGCTCTGCGTCGCCTCACTTACAATCAGTGCAGTTTGGGAATTGCCATCCATCCCCAGTTGCTGTGGCCTATGAGCCCAAACACACTGTTAAAGATCTTTCAATCAGGAGAGACTAATAAGCGGAACAAAAGAGTGTGAGAAATTCTAAATAAACTGAAATTTATTGTGAACAGAAGGAATAGACTTTGGCGCTTAGACCCCAGCAGGAAGTGGATCACCAGGAAGCAATCCATAAGTTTAAGGTCCGTCCAATGAGAGGAAACTTCCTCTAATTGGAGGAAGTGATGGAGGGGAAGCTTGTGATCGTGTGGTTTGATTGGAGATGGTCTGGTGTCCATGGTTGAGGTGGTGAAGGGATGGAGGTGGCTGATTACAGAATGATCACAGTGCTGAAATGACAGCTGAGTGACAGCAAAGGGAGAGAATCATTTTAAAGTTTGACAGCTTCCAAGTGATTGGCTAAAGGCAACCGTGTCAGGCTGTGATTGGATGAAGATGAGCATGAGCGGTAGGAGCTTATAGATTTCACTAAACTGCATTACTTGTTGAATTCAGGTGCTTTCTATTTCCCGTTGCATCAGAAACAACACATCTACATTGACTGTTCAGTTGCCCTTATTAGCAAACTAACAACAATTTTTATGGAGAGTGAAGAGTAGAGGCAGAAGACTTCTCCTCCAAGTGTCAGGTGGAGGGATCATCAGAATCCAGACTCTTGCTCCCTGTCTTCATGTCTCACACCAGGTATCTCTCTATGTGGCCACCTTCATCTCTGTCTCCTCATTACTGTGTCTTTAACAGCTCTGTGGGTCTGGGCCCACAGGCGCAGTGCTGATGGTTTCCTGAATGACAAGAGTCGCAATATGTTTTAATGAGCCTGAGTCATAGGGTGAGGGTACACACTTCTCATTAGAGTTCTAGGTTGAACTTTCTACCTGTCCTTTGCCTCTTACCTATCTTCTTCTTCACACACACACACACACACACACACACACACACACATACACACACACACACACACACAGCCACTTAGACACACACAATTTTCCATGACAGGAAACTTCATTTCAGTTCCTTCAACTTCTCAACATCTCATTCGGCAAAAAAAGACTCAGCAAACTTCTTCCACACACACACACACACACACACACACGCACACACAGACAACACATCCACAGGGTCTCAGGATGGCATGTTGATAAAATACAAACCTTTCAACTCTTGCTTGAGGCAAGAAAAGAAGATGCATCACACACACTGTGCGATGAGTGGTTACTTGTTGAGTAGATTGTGGTGTAGCAACATTTCCTGTCAGGCTGCCTCTACATCGAACCTTTTGAGTGCAGTTCAAATGAAAGCTGTGTGTTTGGTTTAGTTCATTTAGGCTGATGTGAGTCGAGCTCTGATGTGGACGAAACAAACAAGTTGACCTGGTCTAAAAAGGTGGTTTTGGGTCCAGTCCGTATCAGACTTTGGTGTGGTTTGTTGTGGAAGGTTGAGCAGAACAAAGTGTTCAAGTTCTTCCATTTATGTCTAAGGTGACCAACGTCCACCACTGTCCAGGATACATGTTTTCAGGTTGTCCGTCCGTCCATCCCGTCCGTCCAATTCTCATGAATGTGATATCTCAGTAACACCTTTCAGGAATTTCTTGAAATTTGACACAAATGTCCGCTTGGACTTAAGGATGAACTGATTAGAATCTGGTGGTTAAAGGTCAAAGGTCACTGTGACCTCTCAAAACACATTTTTGGCCATAACTCAGGAATTTTCTTTTTACAATAATTATGACACAATTTAACTCAAATGTCTCTAAGGATAAAATGAGGTGTTGACATTTTATATCCAAATGGTCAGAGGTCAACTTCACTGTGACATCATATTGTTTTGCAGAAACATCTCAGGCCATTATTAAACACTGTAAGTCAGGAAGAGGAGATTGTGCCCATATTTCCTCCAATGTGGCTGGTTGGCGGAGGGATACGAGGTAATTCTAGTTGTCTTTGGACTGCAGTTGGACAGTTAAGTGTGCAGCCTGCTCTGGCCTGTGGACCCACATCTCTGTTAGTGAAGGTGTGTGTGTTTGTAGATGCTGGCAGCACAGTAACAAGACAAGGGTGCCAGTGTGGTTGACACATCAAATGTTTCGGTCTCTCTCCTTGTTGTCCATTCTCTTTTTATCAAGGCAAGGCAAGGCATCTTTATTTATATAGCGCATTTCATACCAAGGCAACTCAATGTGCTTTACATAAAGACAAAAAAAGAACAGCATAAAACAGCATAAAAACAAAAGAAAACACAGAGTTAAAAGCAGGGGCAAAAAAGGAAAATAGAAGAAAATAGAGTTTTAAGTTCTTAAAAAGAGCTCAGCTATAAGCACATGAAAAGAGAAATGTTTTTAACCTGGATTTAAAAGGGCTTACAGTTGGGGCTGATCTCAGTTCTGCTGGTAGTTTGTTCCAGTTGTGTGCAGCATAACAACTAAATGCTGCTTCACCATGTTTGGTCTGAACTCTGTGCTCCACTCTCTGACCTGAGTCAGTAGATCTCAGAGCTCTACTGGGTTTATACTCTACTAACATGTCATTCATGTATTCTGGACCTAAACCATTCAGTGATTTGTAGACCAGTAGCAGAATTTTAAAATCTATTCTGTAGCTGACTGGGAGCCAATGTAAGGTCTTAAGAACTGGGGTGATGTGATCTGATCTCTTTGTTCTGGTATCACAATCTCTTTTGTGTATTCCTCTGTCTGTCTGTCTGTCTGTCTCTCTGTCAGTCCGTCATACAAACACACACACTGCAAAAACAGACACACACTAATACCATCATCCTAACATCACAAAACAATCCCTTCTCTCTTCTGCCTCTCTGTTTGTCTGTCTTGCCTGTTGTCCTCTCTCTCTTGCCGTAGTTTGTCTCATATTCCAAATC
Source organism: Trachinotus anak (assembly GCF_046630095.1). NCBI lineage: Eukaryota > Metazoa > Chordata > Actinopteri > Carangiformes > Carangidae > Trachinotus > Trachinotus anak. The sequence goes on from NW_027273865.1 coordinate 365,963, forward strand.
TGCTCGTGTTATGACTAGCCTGGCTGACAGTTGTTCATTAAAACAGGACAATACCACTATTATAACCACTTTTCCAAATTATCAGTGCACAGAGTAAATTATATTAAATAACAAGTGCCATAAAAAAAGTTTTGCCTCATGCTATGTTACTAGTTAATTCTCAGTAGGGAAACTAACCTAACCATGGGTTAAACTGACCACAAACTTTAAAATATTGATGATGAGGTACAGCCTCTATTTTTGCCTGTACAAATAATAAACTCTTTGAATTAATAGCTGATATGATTCTCTTTTGTAGCCACCTATTGGTAGTGTTGCAAGGCCCTTAAAGAGGTTTAAACACAGAAAAACTCAAACTTTACTGGCAGTTTTCCCTCAGGGTCCCAGAGATTTATTTTTCAGTTCAGAAAATAAATGTTGATTTTTATTTACTCGTCTTTGCTCCAGAATTATACCCTTATTGTGACAAGAATAAATATCATTTGTAACTTCCACTTGGCAATTTTCATAATTAATTAGGTCTCTAGTATCACCAGCAATGTGTGGTGGGAGTGGGCAGAATCTATACTTGTTAATTATAGCTTTCTTCTCAGTAGTAGGTTGCATGAAGCAGTGGTAACGATGAAGAAAAGCTAATAATAACAAGTTGTAACACATGACAGTAGTTAGCCAATAGCATGACTCTGGTCAAAAGAACATGATGAGTTCGGTGAACAAACACATACGTAGACAGACTTTGGAGACTGTCCTGTGAAAACCTTGGGTCGTCTGTGGAAGCGGCTCATTACGACCCACAGTTATATTTAAGGTTAGGTGACCTCCAGTGGCTGTAGTTATTATGACGTGAGCAGAAGAAGAAGTCAGGTGACAAAGTAAAAAGAGTGACATAGTCTGTGTTGGAAGGAGGTCGGGGTGAATGGATGGGTCGACAAAACACATGGGTCGACGTTCGTGCAGCAGACTGCTGCTCATTCCCTGTGCATCATCATTCCACAACCTTAACCAAATCCAAGTGTTTATTATTGTAACCATGACGACATAGGTCATCTCAGCTTAAGGAATAAATTATTTGAGTCCAAGCTGCAACCTTTTCCTAAACGTAGCCAAGTAGTTGTTGTGCCTATAAATTACCAATACTGTGACTTTTCCACAACCTTAACCATGTGTTTATTTTTGCAACCATGACAACATAGGTCTGGTGCACCTTGCGCTGATACACTGCTTTAGGTTGTATTGGAGGGTGGGGATGAGTAACCTATATGGATGTTTAGGTTGGAGGATGTGTTGGCCATTTAACCTGAAAATACTTCCTGTTGGTGGTGATGAAGGATGAAGGTAGGTGTGACTGTTGCTTTCTGTTTCAAATGGAAGTGTGTTAATTATTGCTGTACTGTTGCATTTGGTGGTAAGGAGGTTGCAAAACCATCTAAGGCATTTTTGAAATGTTGTAAAGAGCTTGTGCACTTGTAATTGCTAAATTAATCATAATCCTGTGTGAATGATGTCTAGAAGGCCTGAAATATTGTCATCTTTGTAAAATTTATATGTTACTTTAATTGCTTTTGTGCTTTAGTGCCTCTGTCAACCAGTGAGTGATGTCAGTATTTTGGGAGCCAGCGGGTCCTTCCTTCTAACTTTGGGGATCTGCTGCATGCCAGTATTTTTACTTTTAGGATGAGAGTTGAAACTCTGGTAACTGTCCATAGTGCATTATCAAGGCAGTGAGATTTTTTTTTTCAGATTTTCTAAATACCATGTAGCTGGTTTGGGATAAATCTGACAGAAGGTGAAAGCAAACAAACCTACAAGTGCTTAGCTTCTGTAATAGTGTTGGGGCAAACCTAATTCTAGTTTTTCTAAAGAGGTCCCTAGACAATCCTACTGCTTTAATGGCTCTGTATGGGCTCGAATAAAGTAGATTAATAAGAAGATACTGTCTTTTCTCCACCTCAGCCTGTTAGTGTTGCATTTCATTGCATATGAGAGAGAAAGAAAATGTTTTGGGCATAGAAATGATTTGGGAGTAACTCTGAGTTCTGAGACTGATGTTGGCAAACTGCTCAGATTTATTAAACTACATTGCTATTTATCATTTGCTAAGATCAGTGCACAAAACATTCATCCAACAGCTTCTCATTTTCTTCTGGCACTGACTGTTGCTGTCACAGTTAAAATGTCCGACATTGTGGGCAGTGGATCATATCAGCTGTTGCTAATTATTGTTAATTCCCTGGGTATGTTGATGGCTGGCCAAAATCAAATTTGTCTGGTGTCTGGTTAAGTGCTCTTTGCAAGCTGGAGTCTGTATTCAAAGTCCAAAGATCATTTTTGAAGGGAGAAGTTCCACTCTGCATTACAACTGTACAATCAGAGTAGGCAGAGTGTTTCTATAGTTCAGATAACTGCAACAGAGTGAGACATCTTCTCTCTAGCAGATCATCTCATGATAATTGCAGGGATCACATTTTACCAGTTAATTTTTCATTCCCATAAAATCAATAATCAAATCTAATTAATTTAAAGGTCCCGTATTTTACACTTTTCCTGTGTTTTATTTGAAGTGTTGATATCAATAAGAAGATATATTTGTGGTTTTAAGAACCAAAAACTATCTCAATGTAGTTTTACATCTCCTCTTGTAGGCTTCTCTCTGTAGCATCTCTCCTCTGAGCTCTGAGCCTCTCTTCTGATTGGCTGATTGTTTTTGGCTTTATTGTTTTTTTGTGAGTAGTTGATATATATAATATAGCAGATTTCAGGTAAGCACTCAGAGAAACCAAATCCTGTAATGTTGGATGGTGGGTCCAGGTGGGCGGGGCTTGGGGTGTGGCTGATGTGACTGCTTTGTTGTGACATCACAAAGTTCCAGAAGTCCTGACGGCTGGTTTTAAGGCTCAGTTTCTGAATACAGGCTGTGTGCATTTCTCTGTGGACTGAGGCTTTGATACTTTCACAGTATTAATGTAGAACCTAGACCTGCTTTATAATCAAAAAAGACATGGACATCTACCTTTAGACAATATGGGACCTTGAATCCTTTTGAACCAAGATCTTTAATACTCCGATCGATCAAGAAGCTTGAAAAATTAAGTTCTGGCTTAAGTAGGCTACAGCTGTTATTTCAATGTGTCACATACATATTTAATCAACACTTAAATAAAATAAAAGTATTAGACTGGATACTGAATTGGCAGATACCCAGTATTAAAGAACTCCCGATCAGGACATCCCTACTGGTGGTCAAAGTGCCTTCGTCACTTGTTGTTCAGTAGAGATCGAATGCTCATCTCATTCCATCTGCCAAGCCTCTAATAAAATTTTTAAAGCTGAAGGCTGCAGCTTCCCTCTGATCAAACCGTGATGGGAGAGTATAGCTTCAAATGCATCTTTAAGAGCTTGAAATATATTGTATGAGAATACGCTCCTCTCTCATTCTGTTTTCTACACTTTCATTGCTTTCACTCCTCTCTCCTTCTCTGTCATCATTCTTCTTTTTTCCTCTGTGTCTCTCTCTCACACATACGTGCACTTTCTTTTCTCTTTCTTTTGTGAACACTAATCAATTGTCCAATCTATGTGGTCTTGTTCTCTCAAAGAGTCCTCATCACTATCTCAGGCACGTTCCTCAATAGGAGGAAATCCAGACAGGCAAACGGACAGGCGGTGAGTCAGACAGAGGGACAGTCAGGCAGATAGGATGGTAAATCAGGTAGCTTAATGAGCTGTCACCTCATCAGCCCCCTCAGCCCGATGAGAGGTTCAAGCTCCCAAGCTTTCCCAGGCTCTGTCTTAACATATCATTTATCCTTCTCTTGTAAACTGTTTTATTTACAGAGGCATTCTGGCAGAGGTAAGGAACACACCATGATGGCTGCTAGAATAAATGGAGCACTGAAGTTTTAAAGGATTTGAAAGAAAAGCCACTGGACTTTAAACTGTGTAACCCAGTGTGCGCTGGAGTGAAATACACACACACTGAATACTCAAGACAAATAACTTAAAGACTGTGGATTTCCCTATGTTCAACAGAAATATTGACTACTAATTCTGCTAATCTATGATCTTTTCAGCCAAACAGTGAAAACAAACAGGTTCTTTATTGATCTGGGACAGTTTTGTTTGGGTTGAGTATCTCGGGACATTAAGGCTGAAGAGAAATTGGTTTTGTATTGAAAGGACGCTGCACTGAGGCAGACTGATCTCTGAGAAAACAGTATGTGTGCGTGTACGTGTGCCTGCGGGGTGGCAGTGTGTAAATCGGTGTGTATGTGCTGCACCCACACTGAAAATGTCACACAGGACTTCATTTGAGAAGTGGCAATGTTTTCTAGAAATTATAGTTTAGAGTTTATATTTTTATGGCTGAAATTAGAAATACATTATTAATGTTATTTATTTATTATTTTCTGTTTTCTGAATGTAGCTACTGTTAATTCTCTGTGTTCAGGCTCTCCACTAATGAGATTTCCATTGTTTCAGGGCAGCTGAATACCCACGACCCCATGACTTTGGTTTTGGTAAGTAAATGGCCTTTTTGCATTTGTGCAGGAACATTTATGCATGAGCAAATGTTTTGTGGTGAGACACACACACACACAGTGCGGGTGTCATGCTTTATTACTGAAGCCAGCTCCCTCTTTCCTCTGGTTTCCTCCCTTCTCTCTGAATACTAAACATCACACTGCTGTTATCCATTGCCAGGAAACCAAAGACTGTTCTGTGTGTGTGTGTGTGTGTGTGTGTGTGTGTGTGTGTGTGTGTGGCTCAAAAAACTGTTCACACATTAACCAGACTCCAGACTTGTGTAGTGGTGGTGTAGTTTCATATATCTGTGTATGTTTGTGCTGTGAATACATGATGAATGTCACTGTGTCAGAGGACCCAGTGATCAGATACAGTATGTATGTGTGTGTGTGTGTGTGTGTGTGTGTGTATGTGTGTGTGTGTGTGTGTGTGTGTGTGTGTGTGTGTGTGTGTGTGTGTGTGTGTGTGTGTGTGTGTGCGTATGTGTACGTGCACTGTATGCGTGCGCATGTGTGTCTTCCCTCTGGGCTTCATGTAATGTAGCAGCATGTAAGGAGAGGATAGGGACTTGTTTCCAGTGACAAACAGGCTATTACCTCCATGTTTATAGGATTTGTCTCAAACTGGTTGTTTCTATCTTTCCTCCTGTATTTGTTGTTTTCTGTCTCACAGTATCTTCCTTCTGTCTCTGTTTCTTCTGTTTTGCTCTTCGCCCTCTGTTTTCTTTCATTTCAAATTATTAACTTTAACTGCCTCTCACTGTATTTGCATTCACCTTTCAACCATAGTTTTGTTACTCAAGGCAGCTTTGCAGATTTGCATTCCCAAATCACATCAAAAGGTTCCCTTGTTTTATTTTGCAAAGTTTAATATCCTGAAATTCTGTAATGTGACATCTGTAAACTACACACGCTGCTCTCATGTTAGCTCATGTCTGAAACCTGCAGCTTCAACCAAATAATGAGAGCAAAAGGGGTTGGAGAGGAAAAGGATCTGATATTGGTGAGACCAACTCTCTCTGTATGGAGGTCTCACTCTGATATCTTTTTTTTTTTTTTTTCCCTCAAGTTTTGTTTATGAAAATGCCAACACCTGAATGCCATTTGGACACATATGGTAACACCGTATCTCAGTTTGTGACACTTCATATTTGAGAATTTCTATCTAAAATATCTTTGGTATTATGGCAGTAAGTAAATATGAAGATGAACAGATTAACATGTATTTAGCAGAAAGTGATGTAAAAACATGGACATTCAGAGCTGCAGAACATGTGTGAGCACTTGAGCTGTAGTGAAGCTGCTGGCAGGTTATTATTGTCTCTTTTGAACTGCACTGCTGTACAATGAGACTGACACACTGATCAAGCTTCTTATCTATGTACTATTTATATTTATACTTGTATTTATGTATGTCATTTTCTTTTATTTTTTAAATCTTATTTTGAAATATCACTGATAAAAAGCACAGGGGACCATGGCTCAGATGGCAGAGCAGGTTGGCGGCTGATCACCGTGTTGTGGTTCCCCCAAACCCAGGTTGTGTCATGAAGGACGTCTGGTGTCAAACTTTTGCCAAATCAAATATGTGGATGATGATCTGCTGCACTGATCCCTTACGGGAGCAGCGGAAAGTACCAACAACCACATTGATATATAATGCTTGGGTGGCACTTGCATTTCTTTGTTTCTCCATCATCCGTCTCTTGTTGTCTCTCTTTCCATGAACCAGAGCTGTATTTCTGATTGGGTTTTTTCATGGTCAAGCAATTTCTTCTTCTCCTCTCCAGTGTTGCATAAAGTGATCATTTTGGCTGAATTACCTCTTCTTTATTTTTACACATTCTCACATTTTATTACACTTTATTACCTCTGAGCAACATTTCTAAGAGTGTATCTCATTTAGTGGAGATGTCTGTACTGTTTGTGTGTTTCTATGTGTGCATTTGTTTGTGCCTGTGTGAGAGAGATGTGTTTGCTCATCATGGTAAATTATAATTATGAATGACTCTTTCATGTAGTTTCTTTCTGTCCCTTTATCTCACACATGTCACATTTTTGAAACATAATCATCTCTTCATGTAAACTGTAGAAGCTGTTGTGATGGTTCATGGCTCAGTTGGTTGCACCAGTACATGATTTGGTTGCAACTTGTTTTTTTTTTGTTTGTTTTTTTGCTACAGCATGGTAGTAATCAGTCACCTTGCCTGCTGATGAATTGTTGCCTTTATTTAAATACCCTAGTCTGATATCACTCCTATAAACTGGGTTCAGGCCATGTTGTTGGCATATGTTGGATTCACATTCAGACTGTTCTTTTTCATCAGTGTGATCCGGGATTTGAATTTTCCTCTTTCACTATGTCATAGGCAGAGGTGAATCTGATAACCCTTTTGTCCTCCTCAGTCTTCAGGGTGATGCACCTGTCTCAGCAGGTTTTTGCTTTTTATTGTCAATGTGCAATTTGAACTTGCAAGAGTTTCAAGCTTAAACTGCGATGTAACAAGTTTAGAGTTGCCTGCGATGGACGAGCCACATTGCTCACTGTATACACACAATATAGCATTGCCCCCAGAGTGCAACCACAGGTACTGAGTTGGCTACTGCTGTTGAAGGTGACACTGTTTCTTCCTCTCTGGCTCAGTGTCACCTGGCCCTGTCTGCACCTGCACTGTCGTCTCTCCTCCATCTCCACCTGCCTCCTCCTCTTTTTCCTCATTTAATTTTTTTTTTGAGCAATCATCAATAGGCCGCTTCATGTTTGGAACATGGATTGTTAAATGGATTGTATCACACGTTTCATCAGTGTGTCATGATGAAAGTTCAGGCAGGGAGTGTGCAGGTATGTAGACTGACTGAGCCAGTGAATAAAAAAAAAAAACACAAAACTTTCAACTGCAAGTTCGTCTTGGACACCAAAACAGCCTGATGAATAATGATCAAGCACATGAATGAATGTGACCACATGAGATTTTACATTGTCAAGAAATAGTTGCATATACAACCATTTTGGTCACAGTCTAGAGGTGATTTGTCTTGTGATGTACATTAAGATTCAACCCAACAGAATGATTTTGGGCCAAGACAGCCAACCTATCATACACTCCTGCAGTTTGAACTACAGATCAAACGTAGTCATGATTGTCATCATCATGCATATGTCGACAGACAGCTGAGGTATCAACATATTCCTGTTCTCTGTCTCTCTCCACCTCTGTATGAAACATGTTCTGCAGATTTTGCAGTTTTAAAGTCAACTCTGAGCAGGAAAGTGAATCAGTTCATGTCTCTATCACCGACTGGTTTACAGATATACTAAAAAAATCTTGTCAAAAATATGATAAGATAATGTGATGAATTGAGCTACGATCCATCATGGTGCTTCTCACATACCGTAAGTATTCAGTTGTGTTATTTTAACAAATGAAGTTGTCGTCTCTCATTCATATAGTTTTTCTCAGCCTTCTCTCAGGTTTGCAGCCAGACCTGGATGGAACGTTGTGATGATGTATCTATGACCACTGGGTTCCTATGACACCCCTGCAGTTTTAATTGTCTTCACTAGAGAAGTGATGCCATTAGAGGTGGCAACACAAAGTGGGTGGTTTGTCTCTTGCACAAAGGGGAGAATCTATCTTTATTGACAGGCCAGTGTTTTTTACCTCAGCCGTGAGTAAAAGCCACAGTGATATTTTGATAGATTTTCATACAGATTTCTTAATGTACAAACGGTGATAGCAGCTGAACGGATTCAGACACACACACAGCATCCACACACAGTGCTTCTGTTTCAATACCTGCCCAGCTCTCCTCTACACACTCAGACACACACACCTTTAATCATTCAGGCATTGTTTGCCAGAGGCTTTCATATTTCCCCTTTGCTTCCATCCCTTCTGTTTGTAGAATACAAATAAATGAGCCTGGGGAAATTTCAACCCACAACCTCATTATCTCCTGGGACAAAACAATATCACTTTTTCATTGCCACCTCTCAACCTGAATGTTTTTGTCGAACAATCAAATCCATTACTTGCACTGAACAACACATACAGATGCACACCAGTGGCTAGGTTAGCTTAGGTTACTGGATGAAAACAATTGAAGCATAATCGATATTTCTCCATTAGAAAGACCTAACATCCCTCCTATGTGTGAAAAAGACATTAGATCAATAAGTCTTGATGTCTGATGATGTCTGACATGGTCATCAGACCTCCTGCTACTGGATTTCTGTCTTTGCAAAATTCTCCTTCATGTACAATATGACAGCATCTTTTATCCTTTTTAGCCAAGGATCATGTTAAAAATACACCCATGAAGTATAATTTTTAGTAAGTAAAATACAAAATACATGCTATTTAAAAATGTGACATTATAACAAATGATTCAATCATATTGTGCAGAAAACCATGAAAGATTCTTCGGTTCACCCAGTTCACATGTGGGTCAGAAAAACATTATTGTGAATGGTGTGTTGTTGCCGTTCAGTGTGTGATGGTTTATTTATGGGAGACGGTGCTCCCATTTACGTCCCAACACATATCAGACAAAATAGATTAATAGAACATCATGCATAGTTAGGCAGCACAAGGAATAATATAACTAAAATGGAATAAAAATGTATCATAATACAAACCCCAAACCTAAAGAAAACAATCCAGTGAAACACTATAAGAGATGTTAATGAATGTATATATGTACACACACACACACACACACACACACACACATACATGTGGGTGTCGCTTCACCATCCTCCCATCTTATTTCAAGCTGGCACATCAGGTCGACAGTGAGCCTCAGTGTTTGTGTAGTTGGTGCCGTTGGAGCTGCACAGTGTGTGACGTGAATTGTCTTGTGTCTATATGTGTCTGTGTGTGGCGTCTGCTGTGTGCCGTCTCTACGGACTTCTGCCTGGATACAGTGGTGGGTGGATGGCTGGCTGGGTGGAGGGGAGGGGAGGGTGTGGGGGAGTATTAATTGGCTTTCTGAGAGGAGACAAAAGTGGACTGAAGGTGTGTGTGTGTGTGTGTGTGTGTGTGTGTGTGTGTGTGTGTGTGTGTGTGTGTGTGTGTGTACTTGTACTTGCTACATAGTAAGGACCAAGGATATAATTGGTGATTACTTGCAGAGGACTTGACTGAAGTGTGTGTGTCTGGACGTGTCTGTGTGTTTGTTTAAGATGATTATTCTTCCTACTACCTCCCTCTGCCCTCTGCCTCACTTACACACACACACACACACACACACACACACACACACACACACAAACACACTTATAAATACACTGAACACATCCAAATAAGGTCAGAACTGTGCAGAGGTGGAACTTCGTCAATACTTAGCCTCGTAACCTCTCCAAACACACACACACAAACACACACACACACACACACACACACACACACACACACACACACAATATACTCTCTGACTGAACAGTTAACACATCCTAATAAGGTCAGCACAGTGTTGAGATGAAACTTCATCACCACTTATCCTTGTAACCCCCACGAAACACACACACACACACACTGTCTCTTTCTCTCTTATTTTCTGTCGTGGAGATATGAACATTGACTTCCTGCTCACACATCCTTTCACAATAAGGTCCATCAGACTTAAACCACATTTACAGTGGGCTGCACCTGCAGGGGGAAGGTTTCATCCTGTGAGGAGCTGATTGAAGAACATCAGCAGCAGATGGAGAATATAAACACTGATTATCTGGTATTTACAAAGATCAAGCAACGTTTCAACTCATCCATCACATCGGATCTTACTGAGCAACTCAGATGATCCAAACCATGGACTGAACTCTTGCTTGCTGACAGAGATGTAGATTCTTTGTGTCAGTGTGCTTAGATTTTACACATTATTCAAAACACTGAGGAAGGAGGAAGGGAGATTGACACAAATCCATATGACATCAGTTTACACAGTAGGATGGGCTGAATTCTGCTGCCGTTTTCGTTAATGCTGAGAGGAGATGAGGAGGAGACGGAAGAGCAAAGAACAATGACAGTGTGAAGCCTCAGTTATACTCACTACCACTGTACGTGGACAGCTGTGGTTACCATGGATACGTAGTTGTTTTCATTCATACTGGAGGATGCGTTCCAGACATGTGCAGTAAGTTGTTGCCTACTGTCACACCACGGTGAAGTTGGGGTTTTTTTTGTCCTGTCTCCATGTCTTGTCTTGTCATTTCCCGTTTTATTTTGAAAAGTAACTTTCCTCTCGTTTCAGGTCACTTGCCCTTCCTCGTGTGTCTTGGTCTGATTGCCTGAATTACCCTGTACCTTTTGGTTTTATTTCAAGTTCCTCGTCGAGTGATTTTTTGTTATAGGTCTCTTAGTTTAGTTCCTCCAGTTTTCAGGAGTGTTTTTTGTTTGTTCGAGCTTGATTTAGTAATAAAGACCTTTTTTGAGAACACTATCCTGCATCTGCGTCCTGAGTCCTAGCCTGGGTGTGACACATGTGCACTACAAATCAAATCATCATCCACCCTCTTCTTTTCCCAAAGTCTGGGGAACGTCATCTGCGTATTTTTATAATCCTCTAAGAACACTGCTGTAAACTGCTTCAGCCATTGTCCGAAATGTGACTTTAAAATCTTTTTTGCAGCTAAAGCTGTCAAAAAAAACCAAATGAAATACATTTCCCAAATTGTATTTTTGCACTCATGACACAAATTTCAGCATTTCATTGATCACATGTCTTAAAAACGACATAACTATATACGACACATGTAAGTCTCTTTCGGTCTTGAAGGGAGAAGCACGTAGACGTTGCATTCAGTCTTAATGGCTTCCAGATGAATTATAGAGGTGAAGGAAGCAGCTGACCTCCTCACACAGCCTCTCTTCAAACTCAGCGTCCATGTTCGTTGTCCAGCTCATGTGCACCCAGGATATTGTAGCATAGTGGCCACGCAGACATAACACATTGGAGCCTCACGTACATCCTCTGATGATGAAATTCACACCAGAGTGCCCCTCGCATTCTCAAGGATTGATGGGAGCTAATTACAAAGAGCATAAACACTAGAAGCAGTGGGCAGCTTCTGTCTGGAGATGTAATTCTGCACTGTGGGTCTGTATATGTAGATGAATTTAAAGCTGATGAAAAAAGGAGTCTCTCCATCACTCTTCGTCCACTCTGTACGTTCCCCTTCCTTTCTTTAGTTCCCTCCCTCCACTCCATTATAAATTGCCTCCTCTCACTCGGCAGTTTTTCTCTCCTTTCTAGTCGGATGATTGTTAAGCTTTCCTCTCTCCTCCTCTGCTGGCATCTTCCCCTCTCTCCGCCATCCATCTCTCTTTCTCACCAGACCCTCCCTCTCGCTTTTTGTCTCTTTCTTTCAATTTGTTGTTTCTATATCCAACTCTCCTCCTCATTCTCACTTTTTTCATTCCTCCTCCTCTCCCTGAATATCACCTGCTTTCCCACCTCAGCTCTCTCCATCTAATCTCCTCCTCGTTTATATTCTTATGATTGATGATCTCTCACCTGTCTTCACTTACGTTTCACTCCCCCACAATTTTACATCTTCTCTTCACCCTCTCTTCTTTCCCTTCCTTTATCCTCCTCTTTCTCTCTCTGCCTCTCCCCTGTAGCTTTTTTTCTGTTACTCCCTTTCTCCTTCCTCATTTCCTACAAACTACAGATTGCTTTCTGCACTGCAGATTTGTCAGCCCACACCCAAAATCTCTTTTCTTCATCCTCTGTCCATCCCTTCATCATTGTGCCGTGGCTGTGACAAACACCAGCTGTACGGTTATGTGGTGGTAATGGTGCAGGTGGTAATGGATCAATAAAGCTAAATATACTACAATGCTTCAGTTAAAATCAGGTACACTCGAAAAGCTGAAAAGCTTCTGTCCATATTCTGAAATCACTGGGTATCTACCTCTGTACTGGACAGTAACACTGGAGCAAAAACAGCTCCCTGAGGTCCTGAGAGCGTGCTAATGGCTAAGACTCATGGGATCTTAGTCAACAGCAACACCCCCCCCCACCCCCACCCCTTGAGCATTAGTCACAGAAACTCATGGGAGCTGTAGTTGTTAAACACTAACAAAATAATAGTTGTTTTATAAGTTGACATGATGAGGATTTATTCAATGGTACTGCAGTAAATTAAGAGGTATCTGGGAATCTGAGCAGAAACAGTCAAAACCTTCAGTTGTTAGAAAATAAAAATAGACCCTTCTCACTTTTACCTGAAAACATGGCTGCACTTGTTTTCCACTGCACTCTGTATAAGCAGCACCTGTCCAGCAGAAAATGAATTTTGACAACTGATGAACAGAATGACATATGTGGTAGTGAATTGAATATATCTTGGTTGTGAACTGTTGGTCAAATAAAACAACAGTTTGCAGTGATGGTTGAGATTTTTCAATATTTCTATAAACACAGTGATTAAGTGCAAAGACAACAGGCTGTTCAATGAGTGTAGGTCGCAGCCTTTATGAATGAAATGAAACTGGCTCAACATCATTTGAGTTGTATGTACACTGTATTTGCTGTGTGTCACTGTGTACTGATGATTGTGTGTGTCTGTCAGGGCGGTAATCCTCAGCTAATGTATCAGGTTATCTTGTTAATCACTAAATGAAGGCAAGCTTCAGTGATCACAGCACACACACACACACACACACACACACACTGCTCCATTAAAGGTGCAAGGCAGGCCCTGCATTAAAGATGTAAAGCAAACATCTTGTGTGTGTGTGTGTGTGTGTGTGTGTGTGTGTGTGTGTGTGTGTGTGTGTGTGTGTGTGACCGTGCCTCAGGCTTCTTGTTTCAGCTCAGAAAAGGTTACAGTTGATGTAGAGAGTGATTACCAAGGTGGGGATGTTTTTGAACACACACACACACACACACACATATACACACACACACATATACACACACACACACACACACACACACACGCACACACACACACACATACACACACACTAACACATTGAGGGGAGTATCAGTTGATAGAAGGGAAGGCAGGCCCATTGTAATTATAGAGGGCGAATGGGTGGGGGAGATGGATGCTCTCAGTCTCTCTCTTTCTCTCTCTCACACACACCCACAAATACACACTGAGTGAAGTTTTCTGAGAGGGGGGGAGAGAGAGAAACAGCAATGGAAGAGGGAGCAAAGAGAGGGATGAAAGAGAGAGAGGGAGAGAGAGAGAGAGAGAGAGAGAGAGAGAGAGAGAGAGAGAGAGAGAGAGAGAGAGAGAGAGGCAGGCGTCACTATCATCTTCTCTCCACAGCTAGTGAATCCTTATTACACTTATCACACCTGGGGCCAGATGTAGAAATGATGTGTACACACAAGAAACATGTGTACTCCACTTCCTGCACAGGACTTGGTATTTATAAAGACAGACTGTGCCGCACCGCACGCATTCTTCTGACCATGAGTACACACGTTTTTGTTTTTTTTTTTAGAGGAAACCAAGTCAGACACAGTGAAGTGAAAAATGGAAAATAAAGAGGAGACAGAATTTAACATTAAATATAACAGCCAGCTTCACAGAGCTTTCATTCATTATTATCATTCTAAGTTTTGCTGTTTACACAGAAAAACAGTTTGACATTTCATAAGAGGAAATAATTGTTTGTGTGCTCAGTGTTTTCTTTAGCATTGTTTAATATTATATCGTCTTTATTTATCCTGAGTCATTCTGTGAACTGTTTCCATAGTATTTTAATATGATCTCAGCTCGATGTCTCTCTGAAGACGTCTGTATTAAGTTAAGATTAAGTTAAGAGTATAACAGGACTTTACAGTTGGAGTCATTATACTAAAGTAAACTGATGAGCTCCTGTTTATAATCTGACCAACAATCGGTGAAGTTGTGTTTCTTTTTTGTTGTTCTTTTTCTGTGCCATGCCTGAACTTGTTGCACTAGTGTTTTTGTTTGCAGACTGATGGATTTAGGGAGTGTCTTCATCCATTTATGGATAATTGTGGGAGTGTTGTGAGATTTATAAAACAGAATCATGCAAATGCACACCTTTATAATTCTTACAAAGTGGATGTATATGCACATTTCTGGTTGTGTGCATACACATCTATACAGAGTTTTATGCATCTGTCCCCAGACATCCTTAGAGCACATCTGAGCTGAAGCAGCTCTGGAGGAAGAATGATCCAAACTTCCTCCTGAACATTGTGCAGGTTTGATCAGCAGCTGCTGGGAGAGCTGGTCTGAGGTAAATGCTGCCAGAGGAGGTTCGACCAGTGATTAACTCCATGGGTTAATTTACATTTTCCACCAGCACTGTGACTGTTTAATGATAACACATACAATTATGATTATTTGTGTGTTACTGCATTAGGCACATTTTGTTTGTCTGGACTTGTGACTTAAATGAAGATCAGATCACATTTTGTGACCAGCAGACCAAGCCATTCACATACTTTTTTTGTATTCTATGTGAATGAGTGTGCGTGTGTGTGTGTGTGGGTGTGTGTGTGTGTTTGTGTGTGTTTCCCCTTTGGTCATCGGTGCAGTTGCACATCAGTGCAGATGTTTACAACAGCAGTACTTGAGGTTATTTTGGTGCACAGTTATGGTGACAGATTAAAGTACCCATGTCATGTATTTGATGAGACATGCTGTGCAGTCACACATGAGCTCATTTCCATTTTATTGTCACCAAACTCTGACGTGTCAGCTGCTGTTCTGCAGCTGGAGGAATGGAATCATTGAAAACTGCTCAGTGGTTCTGTTGGGATTTGATCCCACTGACGTTTAGCTGTAATGATGAATTAAGTGAAAGGATGGGAAATCAATTGCTTTCCAGTGAGCATTCACACCGGTCAGTCAGAGACTGGTCCGAACATTCGACAAATACATGTCTGTCCAGATTTATTTTCATATGTGGACGTGATGAACGGAACATGGTGCAATAAGGAGGAAACATGTATCCTAAACATGATGAAACAGCTTTTTTTTTTCAATTTCCTCTACAGAGCGATTGTCCATTAATTCTGTCTGCAGCTGTTTCCTGTTGTGACATTCAAGAACATTTGGGAGGTAGAGCAGGTAATCAGAGGGTCAGTGGTTGATTCCTGGCTCCTTCAGTCCGCAAAGTGTCCATGGGAAAGATAATGAACCCCAAAATACCCCTGATGTATCATCAGTGTATGAATGTGTGTATGATTGTGTGTGAATGGGTACAAGTGGCTTCCATTGTAAAGTGCTTTGAGTGGTTGATAAGACTAGAAAAGCTCTGTGAGCAGTGAGCACAGTCCATTTACTGTTTAAAAGTTTCAGTGTTTGTCGCCTTTCACTGGCAGCATCAAAAAAGACACGTGCGGTCTGTAATGTAAAAACTGAGCAACATCTTTTAACATAATTTGATTCCTTTTCATCAAATCAGCATCAGATTGAAATTCATTATTGAGTTTAGATGCTGCTTTAAGCTCTTGACTTACAAAATAGTAACACTCAGAGACTGAGTTCGATGTTATCATCTCAGTGTTGAGCCAGGAACACTGGGCAACCTGTGGTTAAAGCTTTATTTTTAGGTGAAACCCAAAGTATCACTGAGAGAAAACAATGAGAAGAACAGCCTTTAATGAGGTTGGATAGACACACACACACACACACACACACACACTAAAAATAAATGAGTGGTTATATCAAAGGCAATGTAAATAAAAGCAGCCATCACACTCACATTCTGGATACAGCAACTGAAAAAGGTTAGTTATCACACACGTCTTAGATGATGCAGAGATGGATGATAGGAAGTCATTTTTAAAGCTTCATGCTTATTATTATTTTTGTTATATCCCATCATGCCTGCTTAAATCTCCAGATGAACTGATGGAGAACAGAGGATCTTATTCCTGTCATCAGTCTGCACAGGCTGATAATGAGGCTGCTGTATTATTTTTCATTATAAGCAGTGATATATAAAAAAAATATGAATTATGTTGTAAGAAAAGCGACAAATTGGCAGCATCACTTACTCATCTAAGGCAAAACAGAATGGGTTGGAAATATCCATGGTCACAATCCCTGTAATGTCACAGAGCGAGCTCATGGTTATTGTCGGTGGTGATTTACAACCACAAAACTCTGATTGTGAAGGAGCCAAATAATCCAGCTCACTGTCTGTCACTGGCATTAACAATGTTTCGGTCCTCAGAGGTTCATCTGGCAAAATTACTGAATTCATCAGGTGAATTCCTCTCTTGAAGGTCCGAGGTGGTACATGTAATCAGCAGTGTGCAGGGTCTTTAAGTTCTTTCACACTCAGAGTTTATGATCCAGTGCACATGTTTTTCCAATTTTATGCAGACTGATTTTACTTAAGGCTCCTTTTTCCTTTTTATACAGTTGATTCTTCTCAGTGCCATGCACCGTGGATGTCGTTAAGCTTTACAGATGCTAAAAAGATGAGTAAAACTTCAGTGAATGAAGTTTGAGTTGATTAACATTCATTCTCACAGTCAACAACTGAATCTAAACAGGATTTACATTCATACAAATAGAAATATATCTACACAAGATTGTATGTCATGAAAACAAAAAAACTACACAATATCAATATACACACATACCCATACATTCATACTCATACTTACACATTTACAAATACAACTATGCACCTACATACCACCATGCTTACATTTTAAAAAGCCATAACACTACCATACTCCAAACATGGCCTTAGCACAGCAGTATAGCTGGTGACAAGGTGCTCGCAGGGTAGGCTGTGAGGAAGTGAAGCCGTATAGAGGCTGTCCTCACTACCTGTTCATTAGGGAAGGTACTTGTTGCTCAGGACTGAGACTTCGTGGCTCCTGAGAAACGAGAAGCAGGTTGAGGTGGGTTTCTGAGGAAACAGATTCTTAGTGCCACTGGTTCCCTGCACATAGGAAAAGTTTCACAGTGTGAGCGAGGTCAGGGGTCAGATCTTCAGCAGCCATCAGGCTAAAGGCCTTTCATGGGTGACGCTTCATGAGGCCTATGCTGCACAGGTCAGTCTCTCCAGTATTGGTGATGGTGGAGACAGGCTGTTGCTTGTCCTGTAGCTACCTTTTTTTTCTTCCACACCATCAAACTGTATTTTCCCCTCAGATCTTTTTTTCCCCTCCCAGACATATTGATGAATTCTCACCACTCCTTTAGGGATTTCCTTCTTTAGATGCTGAATTTCTTTTTTTTTCCCCATTGTAGCCTTTTTGAGACTTTGCACTTGACCTATTATCTTCCTCCATTGTGAGTGTGTCTTACCTTCCTCTTGAAGCCTTTTTGTCTCTTTCTGACAGTGATCTGACAGTGATTTTTTTTTTATCTCTGTGGAGACATCTAAACTTGTTTGCGCACATTTTCCTTAACTAGAGGACAAATTCATTCAGTAAATGTTTTTAAAAATCACTGTTGTGTCAGTGTTGAAATCCTGGATTTGTGGAATTATGTACACATATGTATTTGTCTAGTGTTTAAAAGTAATTGGTGATATAGTAGTAGTAGTAATAGTATTATAGTATTTAGTTATAGATTATAGTAGCTAGGATGTGTGTTTATGGATGATCTGAGCACAGATCCCACCAGAGTGAGTCCAGCGTCAGAGAGGTGAGAAAACCTTTATTTTTACATATAAATATTTCTCAGTGTAGTTTTTTATTAGTTTAATACACAGCGATGACAACAGATGGAAGAGAGATGAAGCTGAGAACACTTAAAGCATTTAGTGGAAGTATCAAACATTTTAACACGTCCGGGACTTATTGTTGAAGGTCAGAGTCATTTTGCAGGTTTTACTTTTCCCCCTAATCCTGGTTTCCAGCAGGTTGACATGATTTGCAAATGACAAAGTTGCTTTGTCAACAGTTGAAGCTAATTCTGCACTTTTATGCTGAGAGGACACAAACCACAGAAAGCTCTGAGCCTGTAGCGGGAAACATTCCCACATATTTGCATGGATTGATTAAAGAGCAGAGAGAAAACAGGAAGTTCAGGAGGGAAAGAAAACTGGGAGAAAGAGGAAGTAGGAGAGGAGTCACAGCAGGGAGAGAAAGTAGCAGGAAGTTAAAAAGATCCTGAGGCAATGAGGAAGAAAATGATGTTTAAGTTCAGTCCAGGTTATACTGCTCAGGTCCTCTTCACTGGGACTGAACAGTGCTACCTTAGATATAAATATTCTGATGTAGTTATTTAGTTCTCTAATCACATTTCTAATCACTCTGGAAGCAAAATAGAAATACCTACTATAAATTAAAATGTTACAAACTAAATCAAAAGTCCTTGGAAATCTTCTTTTCGTACAATGCTCACATAAAAAAGACTTCAGAAGACTTCAAAAGCTCCAACACATCATTTTCTCTGGCTGTGGAGACAAAAATAGATCACAGATCATTGTTACCACTCGTCCACCTCAACCGTGTCCTTGTAAAATCTGTGGGGAAATTAGTGAATGATGACAATGAAAGTGAAGCATCTGTTTAAACTGCACAACTGGAGCATGTCGGTGACTCTTTCATTATTTATTATGTCTCCAAACACTTCACAATGCAGAGCTTATTTCAAAAGGGCTTTCATTTGTTTGCTCTGTGCAGTCACAGTGAAGTGCACTGAATTTAAAGTCAAATGTTGGGATTTGATTCTCATTGTCATCTGATCATCTGGCAGCTAATCTGTTTAGCGTATCGAAGTGAGGCATCACACTAATTGTGTTTCAGTCTCAGTATTTATCATGTCACATTGAGGTGCATTAGAGAAATATGACAGGTCATTAAAAATCAGTGTCAGTGGTGTAAAAACTGATGGTAAATGGTTTGTATTGAAAGACAAATGTGTTGATATCGCTAAGGATTTATTTGAAATGAGAAGAACTGTTTGTCCATATTTATCTATTGCTGCATGATGGCAATGAAGGCAAGTATTTGAGGGAGCTTGCACAGTACCACAGGGTGTGGAGGGAGAGAGAGGAAATAAAGAAATAAAAGTAATATTTTAATCTGAAGGATTTTAATGAGATGGCAAATGTCAAACTGTTTTATTAGGTTTAGAGTGATAGATTGGATAAATTTGACTGCAGCAAAATAGAAGATGCACTTTAAAGGTTCTGTAAACGATTGTCACTGCCACTAGATGTCACACTGGACCACCTACATCTCCAAAACAAGTGATTCGTTGGCCACGCCTCCGGCCTCCCTTCACTTCTCAGTTCTCGGCCAGGTGTTATTAAGCCCAGTGAAAGGGGTCACTAAACGCACAATGTGAAGAGCAACTGAATAAAGTTACCCTGCGTTCACAGGAGCCAATGAAAAACAACCCAGCCATGCTAGCAATGCCGTGATACACTCCATGGCAACACTGGCTAACTAGGGGAGTCAGCTAACATTATCATGCCTACTCTAGCGGCACTAATGAAAACAGACTTATGACATTATGTAGCCATCAAGTTTCTTGGAGGAGCCAGTTCTGAGTCAAGCAGCTCTTCTCGATAAAGCCAGACCAGTACTGGCTCTGATCCACAGTCAGACTGAGAGAGAAATTCAGCCCTGAACTTGTGCACTCGGACTGGCCTCATGGATGATACTGACAGAGGCAGGATGGATATTTTGATGATTCACCGGTTGATTAATATTTGAGCCGGCAGTTCTCATGGCCAGTCTGCCTGTGCTCTGGCCCATTTCTCTCTTTGTTGGAGGCCTTTTTTACCTTCAGTTTCTTCAGTGGAGGAAATTCTGCTTTCAACTGACGTGGGGAGGGCCAACGCTTTAACAGGGAGGGGCTCACATGCACTAACACACACACATGTCCGTACTGGGCACCAAAACAAAGAACAGAGAAACTTGGATTAGGACACACACAGAGTGGGTGTGACTTCATTCTCTTCAGGACGCCATTATATATCTTTAGAAGTTGTTAGTGGCTTTATTATTGTTCAGTCTCATTTACTGATCCTTTAAGTGGATTTCAATGCTGCTCTGTATTCAGCACTGTTGCCCTTCATTTCACTTTGACAGAATTTCAATTCTGACATTTTCCCAGCTCGCAGCAGGACTGAATGGCTGCATTGTGGTTGAAGCGCTTATCTGTTTACAGCAGTAATTTTGTCAGAAAAATGGCAAAAATGTGGATTTATTCCAAAATTAAAAGCTGTAAACAGTTTTATGAACCAGCAATCTACTTGAACTTTGATAATTCAATCACTGACCTTTTTTGCTTTTAACGGTAGGCTATAAATTTTGAATTAATTCCTCCCCTGGAGCTTTTGCTCTTGCGCTTAGAAAAGTGAGTGACTTCACCCTGTGGTACTTCAACTTCGGTAGCACAGAAATTACTCTAAACTTTAAACTACATTCTGTTTCAGATCTAGATGACAGACACAAGACACAAACAAACCAGTAAATCATAGCATTAGATGTTAAATTTTTTTTAGTAGTCTTAGTAAATTAGAAAATATTAAAATCAAATATCTATTAGACCTCAAGAGGAAGCTTTCATATCACAGTTACAAGTTAAGGTCATGTGCTGAAAATACAAAAAATAACACGCATTGCTTACAAGAATAGGAAAGGGATTTAACTGTGGATAAATGTGACAGTACTAAATATGTCCTGGATGTTTTACTACACCTACAGAAGAGGCGGAGAGTGTATTATTAGACAGGTCTTATTCTTCTCTACAGACACTTCTAAAACAATGTAGATGTTACATGTGCAAGAGGAAGAAGTGGACTTGTCACTGTGAAGTCATTACATGTGGACAGTTTGAATAAAAGCTGATGCACCAGCATAAATATTACATATCCCTATGACCTGGGCCAGCTAATCCAAGTCTCTGTGTGTTATTGGATAAGTTATAAGTTTACAGAGTTGATTTCCTCCTCCACAGTGACTGTCCCACTGTGACTCATCACTGCTCCTCAGCAGTCAAACAGAGCTTGTGTGTTTGCCTGTAGATGTCTGAAGGCTTCTCTTCATAATACAAAATAAACATCAAGGGCTTATCTTTTTACAGTCAGCACTCTTCACTAGTCATAAATTTATCATAGAAAAATGGAGGACTTTCTTCCTCCTCTTTAAAAACTATCACTCCCTTGCTGTATTCATTGGTTTCGCCCTCCCTACCTACATGAACTGGATGTTTACATCTCTGGCTCTTTGAAATGTAGGGGAGGACTAATGAAGTAGATGCACACACGGCAGGCCATGCGTAAAGCTAAATTATAGCACTTTATCACAAAATATAGCTTCTGAAATGCACTGAACGTTGCAGATTGATGATATGTAATGATGTGTAAAAATACGTAATGTGATGGAGCTTTCTCTTGGCCAACAGACTAGTAAGAGCAAAATATCAGAAGATTTATAACATCCGCTGATTACATTAGGTTAAAGATAAACCCTGAAGCCACTGCCAGCCACTCACACATACTGCACTCTACACACAGTGGATTCTTAATGCAGTTATAAGGACACACACTAACGGTGTTTATTTCATGAACTGCAATCTCACTGTTAACCTTCAGCAACACATGTCCCTCCCTACAGTAAATCTACTCCTCAGATGAAATCTAATCTGTAACTCTAAACGTATGAAGATGCAGCAGAGACATCAAATGGTTTCACCCTCATGGATTTCTCTCTTCATTCTTCACGCAGGAGAACATCTGGTTAGTACAGTGGTACAAAGATAGGAACAAATTCAATTCAAGACATTAAGCTTTCAGTCCTGGTTCATTTAGTATTGCCTATGGTTACTGGTGGCAGTGTGTTTTCACTGTTATATCACACATGTATTGATCACTGAGAGCAGCTAGTCTGTCAGAAGTTCAACGAAGGAAGAGCCGCTGGTTTTTACAGTGCAGCCAAACAAACTGTGGGCTGTGGGGATTCATGTTGTCTTAATAAAGAAGAAAATCAATAAATGACATCATGCCGTGAGCAGCTGTGAGTACGTTTCCACACAACATTAGATCACAGGGAAAAAACGAACTGGTGAGCTGGTTTTCCAGATTATTTTCTAGTGAAAAAACGCGGTTAGCAGGAACCTTAGAGCCAAACATATAGTATTTCCAATAAAAACAATAAGAGACACCCTGAGGTTTGCCAGTTGAACACTTTTAATGTGAGCAGCAGAAGTAGGGGATGCTGGGTTTGCATTAGCAGCAATGTAACACATGTTTGTTGAGAGTGATCAGTAATCAGGGAGGCTGCTATCAGTTAGATAGAATTACAAATGCTAACATTAAAGCACTTACATACATTGTTTGAAGGTAATGTCATCCCTGCACAGTAATGCAGCTCTGCCAGTGACAATAAAAACTACTTTACACACAGATGATTGCATGTAAATACATTGAACGGCTCTAGCAGGAAAATGCTGACTATAAATACTATCAAAAAATAGTCTGAAATAATACAATTCTCAAGGATCATAAATTTAAAGTTTTTACCCAGATGTACTTCTTTCCCTTTCTATACCCTGATCAGTGATGTACGTCTCGCAGAATGCCTCTGACTGCCCCAGGAGTATCTGTTTGGGTCTGTTGTATTCAGTTTTTAACAATCATTGGTAGTCAACCAGAAGGACCCAGCCTTGTGCGTGTACTCCAGAATGCAACAAGACATGTTTCATTTTCTCTTTAATCGAGATATTAGAGAGATATGAGATCAAATCCTCTGCATGCAGGCTTGGCAGGATGCAGCTCAGCAGCCCAGGGATTTGGCATCAGCAACTTGTTATTATACCTCCCATTCGCCTGCACCACAGCACGCTGGATGGCTTTCTAATCTCATCTAATGCACTGTGTTTATATGAAATGGATGAGCCGTGGTTCAAGCTGCTGTTCTCACAGACCAATATGTTACTGGGAACAAATTGTTTCCAGTCCCTCCACCGTGCCTTCGTGTATGGTTGGATGATCTTCTGTCACATTCCCAACGACTTCCACAGATTACAGCTGAATGTCAAGTAAATGGTTTCCACTCAGCCATGTCATCATAACCCATGTTTTCATGGCACACAGAATAATTCACGGGCAAGTGTGTGAGGGTAAGAGAAGATGATTTAGTAGAATTTGTTTTATGATGCATTATGTTTCTTGAATGATTTCACTGAGGAGCTGTGGAGTGTAAAAGTCTGCTGTGTCTTTATAACACACACCGGGGGGTTTAACACATTGATTTAACAATGGTTACCTGATTTTGAAAAAGGACAATTTACAGCAACATATGTTTTCTATTTCACTAGTTCTTATTTGTCTGTGTGCTTTTCTTCAGTGCACAGATGAAATAAAAACACTTTTATTCAAGGTACCGGCAGAGGAATAAAAACAGTGAAAGACATAGCAGTCTGTCTGGAGATCTCACCCAGTCAGTTTTAGAAATGTATTAGTTACATTAGTTACACACTGATGAGCCAAAACATTATGACCATCCCTGCAGAACAGCGCTGACCTCACGTCAGAGCTCATGGACTCTGGACTGAAGGTCCCCTGACGTTAGCAGCAGATCTTTTAAGTCCTCTAAGTTCCAAGGTTTAGCTGCACATCCCCTGACACCCTGTCACTGGTTCACGGTTTATTCCTCCTCAGACCACTATGTTTCTGTAGCTGCTCACCTGCTGACCAGAAGCACCCCACAATCACTGTCATTTCAGAGACACGCCGACCCAGCTGTCTGGTCGTGACGATCTGGACTTCAGTCTTTACACCTGCTCATTTTCTCCCACATCCACACACTTACTACAAGAACTGACTCTTCACTTGACCTCTAGATAGTAGTTAATTGCTTTTGCGAGTGGTAATAATGTTTAGGCACATCAGTGTATGTACAGTTACCATTGTCTCTTTCATGTTAACAGTATAAAGTGGCAACATTATTGTTACTACAAAAGTGTCCAATCGATATAGTTTCACTCAATAATCCACTCTGCTTCTGTTGCAAAGTTGGAAAAACCCAACAAATTTTTCTTCCACATGTGTCACAAGCAGGTACAATCCACTGACTTTGCAAAAAAATAAAAAACTAAACATAACCTATTCTATACATGACATATAACTTTAAGTCAAATTTAACAAACATATGTATCCATTATCATTAGTTCACTACTCTAAAACTTAAACTATATAACTTCAAATTCATATTTTTAGGAATATTATGAGAAAATTGTGATAACAATATCAAGCTAATCCTTACAGTTATATATGAGACACGGTGCTGGTAAACAGAACATGGAACGCAGATTATGACTTTTCCGACAGAAAGTATTTTATCAGCCTCAGGATGATGGTTAGGGGAGACGAGTATAGACCCTGTGCGTGCTGTATGATGCAGCTGACACTAAAACACATTCACTGTTTTTAAGCTACAAAGCCGCCGTTTTCCTGTGAGCCTCCCCTGTGGCTGACAAACTAAATATAATCCACCTTTTTGCAATCGAAGGTGTGAAAAGCAAAGAGAAATCATTTATTCTGTCAATATTAGAGTTCGCAACATAAGATGTGTGTTGCCTGCAGCCTGCAGCAGGCTGTAGTGCACTGTGCCTTGTTGTATGTTTTGTATACAGGGCATGTCCAATAAGTATCTACCTTGATGTCACTTAGCATTCATTATTCAGCTTTGGGGTATGCCACAGCTCGTTACCTCTTTTGTCTCGTAAATGTCAGATATGGCACTTATCTTCAGGCCTGCGACAGCAGCGAGATGATGACTGATGCTGCTGACCTCAGGGGCAGGGCGGAGTCCGTAGCTTGGTTTCGCATCTGTCTGTGTCAAGTCATTTTATATGTGGTAATGATGCTTTAATGTCACTTAAATACAGTTTATCATTCAATCAGACAAGCAAAGTGGAAATGTGGGAAATCAGCTCTGTAATATGATTTATTAACATCCAGGCAAATCAGAGTGAAAATGAGCATCAGAGGATAAATATATGGTAACCACCAACAATAATACTCACACATCAATAATGTTAATTAGAGTAATTTACATCTAATTATTTTTTTTCTCATACTCAGCTGCTTTGTGTTCCTGGTGTAAAGACAGAAAGAAAGTGTAAGTGCTGAGATTGGAGGATTGAAGGAGGCTAAGGTGAAAAACGTATGTGTGTGTGTTTCATGTGATGACAGGCGTTGTCTTGTCTGAAGAAGGAACATACACATAGGCTCAAATACACAGGATGAGATACTGGACTCTTCTGACATGACTGAATATGTTCTGTAATGGTTTTGCTGTATGCAGCACATCAGTGGCTTTTACACTTCAGAAACTGTTGCTGTTGGTTATGTGAGTGGTTCCCAAACTGGGGTTCACGGGAGTTCAGTTGTCCTCACCTCTATTCCAGGAGGAATAATCTGATTTCCCAGATATTCAGTTTACAATCATATATGACAGAAAGACAACAAATCCTCTGCATTTTAGTTTGAAAATCGATAGGAAGTAATACATTTCCTGTTGATGGATCAATTGGTTGATTTTCTTTCAACTGTAATATCAAACAAATCGTCAACTTTGAATTCTAAAATTATGTTTTAGGTTCAGCTGAAAAATCTTGAGGTGTTGCAGAGGGATGAATGTTCAAAAACTGTGATAAGTCTGATCTTGATTCTGATCCCTTTGACAAACTACATAATAGTGACAGTTTTTCTAATTAACCGGTCGAGGCAGATGGCCCCCCGCCCTGAGCTTGGTTCTGCCTGAACTTTCTGCCTCTTAAAGGATGTTTTTCCTTGCCACTGTCGCCAAGTGCTTGCTCTCAGTGGGAATTATTGGGTCTCTTTCTTTCCTGTACTTTATAGAGATGGTCTTGACCTCTTCCAATTGGAAAGTGCCTTGAGATAACTTCTGTTGTGATTTGGCGCTATATAAATAAAACTTGATTTGATTTGAATTGAGCCTCAAACCCCATTTGACGTCTCTGTACTGCACTGTCTTAACATATACATAACACTAAGATACCGTACTAATATATCTCCAATCAGCCAACATTGGTTGATCTTTATGTCTGGCTGACTTTTGGGTCTCGCTCTAGTCTACAGTCTAAATATAGTTGAGAGATGACGAGAAGAATTTAGGAAACTAATAGAAAACATTTATCAAGGATAGACTTCCTTCTCTCTCTCTTTCTATCCTCACCTTGTGTTGTATGTTAATGCTGTGGTTCTTATGTTAAGTGTTAATGTTTCACCTGGTAGAGTGTTAACCATGTACCAAGACTTAGTCCTTATTGCAGCGTCCCGGGCTCAAGTCCGGACCAGGCCTTCTGCTGCATGTCATGCCCTGCCTTTCCTGTCTACTTTCACCATAAGAATAAAGCAGAAATCCCCCCAAAAAAGTTCATGTGTCAAAAAGAAGGAATTTCAAACAATAACCACAATGATAGACCACAAAACATGTTCCACTAATGACCAGTATCCACTTGGAATCTCTCGCTGCAGTGCACAGTGTAACTTTATTATAATGTGGCTTCATGGTCACATATTAAATCCCAGTAAGACAATTATACTGGAGCCTCATCACTATTCAGAGATATGGATACAGACAAGAAAATCACATTTTAGCAACCCACTCTGTTCACATCCATTTCACAAATAAGCCATCTGTGAGGCGCACACACACACACACACACACACACACACACACACACACACACACACACACATACACACACACACACACACACACATACATACGCACACACACACACACACACATACTTGTACTTCCATCTTTGTGAGGACACTCATTGACATAATGCATTCCCTAGCCCCTTACCCTAACCTTAACCATCACAACTGAGAGCCTAACCCTAACCCTGACCCTAACCTTAACCTAAACCTAATTCTAACCATAACTCTGAAACCAAGTCTTAACCCTCTACATGTGATTTGAAGGTGTCTCAAAAAGTGAGGACCGGCCAAAATGTCCTCACTTTCCCAAAATGTCCTCACTCTGTTAGTAAAATACTTTTTTTGGTCCTTACTATGTAGCAAGTACAAGTACACACACACACACACACACGTGTACACACACACACACACACACACACACACACACACACAAACAGTCCCACTCCATTACAATCAGTTTCATAATTTCCTAAATACCACCCCAAAGACTCTGTGTTTACATTTGCATCAATGAGCAGACTGAACATATTTCTGTTGAGCAGAGGCAGAAGACAAGATATTTTGTTGAGGAGTGAGAATGGATTAAAGGATCAGATTTCAGGGAGCTTTTTGTCGTTCTATAATCCCGACCGTTAGTTCTACAATACTGATCTGGATCCTGACAGTCACATTGATGGAACAGTTTTAATGCCTTCTCTTGCCCCTTCCTCTTAAACGTTGTTTTTTGGTTCTTTATTTTACCTAATCCCTGTCTGTTATATGATTACTTTAGTTTAATGGCACTGGTTTATCTTTTCTCTGCGAAGCAGGATTGTCAATAAACTTGAAAACCAGCTGCTTTACACACAAAAAATCCTTAAATCTTAAACTAGTTTTAACTTAATCTGTTATTTGTATTTTTTCATCAGATCTTGTGATTGTTGTGTACCCACAGAGATGACAATCACTCATCATGTTTATTAGGAACATCTGCTTATTCATGCAGTTTATATGATCTCCTGGGATTTTCACACACAACTAGAATTCTTTTCTGAGTTTTTACTCAGAACGGAGCCAAAAACAAAACCCATCCAGTGAGCAGCAGCTCTGAGGATGGAAACAGACTCACCAACACTGGACAGATGAAAACTGGAAAATTGTAGCCTGGTCTGATGGATCTGGTTTTCTGCTGAGGCAGCAGATGGTAGGGTCAGAATCCATGAATCCATGGAACCAACCTGCCTTGTGTAACAGTCCAGGCTGGTGGTGGTGGTGCGATGGTGTGGGGAATATTTTCTTTCACACTTTGGGCCCTTGATACCAATCAGTCATGGTTTGAACGTCACAGTCTGAGTATGACCATGTGCTTCCCTTTATGGCCATAGTTTACCATCTTCTAATGGCTACCTCCTGGCAGCATGAATGTGCAGCTGACAAATTAAAAATGCAATCATTTGAACCTGGAGCAGAGTCTGAAGGGAAAGTTTCCAACATCTCAAGGAAAGTTTCCAACATCTCAAGGAATCAATCACACAAAGAGCTGAGGCTGTTCTGAAAGAGAAGAACTATCCAGAATTAGTATGGTGTTCCTAATTAAGTGCTCAGTGAGTGCACACACTCATACACACACATATATCAGAGTATGCAAAGAGAGATGTGAACAAGCCAAAAAAAACTGAATTAAAAAATCATTTTCATTCACTGGTATGTGTTATATTACATGTAACACGATCCTGTTTCACCAACAGAACATTTGTATTCAACTCATTGTTCACGTATTAAACACTGTGAACAATGAGCCAGTAAATAATCGTAGTTGTATCTATGTGATACATGTCTCCTTCTCCTACTTCTTCTTCTTCTTGTGGTTATTAGTGTTAATGCAACTAGCAATAGTATAATCATAGTATTTTAGCAGTATTTAGTGTAGTAGCAACAGATCTTAAGCACTCTTTATCTTCCTCCTTCCAACACTTCCATCTCCCACCCTGTTTTCTTCTGCATTTGCAACATCCTGTGGTCCCAGTGTTGATGAGGTCTTCTCTACAAAGTGCTGATTTAACCAGTCTGTCAGTCAAGCCAGCGGCTGTTAAACCGCTCTTCTCTCTCCCATAACAATCCTGATCTTTCCTCCTCCTCAGCATCTTTCCTCCATATTTCCTCAGCTGTTGCTTTATCTCCCCCATCTGAAAATACATCCAGTGCTCTCTCTCTCTCAAGATTAATGATATTTTGTAATTGACCTGACCAAAACTTTCTCTCCCATCTCAGCTCCTTTTGAAGCACTGATACAGCATCATGATTGTCAGTTAACTTGACAACTCCTAATTCCCCTGTCATCTTCTCCAGCTTTCATCACCTTAAGCTGCTCTCTACAACCTGTTTTTGAATATTACAATGAAACTTAAACTGTCAATAAAACCCAGACTGCCCTCTTAAAATACACCTCTGATACCGTTTCCTGGCAGTGGAAACAAACTGTGATCACAACATTGGGACATTATCACCTTTTAAGCTGATATGCAAACAGTTGCTTATTTACACAACCAGCAGTTAAGAGTTGTGTTTCTGGCAACAACTGCTCCAACCTCAACAACCACACAGGTCGTTTTTCAACCATGTGATACGAGCTGTAGGAGTGTCTCCTGAAATGGTGCCTCTACGGTGGCAGGTGTGCTGGACCTTGGTTGTCATGGTTACAATAATAAACTAAGAGCGGCATATCTACCTTTGTCACCATGGTTACTATAATAATGGTCATGGCTTGGTTAGGTTTGGGGAAAGATGGTGATTTGGGTTAAAAGAAGCACTTCCTTAACATTAGATGATTTTTGTTGTCATGGTTACAATAATAACAATGTTGTTAACTTTGTCAAACAGTCATGGATAATAGAAACAACACAACTGCTACTTTCATGTGGGAATTGAATACGGCTCTCCTGGGTCATACTCCTCCATCCACCCCAACCTCCTCCTGACGTGGACTTTGTCGCTCTATAAACTACGTCACCGCACGTTTCTCTTTGCTCCTGTCATCATTACTACGACCACTAGATCTCGCCTACAACAAAACCTAACTATGGGTCATAGTAACCTGCTGACAGACGATGATGATGATGACGATGATGATGATGATGATGATGATGATGATGATGAGCTTTATTGTCACTGTAACAGTACAAGTACAATTACAGCGAAATTACAACAATCACCCCGTCTACACATAGGGCATACAACATATAATAAGACAGACATAACAGACGACCTGTTGGCTCATTTTTTACAGGTCATTTCTGGCCACCTAGCAAATGTAACTCCATAACTCCAACATTAACACACAGCAAACCTAATAAATCACACATTCACAAATAAATCAGAAGCAAGGAAGGAATAAATGTGATCAGTCCCTGGATTAGACCACCCTGCCAACACCTCCTTCAGGAGGCGGGAGGAGGCTCCACTCCAGCTTGGAGAGGAGCAGTGAGTTTTCACAGCTCCCTGCAGGCCGCGCTCATTCAGCACATGTTCATTTCTCACTTGGGCAAGCTACTTTCACAACCATGCATCACGTTGTGCTGCTCAACTGAGCTTTCTGTCTTCTTGTCACCCACAGCGTCACTCCCGCATTGATTTGGCTTGTTCCTTGCAGGGTTAAGAACCGAACCTCGAAGTCATTTGCACACCTGAAAAGATGTCAGCCAGCAGCGTCGGAGCTGTTTCACTGCAGGTCAGACCGTTGTACCAGCCAGGAAGTCATGCAGACAAAAAGATATTTTCTGAGGACCAGACACTAAGCCGGGCTGCCTTTGTGTTGTAGGTGTCAATCAAATCCTTTGTGTGAGAAATCCTCTCAGTTATGACCACAGACAGGGACTGAAGCCTGCAGCTCAATGATATACACCTTCTACTCACACTCTGAATTGTTCAAAAATAATGCTTCATGGAAATGTTTAGAGGGCATGTTGACTGTTGCAGCATCCTCATAGTACTAGATATACGCTACCTTCATGAAATTTATAATGTTATATGAGCTGTCTGATCATTATGGAGGCTGTAGTTTGTGGTGCTGCTGAATTGTATTTTATTACAACCTTCATGAAGGAGGAATTATTGCAGAGCTGTCATATTAGACTGCATTAGTTTCAGCTCTAAATGTACCTAACAAAATCTGTTGCACATTTACTATACTCCCAAAGTAATCATGTTTATCTTGTTTCATTGACTTAATGAAAAGCAGCAATCATGGTGAGGGGAAGGTTTAGCTTCCAAATGGATTTCCTAGATCACAAAATACAATGAACAAAAATATAAATGCGACATTTATTTTTAATCCTATTTTTCATGAGTTGAAATAAAATATCAAATTTTTTTTCAACACTCACAGAGGGTTTATTTCTCTTAAATCTTCTTCACAAATGTGTTTAACTCTGTGTTAGTGAGCATTTCTCCTTTGCCAGGATCATCCATCCACCTGACAGGTGTGGTATATCCAGATCCAGCAGGTGTGGCCTGAGGCTGGTCACAATTTAAGGCCACTGTAAAATGTGCAGTTTCATTACACAACACAATAGCCATAGATGTTGCACATTTTGAGGCGGCATGCATTTGGCACGCTGCGTGTCCACCAGTGCTGTTGCCCATGAAATGAATGGTTATTTCACCACCAGCTGTCTCCAAAGTCATTTCTGAGAGTGTGGCGGTACAACCAACCAGCCTCTCAGTCAGCATACCTTTCACCCATTCAGCATGTTTAAAATGCTCTGGATCTGTGCACGACTGCGTGTTCCAGTTTCCTGCCAATATCCAGCAACTTCAGAGCCATAGAGGAGGAGGGGACCAACAATCAACAACTTGATCAACTCTGTGCAAAGGAGATGTGCTGCACTGCCTGAGTCAAATGGTGGTCACACCAGATATTGACTCTGTTTCTGATTCACGGCCCTCCACCAAATAAATGCACGTCTGTAGCCCAAGTCATGTGAAATCCATAGATAAGTGCCAGTGTTGCATTTTATATTTTTGCTCAGTATATATACATGTGTAACAGTATTGAAAAGGGGAAGATTACCGAGTGGTGAATTCATTGCACTGAAAGTCATCATGTTCTTTCGTTCTTTCATTCACTTGTGATAGAGCAAGACGGTTTGCACAAGACATAGTTTTGCTATCTAGATCAAAAATGTGTTTTCATGACTGTCATCAAACCTTCAGCCCAAACTGAGCAGTCACATATGGCTGATGTGTAGTTACATGTCTGTCTTTTCCTGCAGAAGGATTAATCTGCCTTAACATACAGTCTAAACTAACTGTATCTTTTCATGTGATAAATCAGCGTAAACACATTGCAAACACAATATTCTGCATGATGACAACATTGGTCCACAGCAGTTAAACTTTTCAACCAGTCTCTGTGGATTAAGTATTGCATCAATGAACAATTACATGTAAGAAAGTAAAACAAAATGAAATAAAAACAGCAGTCTAATCTATAAATGGTCTGTCCAATCAGCTGTGAATATTGAATTCACTCAATTATTCAGTGGCAGCTTTGAGTTCCCAGAAGAAACCCAATCTCAGAGGCACATACTGTACCGTGACACAGGGGTAGATGGTATGTGCCTGTGAATAAAACATGCAATCTCCAAATTGAATGTATACACTTCACTGTATAGGGGAGACTGGGGATGGTTGCAACGTCTTAAAAATAGATTACACTTTATGAACTTTTGGGTTTTTATCTCAATAAGCAAAATATTCTGAAAATATGCATTATTTTTTATAATAAAATTGAAGTATTGTTTATTTATACAATAATATTGTGGTATTCATTATTTATTTAATAGTATTTATCAAAGAACAGTTATTGAGTTTTTGTTTTGAAAGAAAGTGGACCTACCTTGAGTCAAAATAGGCACAATTTATCTAGTTGTATCTTATGATGAACAGGACAGACAAATGTATTATAAAACCATGAGAGGCTAACAAAATAATTCCCAAAATAACTTGTTAGTATTCTCTAGTGGGTTAAAATTAAAATATATAGCAAATATTGCTGCATATGTTGTGCTATGGGACTAAATGAGGCACATATGTTGCTTATTTTGAAGTAAAAATGTTGAAAAGACTGCTGTGTGGTCTGTTTGATGGGGCTGCTTAGCTTGGGGACAGTTACAACAACTTGTTACAACCATCCCCTCCCTATCAGCCATGACTGAAAATCATGTGCTGTGTAGACCACACTGACCTTTACACATGCTAACCATGTCAGACAATGATTCTAAAAATGAAGTAAGCTTTGATTCATTCATAAAAAATGAATTTTGTCTCATTTATTTTTGTTCAAATTAGTCATTTCTGTAAAATTGCATACATTTTTGGGCAAGAAATAGCATTTTACAGTATAATTTTACACTGGCAAGACTTTTTTTTCCAGTTTTATGTTATTGAGCGTTACAAACACCTGACAGCCTTTTTTGTGGAGTTTTCTGTTGACTGTCACTCCTCAATCCAACCTAAGACTGTAAATAAAGATGGCCATAGCCTCCATAATGTCACTCACAGGTTTCCGAAGAGTGGATTTGAAGCTCAGAGTGGGCTGTTCCACCATAGCCATCGTGGCAGTGCCTGACTCCACCTAACTCCTGGCTAATCCAAAAACGGGGAAACAGGTCCACAATAATACATAACTTTAAGCCTTAATAAAATTGAAGCCTTAATAAAAGAAAAAATTTTAATGGATCACCACCACCATCCGGCTCAAAACATATTTATTTCTGCTGTAAAGTTGGACATTGTCACATGGGAGTCTGTGGGGACTGATTCACTTTTGGAGCCAGTCTCAAGCGGCTATCTGAGGAACTGCAGTCTTTGGCTCTACTGCGTTGGCTTCATTTTTAAGCCCCAGAGGTCGCTGCTTGACTCTAACCATCCAGCTCTTCTTCAGCTAATTTCAGAGTAAATGTGTAAATAAAACATATCAGTGCAGCAGAGGCTTTTTTCCTGCCAAAGAACAACTGAGAGCAGTTCTGGGGGAAAATCATAGTTCATATATAGTTTTGTGTGTGTGTGTGTGTGTGTGTGCGCGCGCGTGCGTGCGTGTGTGCTTGTCAATGCTATGTAGCAAGGACCATTATTATTATTATTATTATTATTATTATTATTGTTGTTATTATTATTATTTCTCCTCACTTTCTGACTTGGTTTCAAGGTTACTGTTAGGGTTGTTGGTATAGGTTGGGATTAGGGTTGGGGCTACGCATTTAGTTGTGACAGTTAGGGTAAAAGGCTAAGGAACACATTATGTCAAATATGTTCAAGTGTGTGTGTGTATGTGTGTGTGTCTGTCTGTGTTTTTGTTATTGATTAATCTGCCAATTATTGTCTCCATTAATTGAAGTGTCAAAAAATTGATACTGACATCTTCAGGAGTCTTGTTTTGTCTGACCAACAGTCCAAAACCCCAAAATATTAAGTTTACTTTTATATATGACAGAACAAAGTCACAAATCTTCAATTTTACGACGGTGGTATCGACCTATGTTTGTCATTTTGTTTGGAAAATGAAACAATTATCAAAGTGATGTCTAATATTCTGTGGGCTGTCTAACTGATTAATCAACTAATAGAGTATTAGTTTGGGCATATATCCATAGGAAATGCCCGTTCTGAGAGAAAAGCTATCCTGTCCTGCAGGATCTGAGGTGAGTTCCTGTCCAGACTTCACAGCAGTTGTGGTGTTTTGGCAGCCAGCAGCTCTGTGTCGTTTGTCACGCTGCTGTGGTTTGGGTCCACAGCAGGAGTGGGCGGCTTTGTGCAGAGCTGAGCTGCTTGTAAGTTAAAATGTTGTCATTGTGTGTCTGAGCCGCTCTGAGAGCCTGCCACTGCAGAAACCTGTAAACAACGAGCATGCACAGTGCATGCCCACACGCATCACCCACGCGCACACATACATGAAACGCTCACACATGCCAGTGAACACACACATCCATGCACAGATACACACAGCATGTATACACAGGCCACAGAGAAGCAGAGGAGGTAACAGATTCATGTGTGAGAGGAAGGAGTAGGTGTAAATTATTCAGGAGGAGTGTGTGTGTGTGTTTTAGAGAGGGAGAGAGGAAAAGACAGAGAGGAGGCAGATACGTGTCTATATTTCTGTCTCGTTCAGAAATATGGTAGAAATAGCAAAGTGTAGTGCAATGTGCAGTCAAGTATGTGGGGCTCACATACTTCGCTTTCCATAGTTTCATCCCTCTATCAGTCTATAATCCATCTATTTGTTCATTCATCCATTCATTCATTTACCCATCGGTCCATTAATATACCCATGTCTTCATCCAGCCCCCCATTAACCTATTAATTTGTAATCAATCAACCCTTCATCCAACAAATATCCATCTATTCATCAATCTGTCCATCATGCTCTTCAAGTAAGTCCAGCTTCTGTCTTTCTGTATGTGCCCGACTCTCTTTGTTAAGGTTTAACAACAGACATGGCAAACAAGATACAACTTGAACTCCCCCTAGAAACCCTCCCTGACTGTTTCCTCTCATCTTCCTCCCTTCATTTCCTACTTTTCCTCTCTCTTTTCTCCCTCTTTCCCTCTCTGGAATTCCATTGTTTCTTTCTATCTGTGACAGAGAGTGGGTTTGTGAAGTGTGGGGAGCAGAGCAGAGGCAGGAATCATGTACCTGCATTTCGAGCTTGGCTCCCAAGCTTCCTCTGTCATCTTCCCCCTCCCACCCCTCCTCCTTCACCTCCCCCTCATCTGTTAAAGGTCCCCTATTTTACACATGTTTATTTAAAGTGTTGCTATCTATAAGAAGATATATTTGTGGTTATAAGAACCAAAAATCATCACAGTGCAGTTTTACATCACCTCTCTCAGGTTTCTCCCTGGAGCTCTTGCAACAACAGGTTGGTGAGCCAATCAGAAGAGCAGTTCTGAGCCTCTCTTCTGATTGGCTGACTGTTTTCTGAGTGAGCAAATGAAAATATAGCAGATTTCAGGTAAACACTCAGAGAAACCAAATCCTGAAAGGTTGGATGGTGGGTCCAGGGCGTGGCTGAGGGTGCTGACTGCTTTGTTGTGACATCACAAAGTCACAAAAGTCCTGACAGCTCATTTTAAGGCTCAGTTTCTGAATATAGGCTGTGTGCATTTCTCTGTGGACTGAGGCTTTGATACTTTCACAGTGTTAATATAGAACCTAGACCTGCTTTATAATCAAAAAAGACATGGACATCTCATTTTATACCACAGGGGGCCTTTAAATTGTCTTTTAATGTAAGATGGCGAGAGAAATGTAGAGAAAATATGTAATATTACATTTCTCTTTTTTCTTCATCACATACAGGGAAAACACATTATTTTCAATTCCAGTCATAAAGCTTGGAGTTTAATACAAGGAGGGAGGTTGGTAAACCTCTTGTAGGCCCTGTAGCAGTAATCAAACAAAATGTTAAGCTGTATACTTAAATTCAGTAGTTTTAGGACCTGATGTTGTGTTTCCTTTAAGGAGTTTATCAGTTACCAAAAATTGTTGCTAATTACCTTTCTGTTGATTGACTGGTTCATTAATGGATTCCACAAAATAACAAATGAAGAAGATGTGTGGATAAACTGCAAAACAAAACAAAAAAACTCATCAGAGTAAGTTGGAAATGAACAGGAAGTATCTGTTTGTAAGTCAGTAAGAAATTCCAGTGATGAAGACAGTCCTCTTCAGAAACCATATACAAACACATTCATGTGGACATCATGAAATTAGATCTGTGTCAAGAGCAGCGAGAGGTCCAAGTGGAAAGTAAGGAGGCTGAAAGCGCTGACTGGGGATAGATTGACAGGAAAATAGATGGGAAAGGACAAGAGGCCGAATAGTCCACTGCAGTGATAAATATACAGAGAGGGAGGAAGAGCGAGGTCAGTACAACAACGGACCAACAGAGTGTAATTAGGGAAGAGAGAGAGAGGTCAAGCAAATAATACACAACTAGAATATGAGTAGGAGAGAGAGAGAGAAAGAGCGTGATTATACTGCAAAAAACTAAGAGCACAATAAGGAGAGAAACGTCCCATGTATACACAAACACCCCACAATTAGGAGAGGGAGAAAATGAAAGAGGCATGTTGAAGCTGAGCGTAATTGGGAGGAAATGAGAGGGAGGAGAAAGAGAAAGAGGCTGCAAGTGTTTGCACGCAGTCATCTGGAAAAGGAAGAAATTAGTCTCTGAAGCGGACAAGTTCCCTGTTGGTTTAGTGTGAGGAAGAAGAGC
Organism: Trachinotus anak; assembly: GCF_046630095.1. Taxonomy (NCBI): domain Eukaryota; kingdom Metazoa; phylum Chordata; class Actinopteri; order Carangiformes; family Carangidae; genus Trachinotus; species Trachinotus anak. The sequence goes on from NW_027273865.1 coordinate 403,363, forward strand.
CATCCTGATGCAGTTTACACGCTCATCCTGTGTTAAGTGAATCCATGAGGTACTATGGACTTTTCATAGTCATGACTAAGATGTGATTTATTGTGTTTCCTTGATGAGCAAGGAAAAGAGGACAAGAAGGAGAGACCGTCAGTTATCACTCTAAGTATGAATATATTAGCACAGATACATGATATAGTAAACAGCTACAATACAATGCAACCATTAGAGTTTAAGTTTACAGCTTAAACTCATATGTTACCCATAATTACATTTGCTTTTTTTCATATGCAAATAATGAAATTTCAGTTCTCATATTTTAGCTTAGAGCATCTGGTAATACTGAGCACTGATTGGATTCCCCTGCTGTCTCTGTCCCAAATTTAAAGGTCCCATATTTGAACTTCTCCACTGTTTTATTTGAAATGTTGATCTCCATAAGAAGATATATTTGTGGTTTTAAGAACCAAAAATCTTCTCAGTGCAGTTTTACATCTCCTCTCTCAGGTTTCTCTCTGGAGCTCTGGCAACAACAGGTTGGTGAGCCAATCAGAAGACAGGATCTAAACCTCTCTTCTGATTGGCTGACTGTTTTCTGAGTGAGCAAATGAAAATATAGCAGATTTCAGGTAAACACTCAGAGAAACCAAATTCTGCAAGGTTGGATGGTGGGTCCAGGTGGGTGGGGCGTGTCTGAGGACGGCAACTGCTTTGTTGTGACATCACAAAGTTACAGAAGTCCTGACAGCTGGTTTTAAGGCTCAGTTTCTGAATATAGGCTGTGTGCATTTCTCTGTGGACTGAGGCTTTGATACTTTCACAGTATTAATATAGAACCTAGACCTGCTTTATAATAAAACACATGGACATCTACCTTAATACAATATGGGACCTTTAAAATGTACCTGACTACACTACAGGTTTGTTAGGTAATATGGGGCCAGGGACACTGTGTGCTGTCAGTATAACCCTTCACATAGATTAGAATGGAAATACTGGCAGTACTTTTTAACAATTTCATGGGTATGAACAACACTTTCCCATCCCCAAAGGTCACTATGGTAATAAAGATTTCCTGATGTGAAAGACACAAGGATGATGTCAGGGATGTTAGGATAAACACTATTCTCCATGGCCCTAGACCACTCCATTTTATTTATATTGCCTCAAATCATAAATTCTAAATTTGCCTTAAATGGCTCCACAGGTTTTACAGGATTTGAGATCTTCTATCCTTAGACCATCAATTCAGATAAGGGAAAACTCAGCAAAAAAAAAAAAAAAAAACTTCAGTGGAGAAAAAAACGAAGAAACCTCAGGAGGAGCTACAGTAAGAAATCATCAGCACCTTAAACGATTTTTTGGAACAACTTTGTTTGGTTTCTAGAGAGTCACAGATTAGGAAATGTGCCATCCTGGTCAACAGGGAAAACATGTTCAGTTAATTAGAGCTGTAAGAATTTATGTAGATGAAACAATGGTTTGTACTATATTCTCAAGGAAAAATGCCGAGGGGAAAATAACAAAATAATTTTTCAAGTTATTTGAAGTCAAGTAATTTGCTAAATACGCTGAGGACATCAAAGGTTTTCAAATCAGTGCCATGTAGAAAGTAATGACTTGTAAAGACAGAGAAACATCTCCCTTAATCATATACATTTCACTCTAATTTGAATTATGGGCCACATAATTCACACAATTCTCTTTTTCTCTTTCTAAATATCAGTCACACTATGGTGAAATTTGTTGCTTAGTTATAATGATTACCAAACAATCTCTGAGAACTCCTGTAAATTGGAGATTGATTCCTGGAGAGCTGCCACGATCAACTGAGGAATTACATGCACGTCTTTACTTTATCTTTTGAGTCCTGTTGGTCCAAGTTGCATTTGCACCACAAATGACACCAGAGGTCGCTTGGATTCGGATCCATAAGTCTTTTCAAGTCTTGGTGCAGTTGTTTGGTCTACCAGCCTAAATGAACCAAACCACTGACAAACACACCACAGTTTCTCACACCAAACAGGTGTTATGGCACTTGCTTTATTTTATTAGCCTATGTATCATAATGATTTTATTAAGAAAAGATGATTGTTTACAATATTAATGTACTGGTTCTGTATGTAAGTTATCTGTTGTGATTTAAGTGCACATTCTGCTGAATGGTTGGCCAGTAGCTCTATATGTTCCACCGTCTGTTCCCAAACAAACTGTGTGTTGATGTAAGTGTTTCTGTGACACATACTAATGGGTACGGTGGAGAAGAGAGCTCAACACACTGCAGCTTAAGAAGAAACAGACAAAACATGAGCAAATTAAGGAAACATCTTCATTCGTTTGACAACACGTGCGCTGCAGATACCAACACAACCAAGACATTACAACAAATACACAACAAACACACAACACTCACACAACATATACTGTTCATGAAAACATGTACAAACAAATATCTTGGCTCTTCATGCATGGGAGTGGTAATTATCAATGCATGTGCTTTCTAATGAGGAGTGGAAGGAGAACACAGCTCTGTGTGTGTGTGTGTGTGTGTGTGTGTGTGTGTGTGTATTTATGCAGCTGCATTTCCTCTGATTATGGGCAGATGAAACGCATATTTTACATTTGTATTTAATATGTGTTGTAAGAGTAGTGGTCTTTTCCCTGTTTCTTTTCTAACAGTTGCACTCATTTACATTTTGAAGCTACCCAGTGAAACCACAGCCTGATCTCTGGACCACTGAACAGTTGGGGCAAGTGCTGCAATGTGGCACATGTGATAAAATATCCCACTTGAGCTGTTGTAGTGAGAGGCCAGTGAAATATCCAGGGTTATAGTCTCTTATTCCATTTTTTCTAACTTGAGCTTAAATGTTTTTAAAGCAGGAATGTATATGGTGTTTCAGTCAGTGTTAGTTTGGTGATTACAGAGTTCATCCTTCAAGCTTTGACTTTAATTTAGCACCATATTTCTAATTTAGAGTGATGGGTTCAGTGTTTTTATGAGAACCACAGAGTAGGGACTCAAAATGCAGTACTCTCAGGTGTAGGTAAAAAGGCAGGGTCTTTATTACAAAAACAGGTTTGGTACACAGGAGTCAGTCAGGACAGTTCCAGTGGGCTAGGCAAACTCAAGGTCAGGGAAAAACTGATCAAAAAATCACTGAGGCAAAGATACAGGTGCAACACATTAGGGGCGGCGTTGACAATCACAGGAGCACTAAACACACAATGGCAGGAAGTGTAAACTGGGAGTGAAAGGTTAGACATACCAAAATAAAACAGGAAGAGACTCATAACCAACAAAAAACTGAAAACATGACCTTAAGGTGCTTTTGTTGGGTTTACATGTGTGCTGTTGTGGCACAGTTGTAGCCTAATTGGGGCAGTGTCAAAAGCTCTAACTTTAAATGGGTCTCAGTAGGAGTTTATTTTGAGCCACACCGGCAGCACCAGTGGCTCTGGGGATGGCCATGTCAGGTCTGTCTGTCGGTGCACCTCTTTGGTTCAGACTCAGATATTTCTACTAGTATTGCATGTAGCGTGCCAAAATATTTTAGTGAAGTATCTCAACAAGATGGACTGGTACAAGCACTTATGGTTCCCACACAATGTCTCCTAATGTCTGAGCGGTGCTGTTGTATGGATTAGCACAGATTATTTTACAGACATTCATATCATCTTCAGGGTAAATTATAATCACTTTGTTGATCCCTGACTTTTAGTGGCATCATCAGGTCAGAATTTAAATTTGTTGAGTATTTTAGTTTAAACCAAATACCTGCAAAACTAATGACATTCCCATCAGCCTCAGCTGTGCTTTGTGTTTAATTATAACTAGCAAATACCATGCTAACATACTAAACTAAATATGGGAAATATCATAACATTAGATTGATAACGTGAGCTTGTTATCCAGGCTGACTTCATCATTTACCTCAAAGCACCACTGTGACTAATTACAGCCTCAGAGAGCTGCTGGTGTAAGTGTAGATTCTGCGTGGTGTGGTTTTCATTCCCATGCCCACGTTAACAGGTTAGAGTGGACTCGCTGTCTGCCACTGCAGTGCAGGATCTGGAGATCGTCTCACATATTTTTCACACACGATGTGTGCAGCTGTGCACCATCCATTCAGTTAGCCTACTGGTGGCCATTACCCAAGGCAAACTCTGTGCAGATAGAGCAGACATGCATGGATGTGAACACACACACACACACACACACACACACACACACACAAACACACGCCAGCTGCAGCAGTTCAGTGACCCAACACAGGCTGTGTGCTCCCAGCATTAGACCCTGTTCAGACCTGGTACTAACATCCATCTCAAGTGAGCCAATCACAAGTGGTCAGCTCTAAACACACCCAGGACATATTGCGGATGTGTTTGAGATCCGATCACTCCGATGACATTGGGAGGTGGTCTGGGCTTCATGTGGCCACATTCTTTGAGCAGTGTGAAGGCAAATGTGTCCTGGGCCACACTGAAGGACCGCCTCCTCTACTGACGTCCTCTGACAGTGTCATTTTTCCCAACACAGTTTCATAATGAACTGAAAATATTTTACTATTTCGAATGGATAAAACCTTATTTCACTGTAGAGCTGACAACAGACCCTGTTGGACTGGCATGTATGAACACTCGTACTTGGAGCTGACCACTTGTGATCGGATCACTGTAGACGTGTGTTAATGCCAGGCTGGAACAGGGCCTTGGTCTGGTTTGTTGTAATATTTTTTTCCCCAGAAATATTTCCACAAGAGGAGGAAGATTTTGTTGACAAATGTCAAGTTATTTAATTCTGTCTGTACTCACAGTCGAGGTCTGTTGTTTAATTCATGTCCGTCTGGGCTCCTTAACTTTGGTAACACTTAAAGAGGTGAGCAGAGAGCTGCCACTGTGTCTGAGTCTCAGCAGCCTGACGAAGAATATGTGCTCTGTGAATGAGCTCAGCTGCGGTGTTAGCTCCTCTGCAGGATGACTTTTTTTGAAGCGTTCTTACAAACTGTTGGGTTTCTCATCTTTGGTGAATGATGGACTTGATCTTGAAGTGTATTTAATTTACAGTTATCTGTAGCTGCTGAAGCCACAGACCTCCTCTCTCTTTGAGCTCACTCTCATCACTCGATGTCAACCCGAGTCGGTGCTGTTGACATTCACCACCTCTGGGTGAGTGCAGGGTCACTACGACTGATGTAACATAAACAAATTCATAAAGAGACGTCAGCCAATGGAGTTGTCAGGAGAAAATAAATGAAAAACATCACAGTGGCAGCTTCGCCTCCTCTGTGCATTTGATAAGAAAGACTGTGAGAGCAGCCTTCATTCGTCTGCAGAGCTCAGTTCTTCACCCTGTGGCCGGAGGTTCTTTAAATAAATTGCATCAAGAGCTCTGCAGTGTTTTTAAAGTGCTACTTCATGGCCTTTGCGGATGCATTATGACCATATATGTATGCATGTATGCAGCTATCTGTTCTGCCTGTGATCGCAGTGCTCCTTCATCCAGCAATTATAGATCCATCTACATCTTTGCAGCAAGTGTTTGCATTTGCAGCCATTCAGATGTGGGCCGAGGATGCAGGAACGGCCTGAAAGTAGATTTTTCTGTCACTGACATACTTCTCCATCCTCTCAGCCTGTGTAAAAAACAATGAGATGCTTGCTGTTGTTTGCTCTATTAGATTTTTGCCATGGGAACAGCAGGTTTTTCAGAGGATGACTTGGGGAATTACAGCTACAGTATTTCGTCTAGAGCCGAACTGTGATTACAGTCAAGGGATTGTCAAATATTTACAGCCAGAAATGCTTTTTAAAAAAGGCTTCAGAAAGGCTGCTGCTCATCAACATCTATAGACTTTAAATGTCTGTCCGTAGTGTGTTTCTCATTGTCATCATAGTTCATGAGGGTTCAGCTACATCTTTGGTACTGACACCAAAACGACTGCATTACCAGGCCTTCAAGTTGTTTGTCCACCAGTGTGTCACAGAGGTGAAGCACAGCTACATGAATACACAAGTGGTGATGGAAACTGACCTGACTGCAGTTCATAACAAACTGCAAAAGCCGCAGCTTTTTCGTCTTAGTAAATGAGAGACCTTTTATGTAGCTCGCTGTAGGAAGCAGCCTTAAGAGAGGATTACTTTCTTGGCCAGTGGATATCATGCAATTGACTTTTTCATTTTATTACACCTCCGTGCCAGCGACAGCCAGAGATGGATATCTCAGTAAGGTCAGTGTGACCTCACAGAACACTTTTTAGCCATTACTCAAGAATTCACACAGCAAGTATGACAAAAACTTCACATAAATAGTTAATGTTTTATGACTCCAGATAAATAGGGATGTGATCTGAAACTAGTCTGAGAGGTGGAGGCATACGACCAAGGCGTGGAGGTAATTCTAGTTTAAGTTACTTGGTCTGTGGCAGTCAAAACCTTGAGCTAGGAAGCAGGTGAACTTAAGAATATCAGCAGTGGAAACCAGGCGAATCAGAGAGTCTGGCTCTGTCCAAAGGTAACACAGTCTGCCCACCTTCACCTCTGAAGCACACTAATTAACACATTGTATCTCATTTGCTTAATCCATGGAAAAGCCAAAGAATAAAAACAACAATTTGCCCTTTTTCACGAAGGGTTATACACCAGACTATTTCTTAGCAGGGACCAGTAACTTCCTGGAGTCTCAGATGGTTCCCAGCAGCTGTTCCAAGCCAAGAGACACATAATCCCCTGTAATACTGCAAACTGTCGCACTTACACTGTTGTTTTTGTACAAATGAAACAAATGAGATGCAATGTGTTGATTAGTGAGCTTTAGATGTGCTGGTGGATTTTACTACCTAAGCTAAGCTTGGTGAACAGACTAACTGCTAGAATACTTAAAACAGCGCAAATGTGATGTTGTGATGTTCAGCAGACTCACAGAGGGAATCCAAAGGGCATAAAAACACGAGGGGCACAGTTTGTAATTCAGGCATCATGTTTGGTTAAAAAAAGGCATGTTTGAGATCAAATCCCAGCAAAATACAGCATGCACTGCAACAACTCTATCTGAATGTGATATATTTTTGCAGCAACAGAGATTCCTAACATTGCAGTGTGGTGAGTCAGGACAGGAGAAATCATTTTCTCCTGTAAATCCTGAGCCTCTCCTCTGGACCTTGCACTTTATCCCCCATGTCGTGACGCTCTATAGTGACAGTCAAATAAACCTAAACAAACCTGACTCTATTCACAGCAGATTCCCCGACTCCAAAATACTGAAATATGAGGTCATTTTGTTTTCATTTCCTTGTTGCCACAGTGACCAGATGGATTCAGACTTATTTGAAGATGAGTGCTGATTGATTTTGCTGTGAGGAACATATTGTCTATCTTGTGAAAAACCTGAATGGCTACAGTTTAGTAGGTGCTATTTTCAATATGACGCTTGACTTGACCTTTAGGAATACTGTGAGACGTGTCAGTGGGAGACACAGAGATACAAAGGCAGAGGGTGATGTGATGTATAACTGTACAGTGGCTACTACATGGCGGAGAGACAGAGCTGTGCAGGGTGAAAGAGCGCAGCAATAACAGAGACAGCTCAGAGATGGGAGATTATTTTGTGGTGAACTTTAAGTGTCTTCAGTCCTGATGAATTCCTCCGTAACGAATGTCTGAATGCGTTGTGTCAACCTTCAGCCGAGACCTTTACATCAGTGATGGAGTGAGGGAAGAGCGAGGGTGGAGGGCGGTGAGAGAAAAAACCTGATGTTTAGTGTCACAGACAAGGTCACAATTACACACTGACACACACCTGAGGATGGTAAAGGACCTAACTTCATCCACTGTGCTGTGTCAAGGCAACGGTTTACAGCCACATATGTCAGAGAGCATTAAATACACAACATGCACTCATTATACACACTTCATACACACATACACACCTAACCCTAACCCAAAGAAGATATGTAGTTTTGACTGCAAACTCAGCTTAAGTAGCTACTGTATAAACAGTACCTGTATCTGTTCCTAAATGATATTTTAGGAACCTCTGGAAGCATCATAGTTGAGCACAACACAGAAACCAACCAGACAACCAGTATGTAAACACTGGTGTCCTTTCCTGTGCGTGGCATTTACAGCGCGTGCACTGTTCCCCCGATCCGCTGACTCGTATCAGACGAGCTCACCTTGCAGAGCAGGAGGTCATCTCTCTGTCCATCTCCAACCAGCCATCCCTCTCAGCAGATAAAGAGCTATTGACAGAGTGAAGAAGAGGCTCCATTGACCCGGTAATAGAGGTCAGAACCTTGTGGAGAGGGACGGAGGGTTTGAACTCTCTGGGTCTTGTGTTGTTTGCCAAATCAGAGTTGGTTCTGGTTCAAACAGGTTCTATTATTATAGGTTCTATATATTTTTACAACCTGCAGTGTTGCCAGCGTATTAACTTAGATTTAGATACTTGTTTCTAACAAGACTGTGTATAAACCTGGTACATTACTGCACCATGTATGGATCCCAACCGGGGGCTTAGGGCCACATCTCTTGTTACAGACAGTCTACTGAGCTGCTCTGGTTTCCCACCTGCTCTGGAAATGCAGGGAAGAGAACGAGCACTTCCACTTCACTGAGCCTCGTCACCATTACAGCAAAGAAACAACTTTTTTTGCATGTATCATTATCACTAAAGGAGGCAGAGAAATAACTAAACATGAGACACACTGAGCAGAGAGAGCAGGAGAGAGGGAAGTCCTCGCTAACTGCTAAAGAAACCAGCAGATCTGAATAACACGTAAACAACAGAAACACCAGGAACAGGAAATGAGGCAATACACTTACTGTAGCAGAGTAATGCAGTACCTTTAACATGGCAAACGGGAGCAACTGAAAACGAGGCTTTGTACTAAAATACCACTATGACCAATTCTACATATCAAACAGAGGAAGGTAGAAATAAAGACCTGTGTCTAATAAAAGTGTGGTACGTTCTGGAGTTGATCTTTTAAGTAAATATAGCTGAAATCACAGCCCAGTCTTTGTCTTAAATTTATATTTTTGGTTATTTTGTCAGACAACAGTACATTTATAAAAATCAGGATTTGAACATAGGGGGTCCAGCCACATAGAAGGTTTTGACCTAGTCTTTGGTTTCTTGTTAGCAGCCTAGACATGTTGTAAGTCACAGGGTGTTAACAATAAATAAATGTAAACATTAATCTTATTGTATACATTGTTTCCATCCTCAAAGTAAAGATTGTCCACGCACTGAAATTTTCAAGCTCCCAAATGTTTTAATGAGGCAGAGGAGTAAAGGAGGCAAAGGAGGCAACATTTTAACCTACAAGCTCCTGGACAGTGTCCTGGGGTTGCAGGTACACATAATCTACCTTCTTTTACATTTTCTTGGCAGCTTGAGAGCAACTACCTGGTGATAAAGTTGAAAAGGATTTACTTGATATGATTTGACGAGGAGAACCTGAATGCACCAGACCCTGAATATGGACCCAGTTCATCTTTGTCCATCTACCATATTTCCACCTCTCAAAGTATTTTGTGATACCGGACAGATCCTTGAAGATAAACTATAGTATAAACAGCTGAGTCATATGTCATAAAAAACGATTCAGTTTCTGAACACACATAATAAAAAAGACAGAGTGAATTGCACAAAGTTTAATCCATATATGAAATGAATGTTAATAAATGAACTTTTTGCATTGGATGCTTGATTGAGCATCATTCCATATCTTAAGATTTGATCTTTTTTTTTTTTTTGAAAAAGGTATTTTAGAAAATCTGTGTTACGCCTACAACTGCAGACTGGGTGAAAAAGCTAGTGACACTATTTGTGGATCATTGTTAGAGACTAAAAGTAAACACTAAAATAAAATCCCCTCAGGTTTACCAGCTCTTAGAGCAGAACTTAATCACAAGTAATAAAGAGTTTTTATGTGGCTGTGGTCAGACAGTGAGCTCTGCCATCATCAGCGGTGGATGACTCAGACTCAACAATACTCGATATTTAATAAAAGGCCAAAGTCAAGCCAATATATCAGCACATCTGCCTCACCCTGCATTTCTCCCTCCACTCTCACACCATCTGTTGTTACGTGACTCGCTGGTGGAAAAATACTGCACACACATGCACACACACACTTCAGCATGTGTGTATATTAATGTTTGTGCTCATTATCTGTGAACCCATCTCTGGGGATGATTGCTCACCTAATTAACTGACATGTATACAAATGAAACCTGATCACTGACCCATATCCCTCTTTTTCTCCTCTCTCACACTTTCTTTTGCTCTCTCTCCCTATTTTCTCTCTCTCTCCGTCTCTCTGTGTCCTTTGGTTCATTTGGTTCATCTCTCTCTCTCTCTCTCTCTCTCTCTCTCTCTCTCCCTCTCTTTCTCCCTCTGTCCTTGAGCCTATGTGGGATGTGGTACTTCATATTCAAGTGAGACGTTTGGTGTGTGTAGATCTGTTTTTGTCACTCATGCGTCCCTGTGGGAGTTTGCAGTGAAGATGCTTATAGGTATTGTTGCCTCTGTCTTTGCTGCGACAGGTTTAAAACAACATCAAAGGTGAAAGATTCTCATCTGTTATTCTCTCTCTGTCTCTCTGCAGCCTGCCAGTGAGTAGGAGCTCTATGTGGATCAAGAGTTAAGGAGCACCTGAGACTAGTGGTGAGTTTGCTCTCCTTCCTGCCTTGTTTTTTTTTTTCCTGGTCATATTAGCTTCCTTTGAGAATCGCAGTAATTGGGCCTGACAGTGCCATCCACAGCAGACAGGGGAGCAGAGGTGTGGTGTCAAAGAGCAGAAGTGTGGGTCGTGTATTGCTGAACACAGACTGTGTAAGATCGGATCCACTTCACCTGCAGCATGTCACACAATTATAGAGTTTTCTGGCTGTGAAATGTATCTTATAGAAGCAGCACTGTGTCTCCAAACTAACACACTGTTGAGGTTACAGTCTGTGCTGTTCAAGACAGATGTGTTTTTTTCACCATTGCAACTTAGCAATTAGCAATGTCTATCATTCCCTTGTTCTCCTATTTTCTTGCAAGTACTTGGTGTGAGTTGGCCAGCAGCTAATCTTAACATAGGCCACATAAACATCAGCACACGTCACCAGCTGATCCTCTGCTCACGAAGTTGTGACCGATCATTTAAACGGACTCTTCTGGTGACTGAGGACAGACTTGACCCCACTTAAACGCACCATGTGTAAGACATCTTGATTTTTCAGTTTGGTAACATAACAAACTTTAATCCTGCCAACAAAAGCTCTGATTGGTTCAGGTTGTTCTTCCTACAGCCAATCCTGAGAGCAACACCCGGGCTGCGGCCAAAAGGTTAAAATGATCTGCTTTCCTAACCACTGCTCCTTAACCTTGATGGAAAATGTCATGAGGTCAAGGAAAGACGTGAAGGAGAGTTCATAAGGACGTAGGAAAAGACAATTGCAGTGCTGAGAGAATCTGACTGCATTTACACTATGATTTTTTTAAAACCAACTTTATTTATAACACATGAACAATGAAGCTCCTTTTCTAACCACAAACACAAAGCAAACAGGCGTTGAAATGTGGAAATAAGATAAGATGAAAGGAATGCACAAGTAGAAAGAGTTGAGACATTAAAATCATGATGATGATGAAGATGAAATGCTTGTTCTTCATGACAATGCCGATTTGAAGGAGAATAAATCTATATTCATGGATTTGGAGCTCAGCCAATCAGAGAAGGATTTCCATTTGTTTTGGATTATGTCACCAACATAAAACAGATGCTCTGTTGTTTCCACATTTGTGGGTCTGATGTGGTAAAACTACAATCGACCGTTGTTTTAAATTCAGGGACAGCAATTCCTCCTTTCCTTTCTCAAAAGAAGGTCCAGTGTTTCAGGTCCAGGAGATGAGATAGGAAACACTGAGAGGCAGACATATTGAGAGAGCGAGAGAAGCAGTATCTACAGTTGCAGCTGAATGTCTTCAGTGAGACTGTGTTGTACCCAATGGAGGCAAATTATATGTTAATGTATGTTTCTCACCATAATGGAGATGAATGGTCTTTCCCTGAGAGACGTTCAGTGGCAGCGCTGCTTGTGTGTTTCCAGGTGGAGAAACATTTCTACATAACATTTTAGATCAGTGCATGTTCATATTTTCATGGTCTGCGTCCTGCTGCACCTACACCTTCACACTTTTATTACATTGTGTAATGAAGAGCCGACATGAAAGTGACTTGCAGTTGTCTGACAAAAGGGGCTTTTAGACTCACACTCAAATGAATACACACACACACACACACACATACACACACACACACACACACACACAGACACACACACACACACGTACAAAGAGAAACATACTGTGCTTTAATCACACAGTGGACATGAAGTATATTGAGACATATGTTACAATATCAAGATCAACAATATCAGACATACGAACACACACAGGTACACACACGAGTCACACGTGCGTGTCAACCAATGACCAAGAGGCTGAGGGCTTGAAGGGCTAAAGCAATGTATTCTGGGTAACAGCAAAGGTAATGGCTCATTAGTTGCATCCCACGGCAATCCAGCCAAGTGGTGATGAATGGGCATTGTTGGGGGGTCATTACTGTGCTGTGCTTTCTGTGTTGTGTTGTACTGTGTGTGTGTGTGTGTGTGTGCATGTGTGTCCTTGTATTACGTGGTACTAGTTATGTATTTATGTAATCTATTTGTTCGCATGTGTGTATGGTGCAGATAATTTGGTTTCTTTACTTTGTTCTTATATGTGTGGGCAAGCGGTGTGGTGCATAACTACCTGTCCTACCTGCCTGTGTGGTAATTAATAATCATGTTCAGAGTGTGTGTGTGTGTGTGTGTGTGTGTGTGTGTGTGTGTGTCTTCTCACCCTGAGCTCACTGATGGAGCTCAGAGCTCATGTCAAGTTATCAGGAATCCCGAGGGAAACCACAACAGGACTCATTTACTGTCTCCTCATGGACCACCACCCCCCAACACCCTCCACCCACCTCAACACACAGTGTGTGTGTTTCTGTGTGTGTGTGTGTGTGTGTGTGTGTCAGCATGCGTAATTGATGCAGCTGATGACTCTCAGAGGCGTGTTTCCAGTAATAGAGAGCTCATATAAAGGACGTATTACCATATTTCAGACAGTGAAATAGTGGGGGAGGTTAAAAATGGAAAACCTCTGTGGTCTCAGCTCTGACTCTCAACAATGTTTATAGATTGATTTTAGATCAGATTGATCCCAGTTTTCTTCCATTTTTAAAGTTTCACATGTTTACAATCTACGACACATGTGAGGTTCTTTTAAGACACATTGTGATCTTGTCCTTTGGATACATTTTTTCCATAGACTGTAAATAAAGATGGACGCAGCCTCCCTGACGTCACCCACAGCTTTCTGAAGAGCAGTTTTAAAGCTCAGAGTGGGCAGCACCGCTGTCACCATCTTGGCAGTGCCCGACTCCGCCTCACTCCCGGCTAATCCAAAAATGGGAAAAGAGGTGGGCCACAAGTGGAGCCGACACTTCAGTGCATGCTGATTTGTGGCAAGAAAACACTCACCCATCTGTCACTCAAAGTGTCCACGCCCTCAGTTATGGAGAACTTTAAGACTTAATCAAATGTAAACAGGTGAGTTATATAAAAATTCACCCCCTGTACAGTTGTCATGAAGGAGGAAAATAGCTACAGAGACCAAAACCGTTTTTTGTACCAGACTGTAAACATGTTTATTTCTGTGAAGTTGGACATTTTAACAGGGGAGTCTATGGGGATTGACTCACTTTTGGAGCCAGACTCAAGCGGCCTTTCGAGAAAGAAAGTTTTTGACACTTTAGTGTTGGCTTCATTTTTCAGCCTCAGAGGTTGTTGCTCGGTTTTTTTCCTTGTTTTCTTCGAGGGTCTGTGCTTGATTGGGAACCACCGCCTGTGAAGCTCCTGAATGAGTTTTGTTTGGTGCTGGTTGGTTTTTGTAGATGAGGCTAGTATTAGCATTTTGGATGTTGGAAAAGTAAGTGCTAGGTGAGACAGATGCATCTGTCAAATTACATTACCTCCTGTACTGTTTAAGCTGCTGGAGAGGAGAGGAGAGGAGAGGAGAGGAGAGGAGAGGAGAGAAAACAAGGAGTAAGGAAAGGAAAGAGTGGGGATAGTAATACAACACAGGATGTAAGAGAGGAGGCAAATGACAGGAGAGGAGCTTTGTGAAGGAAAAGAAAAGAGATAACAGGAGAGCAGAGGGAATGAAAAATAAAAAAAAATGCCTTTGGGTAAAGAGACATGAGAATATCACCAAATATAAATGTGATTTTCTTCATTCTCATTTTATCATCACATCTCATAGTGTGCACCTACTCAGTGAAATGCTTTTCATAGCTTGCAGTGCTTCAAGCTAAATACGACAAACAAGATTCATTGTAAGATGCGTCTTTGCCCTGCTGCAGCACAAATGCTGAAAAGTAGTGTGAGGGAAATCACGCTTCGACCTGGAGGCTGCTGAGTCAGCTCCCTGAGCTGATCTGACAAATCTGTGCAGGGAATTAAAGAAAATGTTTCTCTATCTTTCAAAACTAGTGTTGAAGTGGTTGAGTGAAGTTTGTAAGTGCTTTAGTGGAGTTCCTTGGTGGGAAGCAGTAAAAAAGAAAGAAGACAAATGGTGTGTGACTGTGTTTGTGCTGGATACACTCCCTGGCTGAATAAAAAAACATTCCCTTCAACTTCCATCAATAGACTACTTTTTTTACTGCACATTTAAATTCTGTTAACATCATTATTCCCTCCTGTCAATGAGAGCTGTTGTAGCTGGAAATTAAATGTCTATCCATTGGAACTGTGATAAATTATTCATGAGGCTTTTTTAACTAGTGCGCCTGTACAGGCATTTAGACTGAAAACAAAAAGTATCATTGAGTACTGTGCATAATGCCTTATGAGATTTAACAGACTCTGACTGAACAGAAGACAAGCAGGTGAAAAAAAGGCTTGTCTTTCATTCAAAAAGAATACATTTTACACTTTGTGCATCAACAAAGTCAAAGAAAAGATGGAAATCAGTCTGAGAGTTTGTTCTGTATAATGTGTTGTTTTTGTCTTAAATATAAAAGGCTCCATATTTTACACTTTTCCAGTGTTTAATTTGAAGTTTTGATATCCATAAGGAGATATATTATATGCTTTGTTGTGACATCACAAAGTTCCAGAAGTCCTGATGGCTGGTTTTAAGGCTCAGTGTCTGAATACAGGCTGTGTGCATTTCTCTGTGGACTGAGGCTTTGATACTTTCACAGTATTAATATAGAACCTAGACCTGCTTTATAATCACAAACACATGGACATCTACCTTTAAACTGGATGGACCTTTAAAGAGTTTATGTGGTGCATGTTCAGCTACTTCACTCAGTCTGCTGGAACAATGCCAGGGCATCATGGACGTCTTTTTGTTTGTCTTTCAGTTTAGCAAAAATTGTCCACATTGACTGACATACACCATGTTAGAAGTGTACTGCATCCATGTTTGATCATTACTGTATCTCTGGCAGATACTTAAAGCCACTTAAAGCCTTTTTGATCCTCCGTGATCCAGTAAACAAAAGCAATAGAGACAAACTAAGCCTCATTTCTTCACATTGACTCAGCACTGAATTCAACTTCCCAGATCTGTTTCTTTGAGATGTAAAATCAATAAAGTTCAAAATGATCAGACAGTAATAGAGTTTATTGATGTCAGTCTTTTCCAGAGTTGTTTTTCTACCTACATCTGATATGTAAGATAAAATAGATCAACTTTGATCCTGTATTCACCCTTGTTGGGTTGTTCCTAATCAGTGACAAGCCCTGATTTGTTAAATTACTCAAAGAGTTCTTTCATCACTGTGTCTCTCAGACTGACTGAAAACAGACACCATCGTTCCTACTCATAAGATTTAATGTGAGTGTGTGATACATTTACAGACCATTTTTTACAAAAATACACCACCGGTCAGAAGTTTTTCCAGCTGTTATCTAAATTTACATAATTCAAGGTCTCAGTGTTTCTGGAATTAAAGGACCAGTGTGTAGGAGTTTGAAGGATCTATTGTCAGAAATGTAATATAGTATTCATAATTATTTTTTCATATTGTACAATCACTTGAAACTAAAAAAACAGTTTCCATTGAAATGCTTGAGGCATCCCATTAGATGCCACTAAGTCCTGCACACTAGTC
The DNA here is from genome assembly GCF_046630095.1 of Trachinotus anak. Classification (NCBI taxonomy): domain Eukaryota; kingdom Metazoa; phylum Chordata; class Actinopteri; order Carangiformes; family Carangidae; genus Trachinotus; species Trachinotus anak. Next base: position 419,574 of record NW_027273865.1, read on the forward strand.
CTGAGCACAGTCATGACTATGAAGGGAAAGTTTGACATTTGAGATTTACGTGGTTAGTAGGTTATAGTCTACAGTCTCTAATATGGTCTATCCTCAAAAATACCACAATTAGATAGTAAAGTTTCCACCTGCAGTGTGGCTGCACAGTTGTACACAGAGAGACAAAATATACACAACCAAAAACAGAAAGCAGGCTTGTATCCACATTCAGACTGACAACAGCAGAATCACACGCACAGCTGTAATTCCCTGACTGAGGAGCTGTTTGGCAGCAGCCTGAGGACTGAAACTGCCTTTAGACCAGAACACAATGGAAGAACACTCAGGATGCAGAGCAAACACGCAGCCCAGGCCTCGGTTTTCTTTCGCTGCTACTTCTTCAGTCTCTTTCTCCTTGACATTTTCCTTTTACGCCCTATTTATCCTCAATTTACACACTGGTTTCACGTATGCTGTCACATTGTAGTCACTCAGCCAATGCTCTTATCCAGAGTGACCTATTGTACAGTAAAAGCACCAGGACTATTAGCTTCTGTTCCTATATGATTGGTGTTGTAAACACATGCTTACACCCAGCTTCCTGACAATATTCCTTGTGGCTCTGACCTAATGACATAAGAAGAGAGGAAATACTGGAAAAAGAAGCGAGTGGAGGATGAAGAACTGTGAAGACTTCTGTTTCCTGAGTCTTATCATGGTGAGTTCAGCAGTGACTGTGAAAGATGGAAGGTTTATCAGTCATTCAGAGAGTTTAGATATTGTCAGGCAGTCTGTCTGAAGGCAGAAGAACATTAATCCATGCAGAACCAGTGAAAACAATGAATTCACACAGGATGAGCTCAGGATCCAGACACGGATTTCCACCTTTTACAAATTCAATAAACCAGCTTGACAGACAATGGAGATGTCTCTGATGTATTGCTACTTGAGGAAAAAGTCAGTTGGTTTGCAGATGAAGTTCTTATCCTGCACTGATACAAATGTAAGACAATTTAATAATAAGATCTGCCCCCTTTGCATCACCTGTATTTGGATCCAAACTTTTTGAAGTGAAATTCTTTGAACAATAAAGGGACAGACGCTGATAAACTGTATTTCAAGTTTGTCTGTATGTCACTCACACAGATGTAGTTAAAGTACTTTACATGGTAATACAACATTAAATCAAAACACAAAATAACACAACAGAAAAAATGTGAAATTGAGTTCCTGGGATGAGCTGCAGGAAACAGGACAATCTTCAGCTGCTGGTCTTCTTGTTTTGCTTTGTTTTGACCATCTTGTGGAAATGTGCATCGGTCAGTGGAGGCTGGAGCTTTCAGCTGGAGAGCTGCTTGGGCGTCACACATTTTCCACCATCTTTACTCTGATTTTCAGTCACGTTGCCTCCCCTCACACACGCTCCTGTCGAGGTCTTGAAGGAGTTTTGGGACCACAAGAATCTGTTAGCATTTTTAAGACTGTCTTTTTGGGTCGGTGGATTTTAACATGACATTCTCCTGCTCCCTCTCCGCCTCTCTCTGCTCCGCCGACTGACACTGATTGTCTCCTCGAAGAGAACAAGGCTCAGAGGACATAAAGAAAATGATTGTTGAGAGAACAATTTTCTCCCTGATTTAGCCTCAATTTATCCTAATGAGGGAGAGAGAGAGAGAGAGAGAGAGTGTATGTGTGTGTGTGTGTGTGGGTGTGTGTGAGAAGGGGGGTTTGTTAGCCTCCCTTTGTTATTTGTGCTGCATGACATGAGGTTTACTCTCAGTGGACACAAGAGAGATCAACATACATCCACCATGACTTAGTTTGAGACTAAGTATATTTTTTGTGAGTTGTTTTTAAAGATTTATGGTACTGCACCAATGTTTTAGACAGTAAAGGTCAAGTGATCACCCCATGTGTTGGTGTATTCACAAGCTAATAGTGTCATATACAGTATAAAAATATATATATAAAAATCTTCATTCAATTTGTAAAATCGGTTAGCAGTGGCAGTTCTAGCTTGTATGGTGCCCTGACAACTGTACAGGGGTGAATTTTTATATAACTCGCCTGTTTAAATTTTATCAAGGCTTAAATGTATGCATTATTTATTTAATTCTAGTCACTGAACGTTTGTGGCGTTGGTGTCCTTTGGTGGATTTTATTATGCAAACATCAGACTAATAGTTAGTCTTGTTGTGCGTTTGATTACTGACTAACAGAACGTGAGGAAGTCTGTGCTCCTGTGTTTTGAGCTGAGTTAATGTATTGTTAATGTTAGCCCTTATTAGCAGGGTTAGCCTTCAAGCTAGACGCCCAGACGCCCAGCTGTGCTAACAATGCAAGTCATCAAACGGCATGCACCAAGTCTCACAAAGCCCACTCCACAAACTTGAAAACCACTCGTCAGAAACCTGTGGGTGACATCATGCAGGCCATGTGCATCTTTATACACAGTTTATGGTCTAACCATGACCTTGAGTTCCGTCATCTCTGCAAGCTGCCAGACGCAGGACAAATCTTCCAGACCAACTCATCCTGCATCTGATACAAGTCAAGAGTTTGCTGTAAAAACAGTATTTCCCCCCAACTAAGCAGAAATATCATGTCTGGAAACAGAAACGCCATCATTATAGTTAGTAATGTCAGCGATGAGAGCAGAAACATCATTCCTGTACTGTACAGTGATTCTAGTAATGGAAGTAGAGGGACCATAATGGTTTCTGATCTCATTTGGACAACGTGCACAAAATTAAAATGGAGATGAATCCTGAATGCAAATGCAGTGTTTGCTGTGTACATCATCCAGCTAGCATATCCATATGCACATCACATTTATCATCTGTAAATGAGGTCTACAAGACAAACAGAGGGAGAGAGACAGATGCACCATAGTGTTGCAGAGGGAGTAGGAGAAATTCTCGCAGCAGATGGGACAGAGGTTTGGCTAAGAGTTTGAGGGAGAACAAGGTAGAGAAGAGTTCAAGAAGTGCTGCAGGTCTGCAACACTATGTTTAGTCTGAATCAAATTACAAGCTGAGTGTAATTAAAAATTTTAATTAAATGCAAAACATCCTTCTTCCGTGACTTTTATTAAACACCTAGACTTTAAATGTGGTTTGAATTACAAGCAAATTTACTTGAAAATGCACATAGATTGTTTTCAGCTTTAAACAAACGGCCTCATTTATATGAATCAATACATCCCTTGGCATTTTTACACAGAAGTGTGACTGTCTCTCTCTGCAGTGTGAGGCAATTAACAATTAATGCGGTGAAACAGGGAGTCCCATAAAAACTAATGCCCTGCATACTGTTTGTGCCCTCAAAACAACAGTGGGGTGAGGTCTGGAGGTAAATATGAGTAACTGTACTGGAGAGATTCATTTCTGAGTCACAGGATGTCTCACACTGACAGAAAGACATCAGAGACTTGAACTTGGACACATCATATTGACTTTTTATTTATTGTCATGTGTTGCCAACCCACCAAAAGTGAAGGTTTACATTTAACAGCTGTCTGTGGGTCACTCAGTGAGTCAGTCCCCACTTGTGAGATGATGACATCCTGGTACAACTTTCTCTCTGTTAAAAAGCAAACAAAGATCTTCAGTGATGCAAATAAAACAACAGCCACCACCACTGTCTACTTATTAGACCTCTGAACCAGGGGTGGACTGAAACATTAATTCAGGCTGGCAATTTGACTCCATCCCAGGCCACCCTCACAAACCATCAAGCCACTAATGTTGTATGCAAACCCTTTATATTGTATATTTAATGGCTTCCACACTAGTCGGGTCACCATGTTCATGTGGGAGGAAAGTTATCCAGATTACAAACTATAAAAGTTTGTGACTCACCAACAAATCTGAAAATAATGTTCTACTATTAATATTAGTGTTTTCATTGTTATCATTATTGTTATTACATGAGAAAGTGGAGGCTATATGTGTGCTAGAGTCATCCCATGTAGGCTGTTGTTATATTATGTCAGTAAGTTAATAAAACATTAGGTGAAGGGCAGCAGCTTTCCAGTTTCCATAAACAAAGGTAAACACTGGATAATTATTATTATTGATGGTCATAGTCAGTCAGGGCTGAGAGGACACACACTGAGCCACAGCAGTTCAATGAGAGAGCATCATATACAGATGAATCATCGCTGCTTGTTATATTATCTCTGGTCAAGTTGACCCTCAGGTCACCGGGAAATGTCTCTATTCTCCTGACGGGCTGCCCCATCATCTTGAAGCCTTCATTTCTGATAATATTTATAGTCTGTGTTCTTTCTGCAGTAGCTGTTCAGTGTATTTACTGATGAATATCAGTAGGATTCAACCTGCCATTGCAGGCAGAATGGAGTCACTTGCTGCACATAAGGACAGCTCACTGATAGATACCTCAGTCTTCACTGATCCAGCAGTTCTCTGTAGCTGTAGCTGTATCAAGTAACTGCTAATGTAAACTGCACATTTCTCTCTGCTGCTGTTTCACAGTAAAAGCATTTAACTGGAAAACCTCAGAGTGGGTTTACTTGTCAGGAACTAAGCACTGCTATTTATCACTAAAAAATATGTTTGCAAAACAACAACAGTGGATAATGCTTGACTTTAGCAGAGAATAGGGTGGAGGTTAGAGGAGATGGAGGCTCCACACCTCCAACAGGTCATCAAGGTAAAACGCTCCTTTTCCTGAGCCCTGCTGTTGCGTGTGAAACTCTTAGTGCAAACCACAAAGTCACGTTGTAGTTTCTCACGGCCTGATGGAAATTCTTGACTTAACTAAAACAACATGACACAATGAATCATCCGATCCCACAGTTTGTTTGGCTGCGCTGTAACAGATACACCAGCCGCTGTCTTCTCTGCTGCATTTCTGATGAGGAAGCTACAGTATAACTGTACAACACAGGAGTCACCAAATCAACCAGACATGAAATCTTGAAGATTAGAACTTGTGACTTATGACTTTGCACGCTAACACATATTTGTAGTTCTCCCTCTTGCAAAGCTGTGTTTTATAATATATAATGTAATTTTAATACAATGTGTCATATGCACTAAGTAAACTGTATTTATATATTTTCTGTAAGCTCCCTGTTGTGTCTCCTTACTGTGGAATCTATAGACTAGTTTTACGAGCAGTTATTTGACATATGAATATGTTGAACTGCAGAAAGGTAAATTTCCCACATGAGGAATATATGAAAAGCTTTATCACTAATCCTACTTTTTGAACTGTCTTGTCAAACTCTTTTAGAAGTCAGTTTAATTCCATGTTGTCAAAAATACATAAACCCAAAATGCAGCCTGTGAAAAAACAACTCAATCACCTGGAAAGCAGAAACAAAACTTCATGGAGCCATTTCAGCTTTTATCAAGAAACTACTCAACTCTTTTAGCCACTGACTATTCTCTATTTACTGTGCTGCCTGGCATGTCTACATGAATAATTCACATCCACTCCATATTCTGGCATGGCCTTGTTCATGTTGTTTAATCACACCACTTCTTTGCTGACCGGCTTTAATGCAGACCAACTACTATTTCTAGCTGATTCTAGTTTATTCGTGCACTTAGCAGGAGTTCTGTGAAAAAGCTTTTGCTGAATGAATGAAACAGATAGTTAATGGAAGTGTTTGACTTAGCGCAGCAGCACACCATTAGTTTGGAGTTGTGAAAGTCTGAATCGTAATAACAGCACTTTTCTCTGATTTATGGCTGGCAGACATGCTAACCTTGCATTGACGCAGCATTTTATATCTGTGTACATGTGTGTGCGCCTACACACACATTGCTAAGCAGCAACTTGTTGTTACCAAAGTGCTGTTTGTCGTGTTCTCTCTGAGAATTCCCATGAAAGACGGGGAGATCGGCATAAGACTGGGAGAGAGAGAATTAGACAGTGAGACACACACACACACACACACACACACACAATTATTGCTGAAATTTTAAAGCAGCGGTTGTGAAACCCTTAACACACTCACCTGCGCACACACTAACACTTACTCATCAGGTGATGAGTTGAGATGTTCTCCCAGCAATCCCATGATGCTCTGGGTGTTACTGCCTTGAGGGAGGTGCAGTACAGTAGTGTCACAGATAAAACAACACACACAGGGAGAGCTAGCAGCAGCAAGAGACAGATCCTGAGAGAGAGAGGGAGAGAGTAATGCTCCACATGTTGATGTACAGTACCTCAACCTTTCATGCACTTTTATTAGGGCTGTGAAACGATTATTTTTTCCTTAATTGCAATCAATCGTTGAATTTCAATAGTTAATTGCAGTTAATGGCATGTTTTATCACATGATTGAAACTCTATTATTTTGCATTTCAGAACAGTTTCCTCTTGCTTGACAACACATACCCTTCAGTCTGTCTGAACTAGAAGCTAACGTTAGCATGTCTGATAAGTAGTTATGAAGATGTATGATCATTTATGTATCCACAGACAAGCTCTGGGTAAGTTATTTGTTTATTTTCCAACTCATTCGAGCTTCGCCAACGACAATTCAGGCTTTGGATTTAAACACTTTAGGTCTCCTGACACGCCCATTTATGCAGACAGGAACCGCCCCCTTTTGCTCCCATAGACATGACTTGCCATGAAGTATCTTGCTCCACCATGTAAAACCTTTGTAGGAAGTGTCTGTGGCAGCTTGACAACTAGTTAGGGTGCGTCAAAGGGTCAAAATAGTAGCAGCCAAAGATTCTAGAACATAGCGCTGTAGAATCGTTGGTAACAGCAGCAGTGACGGTGTAAAATAAAAAATCTTTGGAGGCTCGGGATTAACACAATAAAAAAAAAAAGCATGTTATGCACGGTCCTTAATCGCTAACGCTGACAGCCCTAATTTTTATGTAGAATATGTCTCTGTGCATGTGTGTGTAGATGTAACAGCAGTGTGTTCAGACCCTCGTCCTCTCAGACCCGGTCATTCATCACACGAACTGGCTGCCCGGACCTGCTAACTAACCAGCCAGGAAAACACACTATTCATGAAGCTGTCGTGATGGATGGGACACAGAATGGAGCTGATGTGTGTGTTTTGTTGTGTGTTTGCATACGTATGGATAATGCAAAGGTGTATTCACAGCTCACTCATGATGAACGGGGCACAATGAGGCACATGAGTGCCATTATAAATGTATATTGATGGACCACACATGAAGTGTGTTGCTGTTTATTAAAAACTGTGGGATTCTGACTGTTAAAGGTTGTGACAGTGTTTTCTACTAGTGTTGTCTTATGATAAAGAATATTTTCTTAGAAAGGTTCACTGCTGTTTTAGGGAAGAATAATGAGCAATCACACAATCATAACAGTTCAGACATAATACTCTGAATCACATTATTGGGAGGTAAACCCGAAGGCGAGAGCATCCTGTTCACCTTTCTCTTCCACATTAATGTGCCATACCTGCAGGTTTGTTTACAGCCATTTGCCTCAGCCTCACTAAACCTTAACCACAGATGGGAGATTAAAGACTCTCATACATGTACGTTTTAGAATGGTTGTTGAAAAGAAACACTGTGGTTGTTTCTAATTAGTCACTAGAAGTGTAGAGGTTGTGTTTTTTAAAGGCAGTGACAAATAGTTTAATTTGTTGTTTAGTTTGAAGCTCCGGTTGATCCATGACAATTCTAACAAGTCGTTGAGAGTCACACAAATTAGAGGTTGGACTACTTTAGTTAATGAAGTATTTACACTGAGTTGTTTATCTGTTTTGAAGTATAAACCAAAGAGAGTTCAATAAAGCTGCATCCTAAAATTAATTACCTGAGTGTGTAAAATTAGCTTGGTTGGTTCATACTTGACCACACACACTCTGAGAAAGGGAGTGTGAGAAACTGAGACAGAGGTAGAAGGATGAGCACCAGGAGCCACTATACTCGTGGGGTCCTACAGTTTTGTGGGGACCCAACAAGTTTTAGAAATTTAAGACTTGGTTTTAGGGTTGGGGATATTATTCAGTTGCGATGGTTAATGTTATGGTTTTGAACAGGGGGATGCATTATGTCAAGGAGTGTCCTCGCAAAGATAGGTGTACAAGGATGTGTGTGTGTTTGTTGACGTCCTGCTGATTACACAGATGCCTCCATTTTTGTGTTTTGCCAGTCAAGAGTGACATCACCTCCCAAACGGACACCACACCCACCTACAAACACACACACACATACAAACAAACCTGATGCCGGTCAGCATCAATACTGAATGATTTTGCAAAAAGCAGATAATGGTAAAGCTTTTAAAATTCTCACTCTATTACCTCTGGACTCGATGTAAAGGACTCTACTGTCTGCACTGCCACTTAACATCAGCTCTGGATGTAAATCATGAAGAATGTAATTGTGATACTGGGCTGCACACACTCCTTCACACAAACAATGGAGCACAGCAATTCTGTCTTTGGAAGAAAAACTGTTCCTTGAGTTCACCTGCACTGTTTTGGTCCAGAGGTTTTGTAATTTAGGCCACCTGAGCCTTCAAACTAAGAGGTGAACAGATAGAATCAGCGGGTCCATATTCCTCAACACACACACACACACACACACACACACACACACACACAGGTTCACACTGGGTTGTGTGACTGTGCACATAGACTGGATCATTCATAAACATCCCACACAGCTGGGCTTCATCATTGATGTCCTCCTGAGAAATGCTTGATAATCGTTTCTTCCTAGAAATTAGTGTCATCAAAATTTACAGCAGCAAAAGCTCTTTCACTGAACCTTCGCCATCTGGCATCAGCTGATATTACAGAGGTGTCTGATTAAGGCCAAGCAAATTTCCTTTGACTTGGTAAATGGGATGATGAAGTGGGCACAGAGGGAGGACGTGGTGTACAAGAGGAGAGGAGAGTCCATGCCAAGGGCAGAACTCAATATCAGTAATTTCAAGTGACACAAAGGAAGGTTAAAACTTCCATTTCTAAAGGTAGCTGTAAAAACAACACTGAGGGTTTTAGTTCATTTCAGGTCTGTAGAAGGAAACTGAAAGCTGAGCTCCTCTGTAGTTCTGATGGGATTTGGTGAATGAACTTGTTTATCTCTCTGTACTGTTGTTGGTCTTCCAAGCCCTCTGATGCATGCTGGGAAGGATCCAGCTACACCTGGCTGTAAATATTGCTGATTGTTCTTTAATTTCCCTCAGAATGCTTTCACGCTAACATCTCACAATTAACATGGTTATCCAGTAAGCTATTAATGTTCAAGTGTAAAGATCATAAATCACCTTTAAGTGTGGGAAATCTAATGCAAAGTAATGTGTTGTTCAGAACATGGAAGTGAGCACATTTGTGAACTTTCAGTGAAAGATTCCAGAGGTCGTAATAAGTTGTGTTGTACTGGAAAATGGACTCAATTAAAATAAATAAGAATAAATATTGGATTAAAACTTTGCAGCTGTCATTGCAGCTGTCCATTTTGCAACATATTTACCTTCATAAAAAACAACAAATAGTCATATTTGAAAACCTTAAAAGTGAAGAACAAAGTTTATGTTAAGTTTCAACTCGTATATGTAGCATTTACAACATAGCACACTGGAGCAAGACTGTGGCTAATGTTGCAGTTATGTCATATCAGAGTTGTTGACATGTAAATCATAATTTCAACTGGATTTCTCCATTTATAATCAAAATCCACGATACCAGCCAATAGTTTGTGATAAAGACAAAACAAACTTGTCTCAAATAAAGGTTAAAATCAAAAGAGCAAGTCCTGTTGGGACATTTTGATCTCATTAGACAGAGTGGTCCACTGCCTCTCATCTCTAGATTAAAGCTCTAAATCCTCAAACACTTTTAATCTAGACTACCTGATGTTTTGGCAGCGGCTAAAGATCAACCAAATAGTCCTTCATGAAACAAAGTGCTGCGTAAGAGGAGCAAACAGAGCAGGATGAGGGAGAGTGTGATGAAACGAATTAGTGGGAGGCATCAGGTGAGGTGTTTACCTGCCAACTGAAGTGTAACCCGTGGTGTGTAACCCGCTGTGTTTCGCTGTCTCTTCTCCTTTGATCAGGCGCTCACACATGGTAAACTCACACATGGTAAACCCACCAGACAAATGTATCCAGAGTTGGAAAGTTGTGTTTTTTGTGCCACAGGAAAATGAACATTAAGAGAGAGAAGAAGTGAGAGAGTGACATGCAGAGAGAGAGAGAGAGAGAGAGAGAGAGAGAGGGGGGACAGAAATAGGCAGAGAAAAGCACCTTTCACAGAATATTTCTGCCACGTCTAATGCCATCTGTCTTTCAAACACTAGAGACAAGTGTTGAACGTAAGTACTTCAGATGTCCTTGAGTTACTGCCCTTAGATCCTTTGCCAAATGCTTCATTACTTTACAGCAGTGTAAGGCCAGTGAGGACAGACAGGAAGTGTGGAGAGAGAGAGTGCAGAAATGACATGCAGCAAAAGGCCAGACCCATTCACTACTCAGGGAATTTACAGCCAGTGTTGGGAAGCTTACAGATTACTAATGATCCTGTTACATTATAGAAGAAATGTGACTTATTACATTTGATTACTTTTTGATTACAGTTCAGTCCTATTCACTGAGTCTGTTGGTGCCCTGTAGAAATGTCTTGTGAAAACACATGTAATGGGATTATGTTGTTACTCGCACCCCAATAACTTTCTGCTTTTAACCCTGCAGACCTGTAGAGGAGGGGTGAGTGATCTGGTGACCTTACATCATGGACGATCTTACTTTGACACATGATCTACTTTTCAGACGAATCATACAGATCAAATCATTAAAACGGTGCTATATTTAGATATTTAATTTTAAAAGTTCAGTCGCTACAAACCAGCCCTTTGTTAACTGGTAAACAGTTTGCTCACTAACTGCAGCTGGAGACAGCAGTCCTTATTCTGCTCTGTAGCCTCGGTGAGTTTGGTGTAGCACCATCGTGGCGTAGAACCATCGTCACAAGCTGCAGTCCAAGACGGTGGATTTTCAGTCTCTCTGTGGGATGACAGACCCACCTGCACACAAAGCAGGATGAGCCGGAGCTAGCTGGTCGGCAACCACAGAACATTCTAATTAAAATACTTATATATAGGACCTCATTAATAGATAAATAACAGTGTATCCAATGAATACTCAGTTTGAACTAAGCAAAAAGTATGATTTGGTTCTGACACAATCTGTACTCAAAAAGATTGTTATGTGATCTTGTGGCCAGATCGCCTACCCCTACTTCAGAGGGTCCATCATCTGGTTTTCTGTTTTTCAGTCTTATACATTCTGTTAAAGGCAATGAACCACCGAGACTCTCTGGACCTGAAAATACTGCAGCATCTGTCAGAATAACAAATGTTCAAGTTTGGCTCACAAAGAAATCTCCTCTGGTCATGACAATAATGTCCGTCCTCTCATGTAGTGTGATGTTGTTACATAGGGCTGAGTCCCTATAGCTGAGTTCATTATGCATCAAGTTATAGAATTCAAACCATGTAACCATGCAAAAGATTATTTAGACTTTACTAATTAACTTTAATTCAGCAAAGATCAGGTGAAACCTTTGGGTCTTGTCTGGTTAATGAGCCTGCTCTCTGTTCTCAGCCAAAGATTGATTGTCAGAAACAAATTGATCAGTTGATTTCAGAAGAATATCCCACTTCAGCTTTCATGCTTATCTGATCAATAATTAAAGCTGATCAACTTAATACTTCTGCATCAGGTCCTCCAGTATTTGGACCAAGTAGCTCATGAAAAATATGGTGTGAAGGCCAGTGGGCTTCAGCTTCAATGTGTCAGATATATTTCATCAAGATTTCACATCCAAGGCTGTTGGTCTCATTTGTTGTATCTACAGGTTGTGAACATTAATTAGACTGCCACTCAAAACAAGCGTTTCTGCTTTCTCAGACCAGAAAAGGTGATTTCAGATGTTTGTGTTTAGTTATTTATAATTTCAGTTACTTGCAAATGTTGAAAACAGAACCTCATTAGATTTGAGTGGGGATTAGAGAAGGATTTTGATTTTGATAAAATGCTATCAAGGTGACAGATCAGAAAATGCCAGCATGGAGGAACTTTAGGATCAGTCATACAATATGTGTCATGTACCTTAAATTACCTGTGTTATCAGGACTTGTTGCACACGTGCTGTGGACAGATGTTGACACTGAATCTGCTGGACATGATGTCTTGTGATTACATGATTGTCTGTGGGATGTTCATGCTCTGTTTGTTTGCAAACCTCTGGTTGGTGTTTCCTGCTGATGCCCCTCTACTGGAGCGTCCAAGTTCAAACCTCTATGACAACAAGCATCCCCCAAACTGAAATTAGACACTAAATCCATAAGGGCTTTAGAGCCTGTTCTGAAGCTGACCTCTGACCTCCCCAATGAAGATGGCAAATAAAGAGTTAATTACCCCCTTAGGGATCAATAGAGTGCACAAGGAAGTACAGCTAGCTGTAAGTATGTTTGACACCAGCACACATGTACCCATTCTCAGGATGGGTGAACCAGTGACAGTGGAACATTTAATTCTGTTCATCCACCAAACCATTCACAATCATGTTTTATATTAAATGGAGTACAAGCCTAAAACAATGGGTTTAAAGGTCCCACATTTTAAACTGTTCCTGTGTTTAATTTGAAATGTTGATATCCATAATAAGATATGTTTGTGGTTTCAAGTACCAAAAACCATCTGACTGTCATTTACTTCTCCAATCTCAGATGTTTCTCTGGAGCTCCGGCAACAACAGGTCAGTGAGCCAATCAGAGGAGAGGCTCTAGTGATGGAATAAAAAGATATAGCACATTTCAGGTAAATACTGGGTGGGTCCAGGTGAGCTGGGCTTGGGGCTCGGCTGAGGGTGGTGACTAGTTTGTTGTGACATCACAAAGTTACAAAAGTCCTGACAGCTTGTTTTAAGGCTCAGTTTCTGAATAGAGACTGTGCATTTCATTTCCTTTATACAATATGGGACCTTTAAATATTTATATTTACATTTCACTGGAGACAAAGTCTTGTTTGAGGTGAAACAAGACTGTGTGCATCTCATTTTGAGGTTGAAAAAGGTCTCCTTGATTGTAATTTTTTAAACATGACAGACAAAAGGACTCACTTGAGCATTTTCAGTTGTTCAGTATCATATACTGTATCATACAGCCTGCTATAGGCATAGGGACAATTATTGTTATGTTAGGGCTTTAATGAAAGAATTCACCATTCAGTTATCTAAATATAACTACATCAGAAAGAAGTTTAAAAAAAGAAAACTGTGCTTTCCTGCAAAAACCATGTAGCCCTAAATAATTACCTGCAGACATAACTCAGGGCTAAAATTGTATTGTCGTTTTTTGAGTTAAAAGAAATCATTTGGAATTATGTACCTTTATCTACAATTAATATTGATCATCAATCTAAAATAAGATAGTAAATACGTGCCAGTCATATGTCAGAAAGTATCAGGTATCTGTAGGGAACAATGGTTTTAAATCCAGTTACAATGTAGTATTTTATAAAGCTTTTTTTTCCTTATGCTACCATTATTGTGGAATACACAACAACTGGAACCAGGAATGATTAGTGTCATGCTGCTTTGCATGGGATATCATGTTGTTTTGTAGTGCAGAACAATTTCACCACTGTTGTCACAGTAAACATGTTATTTTTATGCATCAATATAGTTTCAAGGTGTGTTTAATTGGAAGCTGGCCTGTGACCGTAAACAGGATAAACAGTGAAGAAAATGAAAGAAAGTAGTTTCACTGTTGTTTCACTGCACTGACATCTGGACCTTTTCTCCCTGTGTTCTTAAACACTATTTGAATTGTTTTGTCACGGTCTCACCTCTGTTTTTTTACAAAGCAAGCAGGCCTCAGCATGTGGTCAAATCTAAATGCATTCTTCTCTGAAAACTGAGTTAGTGTGCTTGTTGCTGTGGAAACCTGTATGGCTGTAATGAAGTCCTTAGCTGCCCAGTCGGTCTCAGCACAAATTACTTATTGATATTAAACATCGATTTGTCATTTGCTGAGTGATTTGGTCAGTGGCGAATAGAGGGGGAGAGAGATGGAGGGATGACCATGACTGAGCAGCCATTAAATAATAGAGAGACAAAGTGTGTGTCATTCAGGATGGCAGAACACATTAATGTGTGCATTTATGAAAGTGGAATATCAATGTATTCTGGTCATATGTAATATAGTTAGGTAGATTTTAATTTAATAATGATCTTCAGTTGGTCTTTAAACGCCTTAATATGGAATCTAATAACTGCTGGTGCTCGATGTGGAACCACGAAGGCAGCAGAAGTAGTCAAACCTCTCCAGTGCTGATTCTTATTAATGGGTCAGTGTCAAAATGTCTTGGTAGCTATGAACTAGGTTCAGCAGGAAGTAGTAACGGTAACAATCAGTACACATGAAAAACACATCAATCTTACACTAACCCATGATTGTTTCATTAAACACTAACACGTCACACCTCAGAAAACTGGACCAGCATGCTAACATGCTTCTGGCTGCAGCTGCAGCATGCACACTGCTTCATACCAAATTCAGAGCAGAGTAAAATTAAATCCACTTTATTGTGAGGAGAAATATAATATATAATAAAAGATGACATTTTATTTTATGAAATATAATAAAATGCAGCTGCATCAGGTGGTAGCTTCACATCTGTTGATTTATTAATGTAAGAGGATAGAATATAGTCAGTTTCAGCTCTACTGTGCACCATATGTTCTGCATCACAAAAAAACATGTTTATGCACTGATAGATATGGAGTATTTACATAAGTAACATAACTATTCTACTAATAATTTATTGGATATTCAAAAATATTAAATCAGAGTATCAAGTCAAACTGGCTGATGACATGATAATCTCCTCATAAAGCTGAAACACGTATGACAGGTGACGCCCTCCACAGTGGTGGAATGTGACTAAACCTTAACTCAAGTTTATAGCTTATAAAATATGATGTATTGGGGGTTGAAGAGAGTGAAGAGTCGGGATGGTGGTGCGGCTTGAGCGCAGGCTGGGGGTTTCCTGGTGAGGTGGTGTAATCGGCAGACTGGCTGAAGGCTGGATCCAGGGCACTGAGCACAGGAGAGGCAGGTTAGAAAACAAACTTCAAAGAACAATACCGAGCACAAAAGTTCTTTCTTAAGAGACTAAGTGGCTGAGCACTAGCTGCCACGTAGGAGGATGAACAATCTGGCAACGAGATGATGAGCAGCAGGTGTGGAAATGAACCAGGAGCCAGGAGAACAAAACCACACCCACACATACACACAGAGATGCACAGGAGAGGGGGAGACACAAGGACATGGAACAACACAAAGGAGTGAAAACAACGTGGGGATCTGGAGGGGACTCGACAGATATAACTAAATATTACTCTATTTAACAAAATATAAAGTTGCTAAAACTGTAGTAGCTGTGATTTCTTGTTGAAGCTGGTTGAAGTGGAGCTGGTCTCTCAATCAAAACAATTAAAAAAAGATGCAGAATCATGGGAGTTACTTTCTTAACCACCATTACTGTCATTGTAGTCAGCTACTCCCAGTTAGGATTCCCTCAGTGTTGTTCAAGTCACAGATCTCTAAGGGTCTCAGATTTGGCCTCATTAAACTGGGGGGAGTTTTGTAACATCCAGTATTTGATATCCAAGAGGACGTTTGTCTTTGTCACTACCAGTAAGTGGAACATAAAGTTGCTTGTTGTCAACATAACAATGGAAATTAATACTATACCTACGGATTATCTGACCCATCAGAAGCATATACAGCTCATAGAAAATAGGGCCAAGAATTTAGGGAACACCATATGAGAAAGGGGCTGGGGATGAGAGTAATTGTCCCATTACAACAGAAAAAGATCTGTCTGATGGTTTGGAATGAAATCAGGCAAGAGCAGCGTCCTCAGTACCGACAAGGTGATTTATAAGGATATTGTGGTTGACTGTATCAAGTGCAGAGATCAGACCAGAATCAGCCGCCAGCAGTAGATCATCTGTGACTTTAATATGAGCTGTTTCTGTGCTGTGCTGAGCACTGAATCCTGAATGATGGTGCTCACAAATATTGCTGCATTGAGATAAACTGAGAAGCAGAGTTCTCTAAAATTAGATTTAAAAGGTAAGTTTGAAATGTATCTAAAAATGTAAAAAAAAAAAAAAAAGAAAAAAAAAAAGCAAGGCTTCTTCAGTAGAAGAACAAACTAAAATTAATTAGAAATAAATTACATTTTTAAAACTGGAAGGAACAGAGCCATTAGACAAAGAGGCCTTGATGATAGAGAGGTTTTGTGGTCCCACAGTCTGAAATACCTCTTCCAGAAATATAGTGTGGATAATGTCTAGTTGACAGGTAGAGGAATTTAAGTGGGAGATTACCTCCTCTAATTCTGGCCTTGAGATCTGCTTGAAGCGAGACATACTGGCAGAGGGTTCAGCACAGAGGAGATTTCTGGTCACAGGTGTGATCCGGAGCCTAGTGTCATGTATTTTATGTAAGAAATGGAGAAACTACTGACACATCTCAGTGGAGGATTAACCACTGAGCTGACCGACTGAAATAAAACTCTGGGGTGGTGGCAATTACTGGCAGGGTATATCCTTTATTATGAGTTTGGTTTTTAACAGACTGTTTGAGATTAAAGACTCAAAAAGATTAATAAAATCAACACTGAAACAGGACATGGAGGGGCAGCAAACGTATATATTAAAATTACCAAGAAGAAGAACTCTATCATAATGAATGAAAGAAGCTCAGAAAACTTAGTCTTAAAGCTTAAACTTCAGAAATCAATTTAAAATTTCCCAACTCAAATTCTATTGAAGCTTGTTGCCTTGAAAATTGCATTTTTTTTTTTTTACAGCAGGTCAACACAAGCCCACTACATCTGTGACTGGGTGGCTGTGGCTCAGGAGGTAGAGCAGGTCCTCCACTAACCAGAAGCTCGGTGGTTCAATCACTGGCTCCTCTGCATGTCAAAGAGTCCTTTGGCAATACACTGAATCCGCAATGTTCCATCAGTGTATGGATGTGATCTACTGTATGTGTTTGTGTGAATGAGTGAATCTGGCATATTGTAAAGCACTTTGAGTGGTTGAAAAGTGTAGTCCATTTAACTGGTGAGGCCTGGCCTCTTTGTTTCCCTGCCTTGACTGTGTTCCCACCAGTCAACAGGTTAGCCTGTGTGTGTGTGTGTGTGTGTGTGTGTTTGTGTGTGTGTGCAGAACAATTTATTTAGCTATGCCTCATAAAGAGACAACATTTACATTTACATTTAGTCATTTAGCAGACGCTTTTTTCCAAAGCGACTTACAGAAAGGGGAACAATCAAGGTTAAGTGCGATAAGAAGTGTTAGCGCAGCAATAAGTGCTAGTGACGATTCTTTAAGTGTAGATTTGTCATGTAGTGCTAGGAGAGAAGGTGCTCTCTGAACAGCTGGGTCTTCAGGAGTCTTTTAAAGGTAGAGAGGGACGCCCCTGCTCTGGTAGGAAGTGGTAGTGCGTTCCACCAACGGGGGAGAACGTGAGAGAAGAGTTTGGATTGCCTTAGATGGATGGGTGGCAGAGCCAGGCGTCGTTTGGTAGAGGAGCGCAGCGGTCGCGAGGTAGCATATTCCTGTACCAGGGCATTCAGGTAGGTAGGTGCAGTACCAGAGACAACTTTGTAGGCAAGCATTAGAGATTTGAACTTAATGCGGGCTGCAACAGGTAGCCAGTGGAGCTCGATGAGCAGCAATTGTGTGCAGACAATTGTGTATGTCCTCACAGAACACACACACATTACAGTTATGGGTTTAAATTTACCTTTCTTCTTCCCTTCTGCCCACCAACAAAAGGAATTAATAGGAACAGACCTATCAGCACCAGCAATCATTGTTTAATGCACTGTTTAAATGTCTGTTAGATGAGAGGTGAGAGATGGAGGATTACAGCCACAGGCTAATGAAGGCACTTGCTGTAACATGCATGATGGGAGAGATCAGATATACAGGCATCGACAGAGATAACAGAGGGAGGAGGAAGCAGGAGTCAGACAGTAGCAGCAGAAGGGCGTGTATGAGAGTGTGATGGTGTGTGTGCAATTATGTCAAAAGTGACCTATAATCATGAGAGTCTGTGACTGACTGACTGACTGAGAATGGAGGATCAAGGAGGTTCCTCATTGGCTGTTGCTCTTTCAAAATGAATTGGCCCAGATTTTTTCTATCAGGGGCCGTTCACAGCCTGCAGTGTTGCCAACTTAGTGTATTTGTTGCTAGATTGAGAGACTTTTTTTCAAAAAGGCACCTAGTGACAAATTTACTTTTTGGACAAATATGGTAGCCCTGAGAACTCAACACACTGCAACTTTGGAAAACATGCAAATAGACAAAACACAAACAAATTCAGAGCACATCTTCATCAATTTGACAACACAATAATAATATATTAAATAACACAACATTCCATTTTTTTAACTGACCCCCAACATCTCTTTCCAGAAACTAGCAATCTGCAGACTCTGCTGTGATCTCTTTTACTTTATTTTACTGATCTGTGATTTCAGAATAATTTCAATAAGATGTTTGATGACTATTTATCCTTCTCCAACCATGTTGCATCGTCTCTTGGTCGTGTCGCTTTGCTCTTGACAAAATCAAGAAAAACAGGCCGTACCTGTCTCAGTACGCCACCCAGCTCTTAGGTTATCTCTCGCATCGACTACTGCAATGCTCTTCTGGCAGTTCTTCCTGTGTGCTCAGTGAAGCCCTTACAGATGGTCCAGAACACAGCAGCCTGCCTGGCCTTCAATCAGCCCAAAAGGGCACATGTCACTCTGCTACTCATCGACCCACACTGGCTACCGTTGGCTGCCCGAATCAAATTCAAGTCACTAATGGTGGCCTGCAGATTGACTTTTGGGTCTGTACCCATCTACTTGAATTCAGCCATACAGCCTTATGCTCCTTCTTGGCCATTGTGTTCCTCCAGGAAATGTCATCTGGCATCACTGTCCCTGCACACAAGGCAATCTCAGTCCAGACTTTTCTCATCTGTGGTTCCTCAGTGGTGGAATAAGCTACCAAGTTCTATCAGAGGAGGGCCGTCCCTCTCTATTTTCAAGAATCTCTTGAAAACTCATCTCTTCTGAGAGCACCGTCTTTCCTAAAATTTTGAACGTGTCTAACTAGCACTTTTTGATGCACTTCCTTATACAATCTCCAAGCACTTATTCAACAGATGTAGTACCTAATACTTACACAAAGGTCTCCCACTGCACTGTAGCTTTACTATTGTCCTTCACTTGTCAGTCGCTTTGGATAAAAGCGTCTGACAAATTAGTAAATGTAAATGTAAAAGAATTATTATGTTACCAGCTGTACCAGTGGAACAATTAATTATTTATGAAGAAGTTAATGCTTTCAAAGAAATTCCCATTTACCTTATCATCAGTACCTAATTAGTTCATTCCAGGAAACTGGACTTGTTTCAGGAAATAAATGTTGCTGCTCAATGTTTGGGGGTGAACTGGCCCTTTAAAGGGTTTCTGTGTGTGTGTGTGTGTGTGTATGTGTGTGTGTGTGTGTGTGCGCCCCTGGTGATGAATTAAGTCTCTCTCTCTCTCTCTCTCTCTCTTTTCACCATCTCTAACTTCCTCTCCCTTTCTTTCTGTCTCTCTCTCTCTCTCCCCCCACCTCAACAACCCCTGTGGTGATCAATTACCCCACCAAACCTCTCACCTGGTTGCCATGGCAACATACTGCGCCTGTACTCCGAATGACGACTATAAACACGTTTATGACTTGGGTCCACATCATTCCTTCATCCCTCCTTTTTTTCATCCCTCACATCCTCCGACTTTCATCCCTCTTTTAATTTCTCCAGCCCTCCGTCCTCTCTTGTTTCATCTCTCATCCCGTACCCTCCTTCACTTTGATCATTTCCTGTTATTCCTTTCATGCCTCCTTCTTCATCTCCATCACTTCCTCTGGCCCTCTCACCTTCTTTCCATCACTCCAATTGCCCCCTCTTTTTCTCATTTAATCCCTCCATCTATGCCTCCATGACTCAATTTGTCACCTTTTTTACGCCTCTTTAATCAACCCTTCATCTTCTCTTCTTCAGCCTCCAACCCTTTCACTACTCCTACACCTCTTCTTATCCACCTTTCTCCCACGCCATTCTTCCTTCTACTCATCTGTCACTCCCTCTAACCCTGCACTCTTTCTTCTACCTCTCCCATCCCTTCTTTTTTTCTTCTTCCCACTCGTCATTGCCTCTTTTATCCCTCCATCCACTCTCATATTTCTCCTTCTGCACCTTCTATCCCTACTTTAACCCTTCACTCTTGCTCCCCTTTCTCCTTCAAATCCTTGCACTCCCTCCTCTCTCTTCTTCTCCTGTCTTCTGCTCCTCTTTGCCTCATGTTCTCTTCAAACATCATCCATTGCTCCTCATGTTATCAACATCAGCATCTCACAGAGAACATTTATTTTTCTTTCAGTTGTTTGTTCTGTTGATCGGTTGACTATTGTTTGATGATGTTACTCGTTCTCATGCCTCTTCTTTAACGTCAGTGAAATTAATAACTTCTTTGAAATTGCACTTTTTAAAAGGGAATAAATCATAGGAAGCTACAGCTAATCCACTTCACAGTGGAGGCCATTAGTCTTCACTCTCATATCAGCTCATCTTCACTGTATCGCTTTCAGTGTGGAGACCGAGACTCTTGAAATGAAGCAAACAGCTGAAACAGTGTTAGTGGGGAGAAGAAAAGAATGAATGTAACACCTACATGTAACTAATGACATCGGTTTACTGACAAAAACACATTTTAAAACACCCATCATCATCATCATCAGTCATACCCAGCACCTTTGTGGTAAATGCAGTTTATGTGTATTTCAGAGTCTCAGATGGAGAATCTCTGTACTTTCCCTCTGTGGTCTGAACACACTGCAGTGTTACATGTGAAATAACTATGTTTTTTGTTCCATTAGCCGACTGTCTTTGTGATATTCATTCTTACGTTTTTCATTTTGCTTCTTTCAAACGTTCTCTTCATCATTATGATTCTGGTTTGGGTGCTGGGGTTTAGGTTTAACCTCAAAAAAAGCTTTTAAAAAAGCAGGGAACTCCTTTGATCCATGTAAACTTTTGGCCGAGCACAGATATCCAAAAGAATCAGTGTAATAACACTTACTTTACCTTTCACAGATGTAGAGCAGTTTAGACAATAAGAAAAAGTGTGTGTTGAGTAGCCTGCTTTCAATTCTGGACCAAAGTGGCTAAACCTAGAGCAGGGGCTGGGTTCAGAGGGTTAGCCAGGGGTGGCACAGACCGCTCATGACATCTGATTTTCTACCTTTGATGTCCAGCAGAGTCAGAGGATGATAGGAAGTTGACTTGTTGTTTAAAACTGAAGAATTTATACAGCTCTGTTGGTCTCACCTGCTGGCTCTCCCACACCAGCATGTTGGCTGCTCTCCTTCTCCTCCTCTCCTCCATCTCTCTCTTCATTGGCTGCATTATCTGGTCCTTCCTGACCCTGTCTTGCTGCCACTGCTCTGGCTGAAGCCTGGACATATTGGAAACAAATTAATTGTATAGTTAATCACACTGGTCAGACTGTTCAGAGAGAGAGAGAGAGAGAGAGAGAGAGATCTGACTGGCCAAGTGTTTCGACTGCACCCTTTTCACGGTAACAGTGGGGAGTGGGGTTTAAAATGAGAAGTTGAGATGTGTTTTGAACACATATTTATATGTTATTATTTATTTGTAAATACATATGAATTATATTGTCAGGGATATAAGTCAGGAAGTAACTTGTCATACTTGATCCCACAACCGTAGACCTCTGCATGCTGCACCCTTTGACAACAATGAACACTGATCTCAAAATGATATGTATATCTATAAGAGTGTAAACAAAATTGTACTGCTGCCAGTGAATGTGTCCGCATCAGCACCACCATCTCTTTACTGTAAGCTCGGCCCGATCCGTGTCCTTCATGGGCTTACACACATTCCCTCTGCATCCATTTGTCCTCTATAAGAGTGTAAATGACCCTCAGCTGTTTTCAGAGACAGAGACACACACAAAATGTTATTTACCCACGAGGACAATATGAAGAGAATCACTGAGGAGTCACTGAGGTGGAGTCTATCACTCTCAGTGTATACTGTGGTAGAGCTGCTGGAAGTTGGTGTGGTGTGTCACAGGCAGATAGAGCTGTGTGTGTGTGTGTGTGTGTGTGTGTGTGTGTGTGTGTGTGTGTTTGAATCTGTGCAGACTATTATTAGAGCTAATTCACATCAGTCTCTTTTGCTTGAGCATCAGCAGCTGATAATTAGAGTCTAATACGAGGCGCTTCAGTAGGAGACCCGCAGCCTGGAGCTGCTCCTCTGATGGTTTTTGAGAACAAACAGACCTTTCTGGATGTGTAGCACATTTCATCCTGACAATGTGATTCTCTTTTCATTCCTGTTGTGTTTGTTGGCAGAACCGTTCAGCAGCCGTTAGTTTGCTTCTGGGTTCAGGCCACAGGAGATATAGAGGAGCAAACAGGCAGAGTAAACATGTTGTTAGGTTACACAAATCCAAACTAAAGCCAAACAGAATATGAATGTGTGATGTTTGTTGTGTCAAAATACTCTGCTGTCTCCACATCAGTGGTCAGGTTTATCAGAGGAGACAGCCAACATTTGAACAGGTTGACCTTGGTTTACTGTGTGAACTGGAAGTGTTATGATTAAAATTAAAGTTAAAAGAGTTTTACTTCTTAACTATGTTGTATGCTCACTGTAAAGGTATGTTCTTACGTAATTATTACTGGCTGCTAAAGGTCATCAGCAGTATTATTAAGTGATAAAGTTCAGATTTCTTTGATTTTGAAAGTTTTGTTCACATGAGCCAAGTTTTGTTCACAGTTTCTCAGCACAAATGATTCAAGAGTGTGACAACATTTATAAAAAGCTGAAAGTGAAGCTAGTCTCTCTCAAAATATTTTCTGAAGGACAATATATATCCTACATATTTAAATACCCACAGGAAAAACACCTGAATGAAGCCATTTAGACTAATACTAACAAAACAATTATGGTCAGTCTTTTTGAAATCTGTTTTTTTATTGCCATTCATGTCATCTGCAGAATGTACAGAGGAAGGCTGTGCAGGGATAGAGGGAATAGAAGTTAAAGAAGAGAAGGTGATAAACTGAGATTAGCTGAGGTGTGTGACAACAGAAGGTGTTGGCAGGTGCTCTCCTCCTCTCAGATGGACAGATGGAGAGAGAGAGATGAAACAAGAGGAAGGAAGAGAGAGGTAGAAGATTAAGGGCCAATGCACATACCGTAGGAAACAGGGTTTGGTCCATCTGTCGGTGCTTTGGTTTCACGCTGAGGTTTAAATCTCACCAGTTGGCATAAACACGCAGACTTGATCCACTATCCCTGTGGGGACATTCTCTGACATAAAGCATTCCACAGCCCCTTACCCTAAACCTAACCAGCACACATAAATACCTAACCCCAACCCCAACCTAGACCTGATCCTACTCCTAACCCTAAAACCAAGTCTTAACCCTCATAAACAGTCTCCACGCTCAGATTTTGTCCCCACAGTGACACGAGTCCTCAGTGTGTGTGCGTGTCTAGGGAGAGTCTGTCAGATAATAACCAACGTAAACCTTATGTTATCAGCCTCTTTTTCCAGAGGTCACCGTGGTGACTCATCTCTTCTTCGACTTTCTGCTCTCTGCCAAATTCCTCCGATCAGTATCACTCTTCCTCTCTCCTCTGTATTTGTCTCTTTCTTTTCCTTTTCTCATACCTGTCTATGATTGCCTTCTTCTGCCCCTCCCATTTTCTGTTTTTCTGCCTCTCTGCTTCCTTCAAACTTCTCTCCCCCTCTGTACATTTTGTGCTCTCTTCTTTTTTCTCATTATGCACGTTATTTGTCTTTATCCCTTGTTCTCCCTTAATTTCTCTCTCCCACTCTTTTCTTTTTTCCTCTTTCTTCCCTTTTTCTAAGGTCGAGATAAATGTTATTTTTATTGCCTTGTGTTAGAGAAAATTGTCCTGAATTAAGGAAAATGCTGCATTAAATACACACTAACCTGAACTGCCTGGACTAAAATAAACCAATAAATCAGTCACACACAGCAGTAGAGGGAAGGGATGACACCATACCACAATCTCGGTATCATTGAAATTCCACAGTTCTCAGTACAACATTTTTTACCAGATCAAATGACAGAGCCTGTTGCACACAGTGTGCACATACACACCTACATATAGTCAGTGTGTGAGCAGGAGTGTGAACTGAACAGTGAACATGTTCATTTAAAAAATCAGTGTTATATAATGACTGCAGCCTGCTAAAGTTGTCAGCACCCAGCTCATGTTATGAGCTGTGGCTAGGTTAGCCTAAACAAGCTAACATTAGCCTAAACAAGCTAATGTTAGTCTTTGGCAGTGGACGTGTTGCTGCAGACTAGGACGCTTGTATGTTCATTATTCTGCATCACTCCAGTAGGAATCACATCTCCAGCACCTATGACATCTTCTGTACCCACAGTACTGTAGAAACACAACTAATGTCACATTTACAGAATTTTGGCATCGACTTGGTACCAAAGTATCAGTTCTTGTGACCTCACTAGTACAGGGAAGCCTCACTCCCCAGTTCTCAAATACATACGCTTGGTCAGGACCCCTGGCATCACTTTTTAATGACCAGGGGACCCCTTTATTTCATTTTTCAACTTAAGCTAGACCAGTTGATTTCCACTGTTCCCTGCTGCATTCAAGGTTGAAGTACGAGTCAAGCGGCACACAGCCCGTTATTGTTTTGAAGTCACAGGGAACTTTCTCTCCATTAAACCAAGCCACCATCTTTCCCTCACTGTGCCTGAGCCACAGACAGGACTCTGGATCTGAACCCCAGGCTCTGGTGTGAGGGTCGTGCACTTTATATGTCCACCATCCCTCCCAACCACCTCCTGCTGACTCCTCTGCTATTAATAAATGCAGCACTTTTCATTCAATAAATATGTTGCCTCTGGACATAATCCAGCCAGAAAAACATATTTGGTGGCAATGTGTAGTTGTAGAAATGTGGTTTGTAGGAGATCAAGTTAAAAAGTGTAATAATGCTATCGTGTATCCTGTTGAAAAATGATGCTAAAGGGGCACCAGTGTGTTAAAAAGTGACGTCAAGTGTCCTGACCAAGTGTTCATATGTGATGAGTCAGGAGTGAGAATGTGCAGACCAACACATGTACTCTCTCAGTCTTTCCATCTCTTCTCTGCTCCCCATCTTTATATTTCTGTCCTGCTCTGTCTATCTTTCTAGCTCTTCCCATCTTTACCTCTCCACCGCCTCTTTGTAAAAACTATTTTTCTGTAACTCACCACCATCAATAGAGTGTGCCAGGGTCTGAAACTAGCACGTTAGCCAATGATTTCATAACTACTGAGGTGATGTCAGGAGTCCAAGTGGACGACATCCTTCAATTCTCCGAATTCCCTGAAAAAAAAACACTGAGATTATAAAAGCACATTGTCCTCTGTGGTGCAGCCACTGCTGTGATGATTGAGTTTCTGCTGATCGTGCTTAGGTTTGCTCTTTAGGTTTGTGTGAAATATTTAAAGTCCTGTTTGCTAACTGGACATGTACACTCTGATTGCATGTATGCCTGTGAGTGTGTGTATTATTGTGCATGCTCGTATTGAGACGTATTGTAAAACCCCAGTTCTCTCTGTTTCTCACATTGCTCATGAAAACAGTCAAACAGCTTCTGGATTCGTGCAGTTTTGCTGAATCGTGTCTTGGCCTCAGCTCTCACCATCTAGAGTGAGTCTCCTTCATCTGGTCCTTGCTTTCACTTTGTCTGTCATAGTTTCCTCTAAAATGTTTGTGCGGTCAAGCACCTTAACAGAGCTGACCAGCTGACTGCCTGGTCTGTCGTGTGTTCTGTGTGTTAGGGTTTTCAATGTCTTTTCAGTGTCCCTCAGGCTAATTATTTTTTTTTTCATTCTCTTTCTTCCCCCTGCAGGTGAGCTAGTCGCACCACCCTCAGCTCTACCAACGCCTCCCCTCCCACCTCCCTCTTCCTCAGCTTAAACCCATCGTCCTCTGCCTCACCCTTCCCTCCCACGTCTTGTGGGAACCACACAGGGCCATGTCGCTCTTCACCTCACCCACCTGCATCCTCCTCCTCCTCCTCCTCCTCCTGCTGCCTCCCTGTCAGCCAGAGTCCCAGCGTGGCACTGAGCCCAGCATTGACCTCGACTCAAGATCATTCTCCCCCTCCATGTCCCCCTCGTCCCCCATGACTTCCGCGTCTTCTGATAACGGCACCGTCAAAGATAAGTGTGAGGAGGCGACCGTGTGCAGGCCTGGCATCCTGCTGCCCGTCTGGCAACCCAACCGGCCCGGGCTCGGCGACCAGGTGGCCAGAGCTGTGGTCTACTTTGTGTCACTCATGTACATGTTCCTGGGAGTGTCCATCATCGCCGACCGCTTCATGGCGTCTATAGAGGTCATCACATCGCAGGTGAGGACGGGTGGATGGAGGAATACATTGGGGGTGTAGTCGAGGAGGAAGTGTGAGTTCAGTGTGAGTTACTGAGAACTGAGTAGAACAGAATAGAAAAATAATCATTCCTTCTCTTTAGATCATAATCAGTTTGATGATGTGAAATTGAAAAAACAATTACACGCTGTATCATGATTCATTTTGTAGCAGGCAAACTGACTGTGGGTGAGTTACACCTTCACCCAGTGCATCCTGGGATAGTTTCCAGATCAGACTGCAACACACAGTGGATTCATTTAATTATCCTTTGATTATGTTTCAGTTAATTATTTAGTCCATAAAATATCTTTTGTGATTGTCTTGTGTGTAATTGTGAAAAAGGCCTAAAGCTTACAGTCGAAAGTCTCCCTGGTAGCTCAGTGGTTACATGGATCACCTCCTGCTGGAAACTGTTGTTGTGTGTCACACTCCTCTCGCTCCCTGTTGATCCCTGTCTGCTTCCTTCCTACCAGCTGTCCAGTGCCCCCCAAAAAATTATCTTTAAAGCAGTGACTCTTCACATCTGAGAGGCTTGAACCAGTTTGTGTTTGGCACTTTGCTTCTTTAAACTAGATGAATGTACCAGATGTGAATTGTTTTTCACTGATTTAATATTCACTTTGCCCAGATCTGCATCTTTAATTGATCTTAATTGAATTTAATAAATCTCCATAGTTGTGTGAGCACTTCTTCTTCAAGGGAAAAACGAAGTGCTGTCAGATGTTGAAGATGATGAAGGAAGCAAAGCACATGCAGCCTGTGAATAAAAAGGCAAGGGTCGTGTTTCAAAACATTCAGTGCAGAACTTTTAACATAAGAACGTAAGTTTGTCTGAGAGCCATCAACAAAATATTCACTGAAAACATGTCAGTGTGCCTCATAACCCTTCATCTGTGTAATTTTGATGTCAGGAATATTTTTTTTTCCACACATCATATCCTCTAGAACAGCTGTCTCCAACCTTTCTAACTCATGTTTGACTCAAAAACCTGAAAACGCTGCACTTTTAATTTGAATGATAACGACTGAACATTCAGGACTGAAGTGAAACCAGAGGAAGCTCAAATTTTCTTTTTCTTTGACGAAGGGCAGATCACTTGTCAATTCACCATCTGTCTTTTGACTCTTTCCTTAACAGCTCTCCATTTTGACACTCCAGGCTTTGTCCTAGAATCAGACTGAGATAGCAAACAAGTATATGATGTGGTCCGGTGACAACATAAAAGGTTGTCTCATTGGCTTATCACAGTGATAGTGAAAGTTTTTAAACATTTTTAATGTTTGATCAAAGGTAAAGATTTATTTTTTAACAAAATTGTACTGCTGCCAGTGAATGTGTCCGCATCAGCACCACCATCTCTTTACTGTAAGCTCGGCCTGATCCGTGTCCTTCATGGGCTTACACACATTCCCTCTGCATCCATTTGTCCTCTATAAGAGTGTAAATGACCCTCAGCTGTTTTCAGAGACAGAGACACACACAAAATGTTATTTACCCACGAGGACAATATGAAGAGAATCACTGAGGAGTCACTGAGGTGGAGTCTATCACTCTCAGTGTATACTGTGGTAGAGCTGCTGGAAGTTGGTGTGGTGTGTCACAGGCAGATAGAGCTGTGTGTGTGTGTGTGTGTGGTCCCAGACGGCCTGTACTGGTTTGATTGTTGCTGTTATTCTGTCATAAGCACTATAGAAAAAGAGAGGGAGGGTCCTGGGAGGTTTGAATGGAGGCTGATGCTCTGTGTGAGAGAGGAGGATGAGGAGACGTGAAGGTCAGCTGGAGGGAGGAAAGAGAGAAGGAAGGACAAAACAGACTCACAAAGTACACAAAAAAAAACAGGAACATTTCCTTTTGGTTGACGTACTCAGATCTTTTACTTAAGTCAAAGTACCACAGTGTACAAGTACTCTGTTACTAGTTAAAGTCCTGCATTCATTATTTCTCTTTAGTAAACATTTCAAAGTATTTGCATTAAAATATATTTGCAGAATGGCCCATTTCCAAATAATGTCTGATATTATTGGATTATCATTATTGCTGCATCATGTGTTCATCACTTTAATGCTGCAGCTGGTAAAGGTGGAGCTCATTTTAATAACTTCATATACAGTACTGCAGGGTGGTAGGTGAATTTCCTCCCAGAATCAATACATCTAATGTTATCTTAATCTATATGTTGTATTATTTCAAAAACAAATTAATTAGTAACTTAAGTTACCAAATAACTGAAGTGGAGTAAAAAGTACTGGATGATGTCACATGGCAGCGAAAGCTGAGCCTGGGTCAACTTCTGTCCTGACAACCCTGTGTTGAACTGGCCTCATTTACATGAATCACAATTTCATTCAAATCACTTTTTACAGTTGTTTTCTACACTCAGTAGAGGGGAATGTATTTGAAAGGAAGGGTATGGAATAGAAAGTATGTCAGATAATGATAAGGGGGGCATGAACAACAGAAGAGGTAATAAAGATGGTAGCAGAAGGTGGGGGGCTAGGAGAAATGAAAGGGTTAATGGAGGAAGGAGGGTGTTCAGCCATCCTTTTCAAGGTCAATGAATGCCCGGTGTGCCCCATAATCCATCACCATGGCAGCAACAGCAACACCTTAGCTATTTTGGCAAAGGCAAGGTTTGTCTTTTGAGTGTGTGTGTGTGTGTGTGTGTGTGTGTGTGTGTGTGTGTGTGTGTGTGTGTGTGTGTGTGTGTGTGTGTTTGTTTCAGTCTATATGCTTGTATTAGTACTACATGATGCATGTGTGCAAATATGTACTTTCACCCTTCATGTTCTTTTCTGCACTTCATGTACTTCATAAGCGTGTGTGTGTGTGTGTGTGTGTCCATTTATGAGTCCAGAGTGGGCATACAGAAAGAATGGAGAGTGTATCAGTGAATAAACTACGTGTGGTGATGAACACAGCAGCGACAGATAAAGGGATAAATCTGTGTGAATAAGTACGAAGCAGACAGCTGCTTAGAGAGAAAGTCACAGGTCTGATTCCCTGCAGCTCCTCGTCACAGTGTCCTTGGGGAAGATATTGAACCTTTCACCTCAAATAATTCTTAATGAAGTAAGAGTAATTCATGTTGTATTTGAGCATCAAAAACTATACTAAAATTCAAACACGGCTTTCTTTGTTATCCGTCTTGTTCACTACTCAGCTGTGTTGTCTGTGCAGAAGCTCACCTGTCCGTCAGACTGTGGGGGTGTGAAATTGATTTCCTGTTAAAGTTGTGGGGGCTGTTGCTGCTCATGCTGATTATCCAGGTTCTTTGTCTTTTATTTATTCCAAACAAAGAGTTGTTTCTGCTGCCGCAGGATATTTCTCTGGAAAATACCTTGAAGACCCAACAGTAAAAAAAAAAAAAGGTTTTAATTAAATTGAATATTGTCTCAGGACTATACATTGCAATGATAACAAGTAATGAGAATACAGTAAACATGAATAAGCTATTACTTAAATACAGCAGCTGTAACATAGGTGTTTCCAGAGGGATGCAGCACGACTCAGAAACAGGCAGAGTTCAGCAATCTTCACTTGTCAAATCAGGAAACAAACAACAGCGAACAAATCTGGGAGGTATAAGCAAAAAAAAAGAGCAGGGCATAACAGCAGCTCAGTATTGCTATACACCGACAGGTACGACGATACACTTATGTGTAGGGTACAATTTAGTTTTATATAAAAATGCTCTAATATCCAACAAGATGAATGGGGACAACTTTTTAAATTTAAGGGTGCACAACACTCCACCAGTGACTCAAATCAGACTCACAAGACACAGTGTAATAGTTTAAGGGTAATATAGTGATGGTCTGTCACAGTTTAAAAATAAAGTGAATTCAAAGTCTAATAGATTTAAAATTCTCTGATAAGGGTAAAAAGATATGTGATCATGAGAAATAATACATGAGGTGTGTTCAAAAATTAGTTAATAACTGACGAGACTTAGAGTCTGGTTATAAAAAAATGTTAAAAGTCAGAAATGTATTAACTGATTATCTCATTCTTAATGGTTAAATGCTCCACAAAGAAGTCTTATTTTGAAAGTCTGTGTTTCTGCCCACGGACCTAGCGGGAAAATAGTGCCAGCTTCTGTCGTTCGAGTGGAAAGGCCGCTGTGGAAACTTCACTCGTGAATATTTTACTAGCGGTGTAACAAAGACACCTCTAAAACAACGAAGGGTTTACAAATATGCAAAATAACCAGGTCACTAAATAAAACTGCAATCAGGACACAACAACAAAACCCCAGTGGGCTGACTGCTGAGCGGCAGGAGGGCCGCCTGTCCTCATGCCAGAGGCCTCTGGGACCAGAGCTTTTCAACCCTTCCTTCCCAGGCCAGGTGCACCTCATGGAGGGGTCATCAGGACAAGCCTCGGCGCAGCTGCAAGGAGACAGGACAGGGGACAAAAGCACCAGGAACCATAACACATGCTGTCATGACAACCATGCACACCTTTGGTTCACCTGCACAAGTGCTTTCACTTATTCAGGATGATTTGACCTCAGGTCTGTGTCACATGTTTAAATTACATTATAACCTTCTAATAAGTGGGGGCGTGCAGGTCATTCAAAGTTTGGTTGAAGAGTTTGTTCAGAGAATTAATGTGTTTAATGATACGATTGTACAATGTGCTCACAAGTATAGTAATACTAACATGCCTGTGTGTGTGTGTGTGTGTGTGTGTGTGTGTGTGTGTGTGTGTGTGTGTGTGTGTGTGTTTGGGCCAACAGGAGAAGGAGGTGACCATCACTATGCCTAACGGGGAAACATCAGTGGCGACTGTTCGAATCTGGAATGAAACTGTGTCCAATCTGACGCTCATGGCTCTGGGCTCCAGCGCCCCAGAGATACTGCTGTCTGTTATAGAGGTACACACACACACACACACACACACACACACTGCACTCTGTCGTAGTATCACAGGGGTATAGGTGGATTCACCCCCCCACCCACCTCCACTACAAACCTTACACACACACTATATCCCTCCAGGTGTGTGGTCACAACTTCGAGGCTGGCGAGCTGGGCCCAGGAACCATTGTCGGCAGCGCTGCCTTCAACATGTTTGTGATCATCGGGCTCTGCGTGTGGGTGATCCCCAACGACGAGACGCGCAAGATCAAACACCTCAGGGTGTTCTTCATCACCGCCTTCTGGAGCATCTTCGCCTACATCTGGCTCTACCTCATCCTGTCTGTCATGTCGCCGGGCATCGTGGAGGTGAGACGACTCAGTGTAATTTAGAAAGAAAGAGGAGACGCTGTTCATCAGTGCAGTCAGCACAGAGGCAGCAGGGCTGCAGTGCAACACCAAGTGTTTCTTTCTTTTGCTAATTTGGTCATAAATAAACATGACGGTGGGTGGAGTGATAGAAGTGAGGTCACAGTGCTACAGTGACACTTGGTTTGTCATGAAGCTGTTCTTGTCACGTGAGAAATATTGAATTAAACATTAAAACACTCTCAGGGTAATATTTAATTTTTGTTAGGTCAATGTTATGTCTCCTTCCTTGTTGGTCTGTTGTAGGATAAACTGTCAAGCAAAGATATGTAAAATATGATATATGTTGAGATATTTATCGCTGAACTCACCCGAATCTAATATTTGAAGCAGACTGTAATAATGAAAATACATTTACATCTGAGTTAATGTGTTGCCTGCATGTGACACTGAGCAGGAACTGCCCATGAATGTGTGCTGCTGTATATGAGAGATTGGAGAAGCTTGTTTTTGATTATTTGAGTTAGTGTGTATTTGTATCCTGCAGCTCTCCTCCTGGACAACAACAGCGTTCTCCTCAGAGGAGTCTGCCTGTCTCCTCCAGCTCATTAAGCTGTCTGCTGTATTTACAGGAGTTGAGCTGTGGTGATTGGCTGTTGTTTAAGCTCCCACTAACACCACCTGCTGATACTACAGAATATATCTTGGTGATGCTCCATCTTTTCTCCCAGTTTGTGCCACAATGCACCAGAATTACACCCAGAGACGGGCGACAGTTCAAGGGTACAAACCTGAAAAAAGACTGGAAATAGGAAGACAGTGCCCCCATCCATAGACCATAAGGGCCTTCACAGTCACCAGACATCAACCCAGTTGAACACTTATGGGAGATTTTAGACAGAGTTCTCTGCCACCATCATCGAAACACCAAATGATTGAATATGTTTTGGCTCCACAGACTTGTAGAGTTACACCAAGGAGCACTGAAGCTGTTCTGGCTGCACATCGTGGCCCAACACCCGACTTAAGACACTTAACGTTGGTTCTTCCTTTCATTTGTCACCAGTGTCAGGCTCTGTGCACCTAAAGGAAGGAAGGACGTCAACATGCAAACAAAGTTCATTAGGAGAATCTGTGTGTGTGTGTGTGTGTGTGTGTCTCAGGTGTGGGAGGCCCTGGTGACCCTGCTGTACTTCCCAGTGTGTGTCATCCTGGCTTGGATCGCCGACCGCCGCCTGCTCTTCTACAAGTATATGGGCAAGCGTTACCGTGCTGACAAGCGTCACGGCATTGTCGTGGAGACTGAAGGAGACTTGACACCCAACAAGGGCGGCATGGAGATGATCATAGATGGCAAGTTCCCTCCACGAGGGGGCGCCGTGGTCCCTGCCGAAAACTGCGGGGGAACTCAGGACGGCACGGCTGCGGCCAATAACATTGGTGCGGCAGCAGGAGCCATGGCAACGGGAGCCGGGGGCAACCTGCCCAACTCCAACAGCATGATGGTCAACGTGGAGAGCAGCAAGGAGCTGGACGAGAGCCGCAAAGAGGTGAGAGACCGAGAGGGAGAGAGAGAAATGAGGTTAGAATGAAGTGTAGAGAGAAATGTTGTGGAAAATATTTCACAAACATGATAATAAACACTGAAAGTTTTTATCTTATAAAAAATATTTAGTTCGATATGCTGTGGTTATGGCTTCTGGCTGACACATCCATGAGTGTGAGACAACGAAACACTGCACAATGGTTTATATTACGTTCATGTTACAAAACAAAAAAACTCTTTTTGTCAAAGGCTCAGTCTCATCAGTGTGTCCTCAACATCTGTTAATGCACAGATAAGCTGTAGATTCTGAGAGGCAGTGTTATCACTGCAGATTGTGTTCTGTGATATTTCTGTAATATCAGCCGTCCTTGGTGAAGAATGCAGTTTATATAGCAAACACTACTTTTTTGTAAATCTTTACCTCCTTACTTGATGTTTAAATTTGCACAGGAAACTGTTGCAGAGGGAATGAAGATTACATAAAGCACATTCACAGTTGCTAGAGAACTGAGACGAGTTAAGAGGAAAGAGAAATTAATGTGTGTGAGGTTTGACAGACAAAGATGCAAAGACAATGATGGGGTCAGAGAGGTTCAGTGGGACAGATCAGACACATCACGCTGTTCTGTCATCAGTGAATATAGCAAAAAAACAAAAACAGACACATTCTGATGAGCTAGTAAGATTTCCTTTAAACTCTGTTCTGCTTGATAAACTGACTCTTTGGTAAGATCACTGTTCATTGCTGAATGTGGACGGGGCTCCACCGCTGTGCTGTGCTGTTCAGAGTGAGTGTGCAGGTAGAAACTTGATTTGGATGTGAGAGGAGGGAGAGAGCAGGGACAAGCAGATGTTTCATTGAATTAAAAGCTGTGACATTTTGCTATTTACTGACCATGAAACTCACTCTCTCACACAAACAACTGACCACACACACTGACACACTCTACCTCCCCATGTCTTCACACGACACGTCATACAGAAGTCTTGAAAGAAATTCATTTAAATGACACATTTGTTCTGACTGTGACATTTCAAGTCAAACCGTGATATTATGGTAAAAAACAAAAAATAGTCTTCGTACCAAACCATAGAACATGGCAGCAAATCCTTGGCAGCAGTGAAGGTCGCGTCCTGAAATGGAGCAGATTAAATGGAGCAGAGAAAATTTCCAAGTGATTAATTAAATTTTCTTCTTTTTTCCAGCTGGCTGTGAAATCTCTTTAAAAAGTTGTTGAAACCTGCAGGCGCTCTGCATCTAAATGGTTTGGAAATGTTTTCAACAGTTTATAAAGTTGCAGAATTTTTTGCAAACTCACAAAAGAAAGAAAGCATTTGAAGCATAGATGCACATAGCCTCCACCCAGAGGCCCACGGCGCCTGGTTGCATTGTTAGCACACCTGGATGTTTGGGCGTCTTGCTTGAAGGCTAACCCAAAGCTAATGCATTTCCCGGCTGATTAGCTAGTAAACAAGCTAAGCTAAGGTATGATGAGTACAGATACCTGCTAATTAGTGCTAACATACAAATAAAATAAACCTAGAATTTCACTCACCTCAAAAAGTAGGAGCACCAGCTTCCTCACATCCAGTAGTCAATTAACTGGACAACAAAACAAATTATCTGTCTGATATTTGCGCCATAAATACTCAGAAGAGCACCAACACCCCAAACATGGCTGAAGGGTCACTTCCAGTGACTCAGATTAGCTCAGTGGACATGACATGACACCTGTCACGCAAAGCATGACATGACAGCTGTCCCCCCCCCTCAATTATGCATGATTCACCTCCTTCGTCATGAAGGAGGAAATTAGGTATACAGACCAAAACAGTTTTTGTACCAGGCTGTAAACATGTTTATTTCTGCTGTTGGACATTTGAACATGGGAGTCTGTGGGGACTGACTGACTGTTGGAGCCAGACTCTAGTGGTCATTAGAGGAACTGCAGCTTTTGGCTCCTCTGTGTTGGCTTCATTTTTCAGCCCCGGAGTCTGACGCTTGATTTGAAAGTTCAAGCATTTTAGGAGGTGAGGCCTTGATGTCTTTGTTGGGCCTGTGGCTGAAGCATAAAATCCTCCACTCCTCCACCTGCTACAGGGACTGGAAGTGCCAAGAACCTTGACACTGCGACAGTCAGTGTTTGTATGAACAGCCGTGCGTGCTGTCAGTGTGTGTTGCGTAGATATGTTAATCACAAGTGTGTCCTCTGGTCTCTCTTCCAGGTGATTCGTATCCTGAAGGAACTGAAGCAGAAATATCCCGACAAAGAGCTGGACCAGCTGGTGGAGCTGGCCAACTACTACGCCCTGCTGCACCAACAGAAGAGCAGAGCCTTCTACCGCATTCAGGTACACACACACACACACACACACACACACACACACACACACACACACACACACACACATTTTTCATGAATAAAAACACACAAGGTTGCCCAGACCTTCAAAATAATTAGATTTTAAGTAGTTGTTTCTCTTTCTCTTTGTGACAGTCACTCCTTTCAGAATCAGCTCATGATGAAGTAGATTTACAACAACAAATTGTAAGACCTGTTTTTCAGATGTGACACACTGCACTGAAGAAACTCCTCTGTGTCTTGATGTGAGAGTTTTAGAGATGATAACTAATCGTGAAGGATCATCCTTCTGTGCACTTTGTTTCTTTTAACCCCTCCTCCTCTCTGTCCTTCAAGGCGACTCGTATGATGATCGGAGCCGGTAATGTCCTGAAGAAGCACGCAGCCGACCACGCTCGCCGCGCGGTTGTAACTGACGAGGAAGCACCGGAAGAGGAGGACATGGGGATATGCAGCCGCATCTCATTTGAAAGCGCCCACAGTCAGTGCATGGAGAACTGCGGCGTTCTGACACTCGTTGTAGTCTGCCAAGGTAGTGAAATAAATAAGTCATAAGCTAATACTGAGTTCACATAAATAAGTCAGCAGAGGCTTAGCCTGGTGCACTAATAAAGTAGAAAATCTTTCCTTTTTTTCAGATTATTGGAAACACTTGAACTAACTTTTTTTTGAGCTGTCTTTGATCAGTTAAAGTTTTAGTCTCAGAGTACCATGTTCATTTTACTGCAATCTGAACTTTAAAGGCAGAGCAGTGACTTAATTTAAAACGCTGGCCTGCTCTTTAATTACCAGACTGAAGCAGTAGTAAAATAAGAATTCAGGTTCTTCACTTTAAGCTGTACTCCACTGATTTAGCATCGCACTTCTGTAACACTGTGGGACTCACAATGGACAGTTAGACAAAGGATTAAAGCCAGTGCAGCAGAAGCAGATGTACTGAGCCTCATGCAGGAACCGTTCGAACAGATTCATTAACTGTCTTGTAAAAAACAGTTGAAGAGAATTTGTGGCATTGGCCATTTTTACGTGCGAACGAAATTCAGGAGTAGTTGAGATCTGATGGATTCATGAACAGACAGACTGCTTTTCTTCACAGGGTAAAACACACTGCTCTGACATTCAAACCAAGCAAGTTCACACAATGCTCATTTAGCCTGTCAGTGCATGGTATTCTCTCTGTGTTTTGCAGTATAGTACAGTTTTAAATCTGGTGTCTGTGGTGACTGTCCCGCGCTGGCCCACCTGCAGCAGTGTGTGTTTAACATCAACCACAGCTGAAGTGGATTGGTTTGCCAGAGCTGAAGACACACAAAGGGACAAAGACAGAGCAGGCTACAGCAGCGAGATGGAGCCTGTGGCAGAAAAAACGAGGATGCCTCCAAGAAAAATGTCTGATGCTCCAGATAAAAAAGAAAGTTTTTAGTTCAGAGGACAGATTTCAGTCTGGAAAAAATCGATCAACAGTGAGGACAAACACTGATTACCACTTGTGTGGCTTTTGATTGGAGAGCGCTGTTTGTGTAATTACTCTCAATGCCAGGAGGGGGAGACAGAAGTTCTGCACTGCAGGTTTAACATTTATCGTGGCTTAATCTGACTGAATTTGGAGATCAAATATATCACTGAAAGCTATTTATTTAAAAAAGAAAAAAAAATACATAGGCAA
The DNA here is from genome assembly GCF_046630095.1 of Trachinotus anak. Classification (NCBI taxonomy): domain Eukaryota; kingdom Metazoa; phylum Chordata; class Actinopteri; order Carangiformes; family Carangidae; genus Trachinotus; species Trachinotus anak. Next base: position 456,920 of record NW_027273865.1, read on the forward strand.
AAACACACTTAATGCAAAATTAATATTTTGTTCACCATCGTCATCATCTTCATCATGACATCAGAGTTTTTCTTTTTTAGATTTTAGCATTTTTATCTTGCTTAAAGGACCAGCAGTGTGCAGGGTTTATGGGGATCTATGAGCAGTGGAGTAGAGGTATAAAAAGTACCTAAAAAGATACTTGAGTAAATGTGCTGGCTGGTGGCCAAAGTGAAGCCTTGCACAGGGCTCAGTCTGTAACAGAGGAAACTTTCCTCTGAAAATGAAAAGCATTTTTACTTTAGATTAAAGCAGAGATTTATCAAGATGTAAAAATCTGACAGGTTTTATAACATAACATTACAGCTTATTTTACTGCCACAAAATTGTTTGTGCCAGGCTTTCATTCACAGATACATTTTGGATGTTTTTTAGCTTTGACAGATTGAAATGAAAAAAGATGATGTGTGGCATGCCCAGAATTATTCAGCTTTCTTTCTGCCGTTCAGGGGGTCTGGGAGAGAACACTTTCTACGTGGACTACAGGACAGAAGATGGTTCAGCCAACGCTGGGTCAGATTACGAGTACAGCGAAGGGACACTGGTGTTCAAACCAGGAGAGACTCGTAAAGAGATTAAGGTGAGTGAGGAGGACAGGGGGACCAGCAGGAGCGATGTAGATACAGTATTTCAGCACTGAGCTCTGCACCACAAACCTGGTCCTTGACCACAACTTGTTACTGGGTTCCAGATAAACATTAGACTGCCTTCAGTCATGGTGAAGGTGCTCTGTCGATCTGACAGTGAATCAATTATTTAAACTACTCCTGATGTAATAAAAGTGGATACAAATACACCAACAACAACAACATTGTTTCAAAACTTAAACAGCTACTCTGTGTTATAGAATTACATTACTTGTTTTCCCAAATACATTTTGAAGGAACCAATGGAGGCTGCACAGAGTGCAGAACTCAGACACAGGAGATCAAGGTTCACGTCCTCAGTGTGTTTAGATTTCATCCTTCTCTGTGAATCACAATCAACTGAGAAAGCACAAGGGAGAAACTTATATTTTACAACTTTTGGTTTCATGATCACGCCCCCTAGTTTGGGATTCATTGACAGAATACTGTGCAGCCAAGCCGTGTACGTAGATGGAGAACACATTTAAATGCAACCATCAAATCTTGCATAAAGCAGTGACATCATCTTAGTATCACATGCAGAGCAGATGGTCACACTAAGGCAGACTGCAGCTGCTACACAACACAGCACCACATTAGCTTTCCTGCTGAAGTCTCCATCTCCATTAGCTGCTCAGCTAATTAAACAGCATGTTGCTTCAAGTCAGTGTTGACTCTTTCAGTTTTTCACCTAAGACATTCTTTCTCTAAACTCAGTGCTGTGAGTACCACAACATAACCATAGCTTTAATTGCCACAAGCAAATTTTGTATTGCAGAGCTGGAATGATTAGTTGATCATATTTGTGAAAGAAACCACTCATTCTCGGTTGCAACTTCTCGGTTGTGCAGATGTAAACTTGAGACTGTTGGTCAGTCTGTTGTGTTTGAAATCACAACTTTCAGCTTCAGGAATTTGTAAAAGGCATTTTTGACTAAAGTCTGAAGATCAGTGTTATGACACATCCATGTCTCTTCTGAAAACCTGTATGTAAAAATACTGCCATGATTATTATTTTATTTAACATGGTTTCCCACATAAAAATTGGTTCTAGAAGCACATCTCCTCTTACTTCCTCATTGACAAATTCTGCATCTGGCCTTGTGCCCCGCCCGCCACCTGCTGGCTCCAGGTGTCCAGGTGACAGAGCAGAGAGGATGAAGATGGTTAGAGGAGGAAACATCAGAGAGACTCAGCCTCATGTTTGAGCCTCAGTCAGACCCAGACTCAGATGAGGAGTCTGTTGAGACCAGAATCAGAGACTAGCAGACGGATCAGAACCGTTAGCGTAGTTAGCATCTTTTATTTGTTTATATTGTTTGTTAGCTTGTAACTGGCAGTGGCTGACACAGTGTCAGTGGTTGTGCTAATGCTAACTCTGGCTCTCTGTACTGACAAAGTTTCGGGTTTATTTAGCCCCGCCCCGTCCCCACAAGTTGACAGGATTGGTTCCTCAGGTTCTATGACATGTGAATCCCTGACTGTCTGAATCTGTTTTTATGAGACTGTCATTGGTTCACTGCAGTTCAAGGTGGAAACACTCAGTCATGGTGTTGACTGTTTATTTCGCTCATGATATGTCGTACATTCTATTAAAAAACATGATATGGACTTGTTAACAAGGTTAAACACTTGATTTTCGTTGGGGGGGTTTAAAGCTTTTTGGTGATGAGTCTCTAATGATTGTATAAGCAGCCAATCATGTACATTATGAAACAGACGATCTTTCAGTTTGTTTGAAAGCTCTGACGTCAAAGTTGTCTTTGTTGAAAGATTGGAAATAGAAGCTGATCTCAAACCCAGATGTTAAACAATGAATTACCAGCTTTGTTGTTATTTGTAACCAAATCAGGTGCAGGTGGAGTTCTGAGCTAAGCTAACTTTAACTGTATGGAGCTGCATAGACATGCTGCAGGCCTCCGAATACCCTGCAGTGTGGCTGTAAAATCTGGAAAGATATCCGAGGAGATCAAAGTGAGGGGAGAGAGGGGGGAGAGGGATGATGAGATAAATAATGAGAGTCCCAGCAGGAGAAAGAAAGGCTGAGGAGAGACAGATTTTAATATTCAAGGAGAGGACAGAGAAATACTAAAGCCACCAGTCGAACCACTGCTCATTTCTGCCGCCACTACGTCAGCCTCTGCTCTACTGTATGAACCAGAAAGGTCCAAAAAGTTTCACTTTTGTGTCGGGCTGCGTAATTTATCCAAATATAATCAAAATCGCAATAAGGCCAAGTGCAATATCCAAATCACAGGGACTGCATTTTTTTCAAAGGTAAAGTGTGTCACAACATTGTTATGCATTGTTAGCACTGTCATCATATTCTGCAGATGAAAGGATGTAATTGCTTGATACAAGATCTTATATTTACATATCAGTACATTCATTCAGCATTGCATACTTGTTCAATAGTTATAATAATGATAATTAATTATCATAAATACCAATGGTAAACATAAGAATGATACAGAGGATGAAATAAAATAGCTGAAATGAAAGTTGAGATGTATTATGAGCAAAAAAAACGGTCTTTATGTTAAAGAGCAACTGGGATCAGTCTGTAGGTGATTTGCCTTCATCTGTTTCCATTTTGTCACAGATTTGTGTTTTTTAAATACTTCAAACAATAAAAAAAATTTTAGATTACTTTCAAAGAATAATAAATAAAGGAAATCCATTACAATTTAGAAAAATACAGTAATACATTATTAAATGACGGCCATAAATCACAACTTATTGCTGCCTTTTCAATAACCATCTGGTACTTCAAGTAATTCAGTGCTTTTATTGTAAAATAACTGCGCTTTGAGTCTAATCTGAAAAGAAGATACAAAGTTAGATGATCAGTACAAGGGCTGTTTCAAAGTTCACTGTCTTCTTTGATTACAGACGTTCCCAAGGTTGTTGTTTTTTTTTGCAATCTGAACTTGGGATCAAACAACATCGTAAAGATTTTTTTTCTCAGAAGACAGAAACCTGATTGTTTTTTTTTAAGAACACGCTGTGCTATGTGAATTAAAAGCATATAGGAAGACTGCACGAGGTAAAGACGTGGTAAGACCAGTAATCTCTCCTCAGATTCAAAGTTTGATGAGAGATCAAAAGAAGTGTGAGGGCTGGATGAGAGGAGAGTGGTGCAATAGCCTGAAGAGTCACATAAAAGAGGCACGGGGAGGATGGGACATTAAAAAACCTAAAGTATAAATTGACCATCTACCATAAGTGAACGGATGGAGAGACGCTGAGTGAGTAAATTACAAAGGTCGATGTCATCCATTTCAACAGCACACCAGTGGATTTCATCGATCACTGTGCCAGAATGAGCAGCAGGGAAACCAATTAAACCTCAACGTGTCTCCCGTCTGCCAGAACTCCACTGTCATTGCTGTATCGGTTCCACTGCATAACCATCACCGCAGCCCTCACAGGGTCTATTCTCTACTGATTAAACAAAAAGAGATGAGGCTGACAGAACTAATAAACGGCCTGGAAGTCAGGCCTGTTGTAATGAAGAGTCATACTCTTTATATCAAAATAAGGAGACAGTCATTCATTCCAGTTACAGAATGGATCTAATTTGCAACACTTGATAAAAATGGATGTGTAGTCAAGTGACAAGATGATAACAGGACTGCCAGTTTTATTCAAGACTAACAGTATTAATGCAAATAATGGTAGACTGCATGTTTCTGACAGGATACAGATTGTACATGTGTGTGAATGACTATTGCACTAATCATCAAACTACCTGATCTGATACAAACATTAAAGGTCCCATATTGCAGGAAGTGACGCTTCTATATTAATACTGTGAAAGTATCAAAGCCTCAGTGCACAGAGAAATGCACACAGCCTGTATTCAGCCTTAAAACGAGCAGAGAGAAACGAGTAACATTGTGGTGTCACAAATATACAGTGACTGTCATCAACTATGCCCCAAGCCCCACCCACCCAGACTCACCATCCAGCCTTGCAGGATTTGGTTTCTCTGAGCATTTACCTTAAATCTGATATATTTTTATTAAATCACTCAGAAAACAGTCAGCTCACGACCTGTTGTTACTAGAGCTCCAGAGAGAAGCCTGAGAGGAGATGTAAAACTACACTGAGATGGTCTCTGGTATAAAATCACAACGATATCTTGTTATGGATATCAACACTTCAAATAAAACACCGGAAAGGTAAAAAATATGGGATGTTGAAAGACCCACAGCGAGTCTGTCTCATTCAGGTTTTAAAGTGGTCTGAAAATTCAACCTAGATATTCTACTTTGAACTAAATTGAAAAGAACAAAACTTACACATTTACCTTAAGTTAACAAAGAAAAAAAAAACTTGCTAATTCCACAAAATTCCACTAACTATGGGACCTTTTAAGGTTTTTCAGTTTCTCAATGAGCACACCTTGTTTTTTTTAAATAGTTGTAAATGTCAAATAACTAATACTGAGCCAACAAATCTAATCCCTGAATGTGTTTAAATGCTTCAGCATGAACAACAGAACTTTTCATTTTGGTTGCAATGAGTAGAAGGTCGTGCATGAAGTGAAAATTAAATGAACTGTCACTACACGTCTGCAGACTGAGTGAAGGTCTGAGCTGCATGTTAAATAGGTGGATTGACCTAATCAGTAACAGAGATGAAACAGCCAATTATGAAAACCCTCTGACAGAGGGATGCAGGAGAGTTACTGTTGTCTGTTATTTCACTTTAATGGATCAAACAAAGCCTATTATGCTGATTCTCTTCATCAGTAATGGTATCACTCATCGTCACTTTATACCTTTATTAACTATAAATAGGAATCCATTATAAAAGCTTCCATTTGCAGATGTATTGGAAACTAACACAGAACAGTCCAAACTGACAAAAATGGCACAGAGACACACAACAGTCTGGATGTTTATTTTAATTGATATAGATTCAATTAATCAATATTTCAGAAAATAGTGAAAAAATTCTGATCATATGCTTGTCGTGTGTGAGCGTTTATATTCAGAGAGGCTGGAATTAAAAATGGAGAAAAAGCAGCAAATTCAGACGTTTGAGTTTGCTCGTTTTGTTTATTAAACATCTTAAATTATCAGTCAGTTGTTGTTGATTAATTTGCTGTTGATTATCTAATTGATAATCAACTAATTATTTCAGCCCTGAACATGGATTCAGGTTAAAAGTTCCTCTCCACATGTGTTTTAAATTATGTAAAAATACTTTGCTATGATTAATATTTTGTTTAACATGGATATCTCACATAAACTGTGAAAAAAAAAAAAATCAAAAACAGGCTGGAAGCACATCCACACATACTTCTTCATTGAGAATTCTGGATCAGGCCAATATCAGAGAGACTCAGCCACATGTTTGAACCTCAGTCAAACCCTGTAGTGTGCACCAAAAAAAAGGGTAGCTTGTAACTGGCAGCGGCTGACACAGTGTTAGTGGCTGTGTTAACTCAATTGCTCGCTCTCTGTACTGTCAAGGTTTGTGGTTTATTTAGCCCCTCCCCCGTCCCTACAAGTTGACAGGGTTGGTTCCGTAGGTCTTTAATGTAAGAATCCCTCAGTGTCTAAATCTGTTTACCAAGGTGGAAACATGCAGTCACTGCATTGACTGCTTATTTTGTGTGTGTTATGCATAATGGATAACAGTTTGTTCCGTGTTCTCCTCTCCACCACCATTTCAAAGCTATCTGGTTTGCAGCCAATTATAGAGCCTGCCTCCTTGATCAGTTTATTCAGTCTGCTGGTGTCACTGGCTCCGATGCTGCTCCCCCAACTGCACTTGTTAAAGGATCTTCCACAGTAAATAGAGTCTGCCCCTCTTCTATACAGCCTGTGTTGGTCTTCCAGTCCTCGTCCTTCTGAAGTGGAGTGGAGAATTTAGCAGCTAACTTGCAGGCATGAAGCTGGTCACCAACATCATTAGAAGTTGATATTTGGTTGAATGTAGGTTGTGACATCGGGTGACCAAAATTCAGTGTTGGGACAACATCTAATGCCAGCGTAAATTTGATGTAGAACTGAAGTTGATATTTTGTTGGTTTTTAAGTTGTCAGAACTTCTTCCAAATGTCTCATATCAAAGTAATCTTGCATAAGAATATCGACTTGAGTCGTGAGCAAAAACCCAGCCTCTACTAAACATCAGCTAAACATCACAATGTCATGTATGGTGGGTTTGGACGTCAACCTGATTTTCATTTCTAACCAGAATTTAACGTCTGTCCGATGTTTGAGTTGTTAGATTCACACGTCTTTCTGATGCTAGATTGACTTGCGGTGTCAGGAGGGTAAATTGCCAGATATTTCCCTTGTGAGTTGGTAGAGACCCAAAACAGAGCAAAAAGGGAGGGAATACTGAACTTATATTCATCAGGTGCACACAAACATGACTCCATAAATAAGCTATTGTTTATTAATATATTCACGCTGTCTACTTAAAAGGTGATGACATATCAGTATTATCTTCACAACTTGTTTCCACCACCTCCAAGTGGCCAAAAAATCCGTCATTGCAGGTTTGAGGAACAACTTTCATCTTCAGCTCAGTGACTTGATTGTTGAAAATATTTACCAAGGACTAATATCATCTTGCAGAGATGAATCATTTTCCAAGTCTCCTTCTTCAGCTCTGGATCGGGGGTAGACTCCATCCAGAATATGGTGACATCTGAACACATGGCAGGACGTGGTCTGGCTCATTGGATTACAATAGCAACCTACTATAATCTGATTTGGGAGTGGCCATCTGTCAGTTAGTGCGCAGTGGCGTGATCAGATGACAACAATCTCATAAAGATGGCTATTGTAACTGGAGCCTCTGTTTATGCATCTGCCGAGGGAGATGACTGGCTTTCAGCCCTGCCTGCTCTCAGCATTCAGACACACAAACACCACACTCAAGCATCCAGACCAGGGTTGATGTGAATTCATTTTGAATTCAGAACCTGAAATAAAACTGCTGTTTACTAAGCACATGAGTCTTGGATCGTTTTTTTCTGGTAGCTTCTTATGGCAAAGAAACCATTCAATTTTCAGTTTCTCCAAAATAAAATTCTGAGCTCAGTCCTGTATCCTGCATAATAAATTGTGTGTAGGTATATATATATATATATATATTTATATATATATATATATATATGGCAACTTTGACACAGTCATTTCATCCTTCATTTTCATCCATTTATTCTGTCTTCCTTGCTCACTTCTCACCCCTCTCTCTCTCTCTCTCTCTCTCTCTCTCTCTGTGAAGGTCTTTTTTCAGATGTACTCTCCTGCCTCATGTACCTCACATTTGCTGTAATATTTTGAAATAAAAATGTAGAACATAAGATTAAGGGAGTCTGCTCACCAAAATATCAAGAACATATCTGATACTGATTTAAGAGATGTATCAGCCCAAATTTCATATTTAAAACACCTGGTACACATGGCCACTGAAAATACTTATTTCTGATTGGCTGGCAGGTGTGGTATAACACACATAGAATTTGCAGGAATCCATTTTAATTGTACTTGAGCAGTTACTGCTTGAAGTGCTTAAAGTTAAAGGTCCCACATTGTATAAAGGTAGATGTCCATTATAGGTTCTATATTAATACTGTGAAAGTATCAAAGCCTCAGTCCACAGAGAAATGCACACAGCCTGTATTCAGACACTGAGCCTTAAAACCAGCCATCAGGACTTCTGTAACTTTGTGATGTCACAACTACACAGTCACTATCCTCAGCTCTGCCCCCAGCATGGCTTACCTGAACCCACCAGCCGACCTTGAAGGATTTGGTTTCTTTGAGTGTTTAGCTGAAATCTCCCATGTTTTTATTCAGTCACTCAGAAAACAGTCAGCCAATCAGAAGAGAGGTTTAGATCTTCTCTTCTGATTGGCTGACTGACCTGTTGTTACTAGAGCTCCAGAGAGAAGCCTGAGAGAGGAGATGTAAAACTACACTGAGATAATTTTTAGTTCTTAAAATCACAAATATCTTCTTACAGATATCAACACTTCAAATAGAACACAGGAAAAGTGTAAAATATGGGACCTTTAAGCTAACCCTCATTCATAAAACACACAGAGTCATGGGTTGAACTGACTACAAACAAACCTTTAACAATTTAATCACAACATCTTTTTTTGCCAGTAAAAGCACAGTAATAGACTCTCAAGGGTCCAGATAAAGAAAATAAAGGACCCAGTGGAGGAAACACCACTCTGCTACATCTTGTTTGTTGTTTGTGTATCAGGACATCCTATTGTGTATTATTGCTTATTCATGGAACTGGTCAAAATATTTAAGAAATATTACAGCTGGTGTCTTACCATAAGTGATAACAAATACCAGAGAGTACAGCTGTCAGCTTCTGTCCATTCACGCCTGAAGAGAATGACCTCCTGTCTCTCTCTGCGTCTCCAGGTCGGTATAATCGATGACGACATATTTGAAGAGGATGAGCACTTCTTTGTGCGCCTGCTGAATCTGCGTGTTGGTGATGCAGAGGGGATGTTTGAGAGCGATGAAGCCGGTGCCACCCCAAAAGCCCGCCTGGTTGAGCCCCTGGTTGCCACGGTCACCATCCTGGACGACGACCACGCAGGCATCTTCACGTTCAGCGAGCGCATGGTGCGAGTGAGTGAGAGCGTGGGCACCATGGAGGTAACGGTGTCTCGCAACTCAGGCGCCCGCGGCACCGTCATCTTGCCGTACCACACCGAGTCAGGCACTGCCAAGGCTGGAGAAGACTACGAGGACACCCGAGGAGAACTGGAGTTCACCAACGACCAGACCAGGTGGGTCAATCTAAACATTTTCTTGTTTTTGTGTTTCTTGTTGTTTGTCTTCTTGTCTTTGTCTTCTTGCAGTCATCTTGTTTCTTGTTGTTTTCTTCTCTCCGAACAACACTTAACCTACATTTTCATACATTTGCTTCCCAGAGAATTTCTGCTGCTGGCCTCAGAGCAGTTGTAGGAAAGTTCACTTTCTGCCTCAGTAGTATCGTGACAGTCCTTGTTAAAAGAATAGAAAAGCATTAAAGCTTCACTAATTGTATTTCCTGTACTAATAATGGATAGAATTACTTAGTGAAATGTGAGAGGCTTGTAGTGAACCCAGTTCCCCAAGGTTTACTTAGATTTTAGGCCTCATCGAGCTCATTATTGTGGTCACTCTCATGACTGTCATTGATCCTGTCGAGTGCAGTTTGAACAAATATACTGGTCTTCTGGGCTGCTGTTACTGACCAGCTGGTGAAGAAAGTTGACTATGCAGCAGCTAAATTAAAGTTGGACGTAGCCTCTGTGATGTCAGCAATAGGTTTCTGAGGAGTGATTCTGAAGCTCAGACTGGGCTGCTCCGCCGTCACCATCTTGGCAGTGCCTGACTCCGCCCCTAACTCCTAATCCATAAATGGGCAAAGAGGCGGGACATGTGTGGAGCCGAGACTTCAGCACATGCCAGTTTGCGGCAAACATAGGCTCCACCTGTTAATTTCTTCAAATTTGCCACAAACATCCACTTATACTCAAAGATGAACGGAATAGAATTGATTGTGGTGGTCAGAGGTCAAGGTCACTGTGGCCACACAAAACTTTTTTAACTGAAGAATTCACACACTAATTAACTGCAGCTGCACTGGTTAGATTTTGAGTCATTCCTCTTGGGCAGGTGTATAATTTCAAAAATACATTTGCATTGATTTGTGAATAAGTGTTTACCTTTTCATTCCTTCAAAGCTTACGATCCAGGGAGTGTCTACAGTGTATATTAAGAGTGCGAAGGCAGAAGGAAGGAGCAGAGGTTTTGTTCCTGTCTGTTGCTCTTGTTTTTTCTCCTCACTCATCCTCATCCCCGTCTTGTCTCCTCTCCTCTCCTTTCCTCTTCTCTTTCTTTCCACTTCACCTCTTTCAGCTGTCTTCAATCTCACTCTCTCTCTTCACCTTCATGCTTTCCAGACAACGATCCTATCCTTTGTTCATCATGGCGGACCTGAGCGGAGGGGCCTGTTTTTATGTTTGTGTCTTTAACGTTTGCATTTTTCATGGTTATGTGTGTAGGAGTGTTTGGATCAGTAATTGCTCGGTGACTTCAGTGTAAATGTGATGTTTATGTTAAACGTTCTCACCCCTCGGTCTAATGTCTTTTCCTTAATCAGCTTCTGGAGTCAGTCCTGAGTGTATATGGATACATTAGCGAGGATAAACGTAGAATACTAATGATATGTGATCAGTTTTGAATTATAAAATATTTTAAGTTTCTTCAGCTATGTTAGCTGAGTGGCTCTAGGGAATGTGAACATAGATATTAGAAATATTATATCAGCATAGTATTGGCGTGTTAGCATTGTCATTGTGAGAATGTTAGCGTGATGATGTTAGCATTTAGCTCAAAGCTCCATCTCACAGGGATGCATGGCTGCAGACTCTTGTTATCACATGATCTGAGCAAACACATCCAATATGTGACTGAAATACTGTCTGAGGATTTCATAGGTGAAGGACACCTTTTATTCCTTAATTTAGTCATTTACCTTAACTCAGTGATTGCTGTCATACAGGGAGTAGCACGAGATGACAACTCAAGGAGATGTTCTTGTAGTTTGAGGCTGCAAACTGCTGATTTCTTGGTGGTTGATTCTATATTCTCTATGATAATGTAAGTCCCGTGAAGTGCCTTGAGATGATGTACATTGTGATTTGGCACTATACAAATAAATTGAATTGAATAAATTGAACTTATTAGTTTAATAGAGGCACTTTGCTTTTATTGTAAGTGTGAACATCTTCCAGAGCATAATAAAATATACCAGTTGATTAGTTGTCAAATAATCTGGTGAGGGCATCTTTTAACACCTTTGATATGTGTGTGTTTCTCTGTTTCACAGACCTGGTTTTATGTCAGTGAAGCACCTTTGACAGACTCCAATAGACTGTTGTTTGTGTGATATTGATTCCAGCAGCTCTAAACTGATGTGAACTGGCAGGTTCGTTGATTGACAGAGACCTGGATTAGGAGGGACAGGGCTGGTGGTGGGTGATGGGTGAGTGGATGGATCTCAGTATGTTTCTACGATAGTGGAAAACTTTGTATAAATATTTTTCACCTCCATGGCTCTGCTCTTAAGGGAGATTTATTCCAATTTGTTCTGCCAGTGGTTAATGATGGCCCAGGCAGCGTGTCTGAATGTGTCACCTGAGGCCTCTAACCAGACATCTGGAACACTTCTGCAGCTGGATTGACAGTTCTGACATTTCCTTCACCTCATCTATGGCCATAAGCTTCCTCTCTCTGTCTTCTCTGGCCCTTGAGGCCGTCTTCAGCTTCTGTATGACTATGCCTGAGTTCCTCGATTACTGATGATGCACTAACAAGCCTCCACATCCAACTCTGAGTGGGAAAATCACTGTGACTGCATTTCCACACTACTTCATGTCTCTGCAGCCAACTCAGCTTTTACCTCTGTCCTTGTCTTGTGAGCAGACTCTCCTCAGCTCAGTTAGCTCCATCAGGAGAGCAGTTTTGGCTCCTCTTGGTCCCAACACGTCAGGTAGGATCGTAGTAAAGGCCTCTGCTGAGAACTGGATCTGTTGGCCCACATCTGTCTCCATCCTTCAGTCCATCCCTGGAACCAGAAGCTGTGTTTGTGGTCTCTTTCTGTCCCACACTGCCACCTTGCTCAGTCAGGAACTGGATTTGTAGACCGGGATGCTGGACTTTCCTGTTTTGCCATCAGTCCTTTGCCCTCCATTACCTCATCACGTCTCTGTTTGCACATTGAATTACCTAGAAGTCGACAGAACAAAATGAATCAGGCAAACACAAACCTTTAAAAACACTCGTGGGAACAGCAAAGAGGATTTTCTCTCAATCATACTAACTAAACTCACAAACTTAAACCTCCCACATTTATGCAAACATTATTTATTAGAGTGGAGTCTCATATATACGTCTCACAATATCTCAGGAACGTCAGGAGGGACCTTCTTTGAATTTGGCACAAACATTCACCTGGACTCAAAGATGAACTGATTAGATTTTGATGGTGTGACCACACAAAACACACTTTGGGCCATAACTCAGCTAATCAACCCTGTACTGGTTGGCAGAGGCAAACAACAACAAGGTGGTAATTTAAGTTTGTTTTTATAGCTCTTGTTCACCCTTCATTGTCATTGTTGTTTCCTGATAATGATAATTTATACAACTATTATAGGACTAACAACCAGTGGACACGGGCTGTAAAACATCAAATGACTGATTTGGAGGAGTTGGACCGGCTTGATTTCGTGTCAGTAGAGTTTAAGGCTTTCAGCAGTGTCCTCATTGCTGTAACTCATCTTCACCTCATCTAATCGTCTAATCATCATCTAATCCTTCCCTTATTTCCGTCGTTTTCACGCCACATTGGTCTCTAGTCAGGACAACTGGCCATTGATTGCTTCTGTCCATCTCCCTCTTTCCCATTTTGTCTTTTTTTCACTTTCTATCTATCAGTTCTTTTACTTCACTGCTTTTCAGCTTGAGCCCCCTGTGATTGAAATCCTGGTGAACTGAAGAAAACAGGATGAGCAGGAGTTCAGATGTCTCAGGCAGAAGTATTTATTGCAAGCTGGTGCACTGCAGAGAAAGTGATGAGCAATACAGTGACAGCAAGTGAACCATGTTAGTGCCACATCAGTTTCTGAAGATGTCTCGTCTGACACTGGGTATATATCCAGGTCTCATACAGCTACAACGTTTTACTGCACTTTATTCCAGATAAAGTTAAATTCTGTTCCAAACACTTGTGTGATGTTGAACACCAGAATCTGCATCGTCACATGTTCTTTCTATTCAATATCACAAGAGTCTTTTCCTCTCCGCCACTTAACTGGTAGCTGACAACAACTAGCTCTTGAACAATATTTTTTCTTTCATTAGTGACTTAACAAAAACAAGTGTGACATGAAGGGTACATATAATGGACGGACATGTAAATGACAACAAAAATAGTTAGAGCCACGCGTACGTACAAGCATGTGTGTGTATTTTTCTATGGTTATATGTATGTATCTGTGTTTGATGATCCTGGGAAGACGGGGTGGGACCAAAGCAACACGTACAGGGGCCCCAGCGGGACATATGGGTAACCCTATGTGACCCTGTGTGCTTTCCTTCTACCTCCTGATCTGTAAGACCTTGGATACCCAGGTAACGGAGGATAGAAGTGTCTCCATCCGTCCACTATCCGACAATCAGACATAACAGTGTCCAAACACTAACCCACTGTAGAACACAGTGAAGGTTATCATGGCTTTTGTCCGGGAACACAGGTGAGGGTTGGGAAAACAAGAGGGATTTTCTCTCTCTACCCTGCATCGCTCCTTCTCTTGTGTAAGCACCTTCTAGACTTCCTTCATTCTTTACACGTCAGGTCCTTTTTTTTCTGTCAGTATCTCAACTTCTTGCATCCTGTTGTTTTTTTCTTCCGTCCTCAACTTCACTTCTTCCCAGCATTCTCCCACTTTAACCACTTCCTTCACCTTCTCCTCCTCCAGTTTGTCCTCTCCATACCTCTCCCTCTACCTGTCATTTCCTTTCTCTGTCCATCCATCTCTCCCTCCCTGTCTGTTGTCAGTGTCGATTGTCCTCTGCTCTCACTAAGCTTCTCTCTGTGCTGACATTTCAGTCTGCTGATCCTCAGAGACACTAACGGGTCTTGTCATCATCACTTCATCCTCTAATACCAGGCCATCGCTCCTCATACCTCATTATGGCATAAAAGCCTATCTGACTCACTTTCCCTTTTTTTCCTTTTCACGCCTCACTCCTTTTCACCTCATTGTCAGTGCCGTCGCCTCCACCGAGCCGTCCAACCTGTTCCTGTCTTTGGTCATTTAAATTCATCCTGTGGAGAGTTTCTCTCTTTTTGAGGATGCTGCACATGCAGCGTCATTTCCAGGTCGTCACCAGCACATTTCGTGTTGTCTCATTTTCTTATTTTTGTACTAATGATGTATAATGATGATGATAATGAAAGGCGTCGCTCGTAGTGATGGACCCACAGAATTATCAGGTGAATCTGCAGCTCCCTCTCAGCTTCATGGAGGTTAAACATAGTTAAAGATGCACAGAGGGGGGCACTCTAAAAGTGTATGCAAGCAAATAGGACTGAAATGCAATCCCATAATGCTGTGGGACTGAAGTGTTTCTACAGCCCCACAGTATTTTAAATATACTAGATACAGTATCATTTCAGCCAAAGCAAATTTACACTGAAAACAAGTTCATATAAAAATCCTGTCAAGGAAGAAGATCCAACAAAATCTGTCCTCTTTTTTATTCTTTTGTTTCTGCTTCTTTTTCTGACTTTTTAACTTTCTCCCTCTGGTTGACTGGTTTATTGATCATGTGTCGACTCTTTTCATCCTGCTGTGATTTACACAGCAGGAGGTCCTGATCACAGACAGCAGGAGGGAGGCCACCATGTGTGCAGCTCTACTGCATACTGTGTGTGTGTGTGTGTCTGTCTGAGTCTGCATGTACAGATGTGTGTATGTTTCTTTTAAAAATACTAAAAATTTAAAAATTCTTCTTTTCTTCTCTCTCTCTCTCTCTCTCTCTCTCTCCCTGGGTGTGTGTATACAGTCAGACCCTCCAGGTGAGGATAATTGATGATGAAGAATATGAGAAACATGAAAACTTCTTCATTGTGTTGGAAGAGCCACGCTGGCTGAAGAGAGGAATCTCAGGTATGTGTATATATTACTGGAGTGGATCATCAAGTCCTGTGGTCTCTGATGGTGAATGCACTATGTTGACCAGTAGTCATTCGCACACATCATACAGGAATTTAGTGGAATCAACCAAGATTTTTTCTTCATTAACCTAAAGTAAGTAAATAAGGTTGGATGGTGGGTCCAGGTGGGTGGGGCTTGGGGTGTGGCTGAGAGCAGTGACTGCTTTGTTGTGACATCACAAAGTTGCAGAAGTCCTGACGGCTGGTTTTAAGGCTCAGTTTCTGAATACAGGCTGTGTGCATTTCTCTGTGGACTGAGGCTTTGATACTTTCACAGTATTAATATAGAACCTAGACCTGCTTCATAATCAAAAAACACATGGACACCTACCTTTATACAAGACAGGACCTTTAAAACACATCATATTAGGTCCTGGTTCTTTCTCCTTACTGTAATGAAAATAATACTGACCATGAAGAAGGTTAATAATGAATTCAGTCCCAACCCCCCTCCACTCATCGCAGCTTGATATTGTCTTTGTACTGACTCTGATATAAAATGGTTTCAACAGCTGCAGCTGCAGCTCCTTCACGTCAGATGAAGAACTGACCCTATAAACTGAGAAAATGTAAAAGGAAGGAAAATCTGTCTGTAATGACTGTCTGTGTAACTGAACAGCTGATTCCATTGAATATCTGAAGTTTGTTGAACTTAACTCAGTTAGTTTTACATTTAAAAAAATAATAACACGATGTTGAAGGAGCTGTTCAGTTCAATTAAGGCACATTTTTAAGGCAGCAGGTGAGCGGCAGATAAAGTCACTAGTTTATCATCACGACATTGACAGACAGAATAAATAAAGATGCAGCAGCAGTGCTGTGAGGTCTGACATTTACAATGATGACGGAGATTAGAGGAAACAAAAAGGCTGTTGTAAACAAGTACAGCCAAAAAGCATCTGTACCCAAAATGAGCTGCTGTGTTTATCCTTGAATAACATTTCTCACACTGAATTGTGGGAAAAACAAGTCTAATATAAGAAGCTCTGATACATTTGCCTGCTGAAGAACAGACACTCTGCTTCCGAAACGTTTCTTGCGGGTAATGAGACCATGACATGAGAGCTGGTGCTCAGGGTCGGCTCAGTGAGGGTTGATCCCAGTCCCAGCACATGCATGTAGCACTCTCTCATGCAGAACGACAGGCGTACAGAGAGGGCAGGCAGAGACACGAATAGGGACGATAAAAACCAGATGGATTTTTTTGACGGGCGGCCAGCCCATTGGGATTTGTCTGGATATGCCTGATGGCCAGTCCAACCCTGGTCCGTCCACCCGTCTGTCCCATTCTCATGAATGCAATCTCTCAGAAACAACTCGAGGGAATTTCTTCAAATTTGGGCTCGGAGATGAACTGATTATTGTTGTTTATTGGTCGTAGGTCAAAGGTCAAGGTCACTGTGACCTCACAAACACACGTTTTTGGCCATAACTCATGAATTCATACGCTAATTTAACACACATGTCTAATAGGATGAAATGGTGAAGAGATGATATGTTATGTCCACGAGGTCAAAGGTCAACTTCATTTTGACATCATAATGCTCTGCACTTTTCTGACCGTTATTCAACCCTGTAACTCAGGAACAGAAGGGAGACTGTGACCATATTTGAACTTACATTTTGCCAAAAAATACACTTGATAGCTTTTATTAAATCCATTTACTACATAAATTACATGAGTCAGGACAGACATGGATGTAAACTGCAACTTGACTGGTTGTTGTTTACATGGTCAGTGGGATTTTATAATCTTTTACTGATCATTATTCATATTAATTGTAAATAAAAACTGTGAAGTAGCTAATTAAAATTCATCCAGACCATATTTCTGTGCTCTTTTGGTTTGTGCATTGTGTATTTCTAGGTATTTTTCTTTTTCTTTTGTTTGTTTTGTTTTTTAGCTGCTTCAATGACCCAGTTTACCCACTGGGATCAATAAAGTTTCATCTTATCTTAGACAAAAAGACACACGCACAACTACACAATAGGAAGCCATCCAGTCATCTATTACCTGTCAACACTACAACAAGACACAGACTGATGTGGAAAACGTGGAAAGACAGAGAGAGAAAGAAAGGATTGTTTATTTGAATTTGAAGATTGTCAGACTCAGAGCTTGTGAAGGCAGTCGTAGCTAGAAGATGGAGGGATAACAGTGGATGGTAAATACAAAAACAGGCAGAGATGATTTGTTTATTTGTGGGTGAAATAGATGAAATAAAGACAGTTCTAATAATAAGAAGTGATAAAACAACTCCCTTGTTACTGTTTCTGTGAGCATCTGTGAGTTTTCTGACTTTAATCTGAACGTAGAGTGTAGTTTGATGTGTTAATGTCTTTGATTCTGGTGAATGTATGTTTTTACTTACTGCTCTTTTTTCTTGTCCACGCTCCGTCCCCCTCTGTTTTCTTTACAGCGCTGCTTCTCAACCAAGGTAAGACCATCTGATTGTTCCTCCTACTTCAAACTCAGCATCACTTAATCTGATGCTGAGTTTGAAGAATCTTTTCTTTATCAGTGGATTAATTGCTCTATAGAATGTCAGAAAGTAATGACATTTCCAAGATGACGTGTTCACATGTCTTGTTTTGTCCAACCAACAGTGCAAAACCCAGAAACACAGTATGTAGTTTACAATGATGTAACACAGAGAAAAGCAGCAAATCCCCACAATTAAGAACCTGAAATGAGGAAATTATTCAATTATCAAAATAGTTGCAGATTTAATTTTCTGTTAATCAACCAGTTGTTTCAGCTCTAAATCTGCGGCTGGTCTTATCTCAAAGCCAGTTATTATTTATAATATTTGATCTGAGATATTTGAAGCTTTAGTTTGACCCACATCACAGCATCGTTTAGGGAGAGGCTGATACGTTCAGTCAGTCTGTGTGCTTTCCTACGTTTCCTGTTGCCTTAAAGAAAAGAACATTAAATGTCCTGGAATAGATTTCAGCACAGCAGTGAAGCCTCTCGCAACATATTGAAAAACACACGTTCACTCGGGCTTATAGCTTCAGTTCTTGATGTTTTTGCCTCAGTTTATCAGTCCCTACCCTGTTCCATTCACACCCACAATCAGAATGACAGTTTTCTTAACCTTCCCTGCTGGCACTGAACGTCAATGTCAGCAAGACGTCCGACTGTAACGACTCTAAACAACAAACAGATGGTACATTTTGGTTGGAAATGAAAATCAGGTTGATGTGAAAACCCAGTGTTGGTGAATTGACATTGTGATGTTGAGCAGACACAGCACAGGGGTTTGCTCATGACTAGAATATCTGTATTTTATATGTCAAGCTGGCGTTGGCATGAGACATTGCTGACATTGGATTTTTGTGACGATGTCATCCCTCCATCTAACCCCAACCGTCTCTCTCTCTCTACAGTTATAAATAGAGGAATAAAAAGCTAGAAAAATAACTTATCAGTAGCCTGTCAATAACAGATATCAGCAAAGTGGGTGACCAGCTGCATACCTGCAGGGTGGGTGTTACTTATATAGTTTTGGTCATCATTCCTATTAGAATAGTTGGGAGGTGGCTGAAGGAAAAAAGTGGCCCTCAAATTGCTCCTTATAGCAGCGAGCATCTTGCAAGGTAGCTCCCACCAGTGTGTGTGTGAATGGGTTAATGAGAGCTTTGGATGAAGAGCCATATAAATCCAGTCTTTTGCCCTTTACCATTTGGTAGTAATCACAATGTACCCACAACTGTAATAGTGAAGTTCTGGGAACTCGGTGACTTTGCTAAAAAGAAGTGTGTCAGGGTTATTCTGCAGGAGCTGACGTGTGACCTCTGAGGGTCTCAAACAGAATTGATAATGACAAGAGGTTACTCAGACTCCAGAGATGACATTAAAGCAGCATTCTCGTTAAAAAGCTGTGTTCATTTGAAATTTCCTTTTCGAAAAGAAATCTATCTAATGTTTCCATCAACAGACCCACATTACTTTAGTTGCCTATGTTCATATTTCAGATGTAGCAAAATTTGACTGTTAAAAAAAACACGTTTATTTTCAGTTACAGAAAATGTGAACAGATGCCACCATTCCTCTTTCCTGCAGCCGCTCAGGTTCCCTCTCCGCCAGGGCATTGTTGACTCTGGCCTGGCATCCCTTTTAGCCTGGCTTGGTGGAGAGTTGGGTCTTTGTCTGTTTACATTTGGATCGCGGCAGAACGGGCCTCTCTGAATCATAGCACAGAACGGTTTAGAAATAAATGTGTAAATTTGTGCATGCTGATGCAGATGTAACACCGTGTTTGTGGGTTGGCTTTTAAGAGGACCCTGTCATTGTTGTGCTTTATCATATGTACCATGTCATAATTTGATGTTATATTGTTTTTCCGGTGACTGTTTGTGAGCCTGGTGTGTGGGAGGCAAAAGAGAGTGTAAATGGGATTATTTGAAAACTCTTGTTGATTTGTTTATATAGAAATTGATCTTGGATTTGATGCAGAATAGGGAGAGCTGAAGAGAGACTGAAGGTGTGTTCATTGATCTTTGAAAACAGTGCAGCCATATGTTTTATTGAAAATTTTAGTTGCACTGGGAAAGAATGTAGTGCATAATATATATCAAATCTTAATGAAGTCGGGGTGGCCCGGTAGTCGAGTGGTTAGGGCGTGTACCATGTTGAGCGCAAGACGCTCTTATCAGCAGTCACCAGTTCGACTCCCGACCGGTCCGACTCTTTCCTGCATGTCATTCCCCTCTCTCTACCCCCTTTCCTGTCAGTCTCCACTAAGCTATAATAAAGGCACAAAAAGCCCCAAAAAAAAAAAAAATCTTAATCAAGTCAACCTGCATGGGAGAAGAGAACTAACTGGCTGCCCACTGATTCATGCTCAGATTAGGTTTGAGCAAGAAATCCTCTGAGCTCATGATAAATCTATTTTTTCGAGCGAGTATCCTGAGGGAACAAGATTTGCTAATAAGTAGTATTTATTTATTTCCAGTATGTACAGGTCACTGACTTCACATGGTTTTTCTGTGAGGACGCCACAGACGACTTTCCAAAATTGAAATTCAAACAAGCCTCCTGCAGCAGTTGGAGCCGATTGGAGGAAGCTAAAGCAGAATTCAGAGGCTAAAAGATCATCGAAAAGTGCTGTGAGAGCGGGAAGCCCTGCAGGGGTGATAATGCTCATTGTCCCGAAGGTTCTTCCTCACTCGTCTGTCACAACAGGGAGGGGGTCTGTGTAGAGCCCGCTCTGTGGTGGAGGCTGGAAGATGCTACTGCTCAGAGGAAGGACCGCAAAGTGGAGCGAAACCATATTTGAGCCTGTGTGGTCGTGTGTGTGTGTGTGTGTGTGTGTGTGTGTGTGTGTGTGTGTGTACTTGTACTTGCTACATAGTAAGGACCAAAAAAAGTATTTTACTAACAGAGTGAGGACATTTTGGGAAAGTGAGGACATTCTGGCCGGTCCTCACTTTTTGAGACACCTTCAAATCACATGTTGAGGGTTAAGACTTGGTTTTAGAGTTAAGGTTAGAATTAGGTTTAGGTTAAGGTTAGGTTTAGGTACGCGCACGTGTTTATGACAGCTTGAAATAATGTCAGTGATTACTACAGGGATGGTTGCCATATGCTGTTTTACTCCTCCAGTCTTTTCATAATTAGACATGGACTGTCTTTGAGGAGAGGGGAGGGCTATAATCTCTGACTGCTCTTCATTCACACACACACGCGCACACACACACACACACACACACACACACACACACACACTGCCTGCATACCTCATGAGCAGACGGATGAATGAGAAAACACCACTTAGAGCAGACATGGACCCACACTCAGCACACAGTGAGCCTGCTTAGAAAGCTTAAAGCTCTTTGTGGACCACCAGTGTTACACCCTCTCTTTGGTCCTGAGAGCAGAGACTTTTCCTGTAATACAACCCCCGATTGGCTCAGTTCCTCAGTTATTTGTGTAAGATGAACTCTGGTTGGTGGAGCTGCTGTTGCTACTCTGTTGGCAGCTGATCAATAACACAATCTGGGCCACATGTCAGCATTAATCCTTTCTTCTTGCATGTTGTTGTGGTAGCTCTCGCTCTCTCTCAAATACTGTTTGGAAGCAGAGGAAGAGAGAGTCACGAGCGGATCGATGTTATCTAGAGGCACAAGGTTAAGCTTCTAACTTCGTCTCATCTGTCTTCATATCGTTCATCCAGCTTAACAGACCTGATACTTAGGAGCAGGACGAATGGATCTGAAGTAGCAATTAAAAAATCCTGCACACTTGCAATAAACAATTTATTAGCTACGCTTCGGTGCTAGACCTTCATCAGGCACAAAGGTCTAGCATGATGATGAAGGTCTATCATCGAAACGCAGCGAATAAATTGTTTATTGCAAGTCAGACAGTGTGCAGGATTCTGGTTGGACAGAAGTTAGACGTTATAGGAAGATGTCATCCTGGATTCTGGGAAACTTGTCTTTTCTTTTATAAAAAGAAACAAGTTCATAGTTTAATTGTTGTATAGACTGAATCAATTAATAAGGAAGATAAAGTGTAAATGTCCCTTTACACTGTGCAAGTTTGGGCTGTTCCAGTGTGGTGGAGTCTCCAAACCTGACAATTAAACTGCTGCTATGAGCCACGAAGCATCAGTCAGATCACCACATGAAAAGATGCAGAACACACTGACAGCATAATGCTGTCTTTTTTAACCTCGGGCACAACTCACTTCGCTCTCTCCTCCTGTTTTTGGTTCTTGGATTCATAGAGGGGTTACAGCCCAACTTTAATGTTTCAACACATCTGACGCATTCTGTGTGTTTGTCTGTCCCATATTGTACAGTCTGATAGAGACTGAGCCCCAGATTTGATCAGACCCGTCTTGCACTGTGTGACATTAATGTGCGAATTAGTCTGAAAGGATATTTTCTGTTTTACTTTTAACTCCAGGTAAGAAGAAAACTAACCAAATGGTGATGTTTACATTTTAGAAGAAACTTTCTGCACCTGCTCTCCTCATTCTTCTCTGTAAATCCTCCTCTCTAATCTCTCTGTCGCTGTGTTGTTGCTACCTCTCTCTCTCTCTCTCTCACAAACACACACACATACACACATATTGTCCATCTGTCATCTTCTCATGTCCCTCTCCCACGCTGTGAGAACACACACACACACACACACACACACACACACACACACGCTCACATACAGACTCAGATACACATTTCAGACTCAAATAATGCAGCGCAGCTCTAAATAAAATGCTGACTAACAATCTATTATTGATGGAGGCAGAAATATCTGTGACATTTTAGTTTCAACCCACACTTCACTGGAAGTGTCCTTCTCGTTTCCTTCACATCACCTCTCCCTCTCTCTCTCTCTCTCTCTCTCTCTCTCTCTCTCTCTCTCTCTCTCTCTCTCTCCCGTCTTCCTACCCACAGAGGGGGTGGAGGGGCAGATGAGTGCTGAGGAGGAGGAGGCCCGGAGGATAGCCGAGATGGGGAAGCCCATCCTGGGAGAGCACAGCCGCCTGGAGGTGGTCATCGAGGAGTCATATGAGTTCAAGGTGCACCCTCATTGATTTACTTTCCTCACCTGGTTTCCTCTGGAAGAAGAGCGCTCTCTTTGTGTTTGTGGTGTAAGAGTAGTAGAAGCAGAGTGCAGGGTGACTGCCACTGACAATTCATTTCAGCTACGGTCTTTGTGTTTGTTGTTAATGTCCCCAAAATAAATATTGATGACCTACTGATGGTAGCCCATAGCAACTCAAAAGGTTATTACCAGATCATTTTATTCTTATTAAAAATGGATAACTGGCAAAGAGAGTTCCAGTTCCACATAAAGATAAAGAGATGTAAATAAATCTGATCAAAGTCATATAAAAAGTGAATTGAAAACTGAAATTCATTTTAAGACGTAACGTTACAGTATGTACTTCATGTACTTCCAGACTGCCCAAGTTATATCTGAGCATTTCTCTCCTAAGGCCAGAAACCACCAAACTGTGCTTCTCTGGTTGTTACATAATCCACCTTCACACTCTTTCTCACATAGTGAACCCAGGTCCTAACCCTCCCAGCGAGCGGGTCTGAAATGGGTTTGAATTATTGAAAATGTACGAGTTGCCCTCGATACGACAGCTCGCCGGAGGCGTGCAGGATTCAGACTCTCATGACATGCACAGAGCGCTTCTGCGTCTGCCTCCCAGGCTTCCACTGCATTCCCCTGTGCAAAGAGCAAAATTGGAGGAATTAGACTGCAAGCAATCCAAATATCTGAAATGTGTGAGCTCAGGTGTGTTTTAAGCAAATATAAGCCAATATAAGCCAATGGCCATTGCATGTCCCTTCAAGCAATGAAATTAGTTTAGTTTATTGGGCACAATAAATAAGTCTCAATTTACAAACAGTCCAACACAGAGCAGAATTGTTTTATTGCTAATCATTTCATCATCAATCATCATTTCACTCTGAAAAAAAATAAAACAATGGATCTTTACAACCACGTTCCCAAAAAACCCAAACAATTATAAACAGAGGCTCCAGAGAGGCAGAGTCTCTGTGCAGTGAAGATGGGGAGAGGTTCACCACTCTGTCAAAGACTGTGTGGACAAATAGTGCAACAACTGAAGAATAATGTTCCTCAATGCAAAATTGCAAAGAATTTTTGAATTTCAGCCTCTATGGTTCATAATATCATTACAAGATTCGGAAATTCCAGAGAAATCTCTGTGTGCAAGTGACAAGGCTGAAAACCAGTATTGGATGGTGGTGATCTTCAGGTCCTCCGGCAGCTCTGCATTAAAAACAGACAGGATTCTATAGTGGAAATCACTGCGTGGGCTCAGGAACACTTCTGAAAACCACTGTCTTCAAACACAGTTTATTGCTGCATCCACAAATGCAGGTTGAAACTCTACCATGCAAAGAAGAAACCATATCTAACCATGATCCAGGAACGTCGCTGACTTCTCTGGGCCCGAGCTCATTGAAGATGGTCTGTGGTCCAATTCTGTTTTTATTTACATTTCACACAGTGTCCTGACTTTTTTGGAAAGGGGTTGTATGTTCATACGCAAATTTTACTATGGGTATTTCATATATGTTATAAACTTATATCTTCATATATGTATGTGATAATAATATATCCCAATGTAGGTGACATATATGGCAACGTCACTCTCGATATAGGGACGTGTCTGTATGGGAAATCATGAAAGTCACTCAAACACGTAGTGCTGGTGATCAGCTGGTCACTGGCTTCAGCAGCCTTCTCTGAAAGTTACATATGAGGCCTCATTTGCTCTTCTACACTTTCTCTAAATAAGAATTAACACTAATGTTTGAAAATGAAAAAAAATTCAACTCCACAGAGGAAGCAAACAAATCGAACATGTGCCTCACTTTGAGAATGAATCAGAGAGTGTAAAAGGAATGAGCACTATACAATCAACATAAACAAAACAGACGAATGAGAGCCTGTCGTTCCTTCATCACTCCACTGTCCACTAAAATTCAATATTCTCCTCCTCTATGTGATTACTAAGTCAGCTGAACCTTTGTGGAAACATAACTGGCCTTGTCTCTTATTATTTGTGGGTTGTGAGAATAAACTCAGGGAATAATGTAATTCAGTATGATTGGCATTTAGATTTCATTCACCAGAGATCAATGTGAGAAGCTCTGTCTGCTCTGGCCACAAATAAATGAATAAGGAGAGCAATGACGTGTCTGTTTGTGATGGTGGATGGACACAGAGTGATGTGTTTAGGTCTCAGGTGGGTTGTGTTGTCTGCTCATTTATCTGCCATGTAGTTAAACTCACTGAGGTGTATTTCTCTTAAAGGAAAATCACAAATTAAGTTTCTCCTTTCGTTGGTGCAGCTGTGGAAAAACTCAGCAAATCTGTTCGTACTGTGTAAAGATGATATTCTTATTGGTGTATCTGAAGCAGTTCAGAGGTTTAGTGTAAAACAAACACCGCTCTGATACAAACAGAGGTTTATTGCTCTGAAATTGTGGCAGGCGTCTCGGCGGATGTGAAATCAAATCCTCTGCAAGTGAAACTGAAAATCAGCTCAGCATGCAACACATGGTGAGGGGAATATCTTTTGATTACATTTCTGTTCAATCTGTTGTGGCATTGTCAGCTGCCTGTACTCTCCAGTTTCCATAAACCACAATGTAGTTTACAATGTGCTGACAACAAACAGTCCGCCTCATAAGCCTCCATTCGGATTAAACAAACAAGACAGAACTTAATTAGTGAGCTTTATAAATGCTGCGAGGTAGAGTTTGCCTTTGAACCGAACCAGGCTAGTTCTTTCCCTTTGCTTCTAGTCTTTGTGCTAAGCTAAGCTAATCTTAAAGTAGAGACAGGAGAATGGTATCGATCCTCATCTTGAACAACATATGGCTTTCCTATGGCTTTCCTTTAAAAAAGCAGCGGTCACACTCAAAGCAGCATCTAACTATAACGACTTTCTCTATTTAGAGGATAATTAAGAACATTTCACTAATTACAGAGAAATAGTCTTTCAGTTACAGAGTGTTAGAAGTCAACAGCAAATGAACAGCATGGCCAAGTACTTTTCCCTTCTCCACATCCTTTTTGTTTTTTTCCTTTTTATAGACAGTATGTATTCAGTATAATTTTCCATAAGCATTTTACAATCTCTAAAATTTTAAAACGCAAAAGCTTTAACATGTTGGGAGACACGGAAGCAACCAGCACCTTGTTATGGTTTTTTACTACACCAAATAAGTATCTGTTGAGGTCAACTTTTCCTAAAATAAAGGTTTCACGGTGGAAAGGTATTTTTGTATTAAATATGTCTTCCAGTGTTTTGTGCATCTCTGTCCTGACTTTTCCTCTGACATTTTCCATAATGGAAATCAACAGCATCTTTCATTAGACCCCTCCCACCTGGTAAACACCCACACTTTCTGTAAAAAGCTTTTATTCTCTCAAGACTTTAGAAGGATCCTCCAAGAGCCAACTAAAACTCAGCCCACTTCTCCCACCCTATGTTTGAGGGAGGGGCTCGGACAGACCTGTCACTCAGGAGATGATGTTTGTTGATATTGTTGTGCAGTGTAAGACCAGTGACAGAGGTTACTTTGCCTGGTAGGCTGCACCATCACCCTGTCACCTGACCTAATGAAGTGTGCTGTGCTTCTGATTGGCAGAGCACCGTTGACAAGCTCATTAAGAAGACCAACCTGGCGCTGGTGATCGGCACACACTCCTGGAGGGAACAGTTTGTCGAGGCTGTCACTGTCAGTGCAGGTGAGCTGTGTGTGTGTGTGTGTGTTTAAATAGGCATATTACTGGAGGGACCAACAGCTGGCACAAGGACACACTCAGGAACCCTTAACGACTGCTGTTAGCCTGATGAACGTTCACAATTCACTGTTTTTAAAGACGGATTAACTGAAGTTTATTCATGACTCACTGCTATAGACCACCAGGCCCCAAGTTCCCCAATTACTGTTGTTTTGTAATTAGGGGCCTGGCCTTGTCTTTACAGATAATGAATACAATCTGCCTGTTAACATTTTGTAAACAAAGGACTTCACATCTGTGGCCCCTGAGAAATAACCCAGTCAGCCTGTTTTGCGACAGTGGCTTTCATTTTCAGATGTTGTCCATCTTGTTTACGCCGTTTGGTTTTGGGCTGCTCCCAGATGAACACTGACTTGTGATTGAAATTGTGATAGAAATCTTTGGTTGGGCTCAGATTGCACTGTGAAACTAGTCCGCCAACAGCTGATTCAGAGTTTTGCTACATTTTGAAAACATGGGAGCAGATGGCATTGATTTCTCTGCTGAATCTGTTCAGTTCACATCCAATTGAGCAGGACAATGCACCATATTGTAGAGTCTGAATAAGACTTTTGGTTAAATACAATTAAATAAAAAGGATTTAATAATTATTAAAACCTTCTCGCACTGTGACACAATTTATTTGCAAGATTGTTGTTATTGCAATGTATCAGTTCTACTCATTCATATGGAGGTTTCTAGAACCTAGAGCAGCATTGAACCAAGTGTTTTTCATCTCCTGGTAGTACACACAGGAAGTTGATTCTCCCAATTAAAATATTAAATATTATTTTTAAAGTGACAGTCACTGGAGAATAATGATGAACATGAACACAGATGCAGCTGTTACAATGTGTTCCTATTCTACCATGAGTGGCTGGGGGGAGAGGGATTTGTGATTCAAGGTCACCATCTAGTGGAAGGAGCAGTTCACTACAGACAGTAATTACTCCACCTGCTGTCAGCTGTGTAGGAGCTTGGATTTAAACGTCTGTATATTTAATCTGTTTATGCTGTAACCTCCTCAGAACACTGTCTGCTATATCGTTAATGTGAAACCTGTCAGTCTGGTGTGCACTGTGAGGTTTCCGTCCATGTTTGAAACTCGTTGAAACTGATCTGCTGATCTGCTCCGTGACGCTGTCTCATGTTCCTCCTGTTTCTCTCCCCGTCAGGTGACGGCGATGATGATGAGGAAGGTCGTGAGGAGCGCCTCCCATCTTGTTATGACTACGTCATGCATTTCCTCACTGTCTTCTGGAAGGTTCTGTTCGCCTGCGTCCCACCTACAGAGTACTGGAACGGCTGGGCCTGTTTCTTCGTCTCCATCAGTGTCATTGGCCTCCTCACCGCCGTCATCGGCGATTTGGCGTCACACTTTGGCTGCACCGTGGGGCTGCGGGACACAGTGACCGCAGTGGTGTTTGTGGCATTGGGAACTTCTATTCCAGGTGAGCAAATATCTTCTTTCAGTGCGTGAGAGCAGGAAAGTATAGAAGGTTAGAGCAGACCACGGGATATGAGCAGAACTTTTGTGTCCTGGTCATCAAAAATCCAACTTAAACCACGTAGGTAAGTTTTGTTCATTTCAGAACAAGAATATCTAGTTTGAATTTTCAGACCACTTTAAAACTTAATGAGACAGACATTATGGAAACCCACTGTGTCCTTAAAGGTCCCATACTTTACACTTGTCCAGTGTTTTATTTGAAGTGTTGATATCCATAAGAAGATATATGTGTGGTTTTAAGAGCGAAAAAAACATCTCAGTGTAGTTTTACATCTCCTCTCTCAGGCTTCTCTCTGGAGCGCTAGTAACAACAGGTCAGTCAGCCAATCAGAAGAGAGGATCTGAGCCTCTCTTCTGATTGGCTGACTATTTTCTGCGTGATTGAATAAAAATACAGCAGATTTCAGGTAAAAAAAAAAAACTCCAGAGGAATCAAATCCATCAAGTTTGACAGTGGGTCCAGGTGGGTGGAGCTTGGGGTATAGCTGAGAGCAGTGACTGTTTAGTTGTGACATCACAAAGTTACAGAAGTCCTGACAGCTGGTTTTAAAGCTCAGTTTCTGAATACCGGCTGTGTGCATTTCTCTGTGGACTGAGGCTTTGATACTTTCACAGTATTAATATAGAACCTAGACCTGCTTTATCACAAACACATGGACATCTACCTTAATACAATATGGGACCTTTAAAAGAAAGAAGTCCCAAGATGCTTGTCAAGATTTTCACAATCCATTGAACGAGACTTAAAGTTACATTTACATGAGAAAGAAGTTTCTCTGCTGAAATAACACATGTAAGGGTGTGATCAGAGGAAACTGAAGTGCATCAGTCCCTCCAGCTGCCTCAGTATCTGTGGTTTAACTAGTTTCTCAAAGCTTTTCATTGCCAAAGAGGTGAGAACAACTGGTCTACTGAATGAGAATGGGAGATCTCCACTACTTTACGACTGTATTAAAAATGTACCCAAGGAAGCAGCAGACAGTATCAGCTGTGTTTTGAGTGGAGCACATCTGCATGGCTGTGGGGATCTACAAGAGTTTGGGTGATGGGAATTGTCTGTGAGTGTTTGGTGTTGTGCAGCCCAAAATTTGCCTGCATCCACATCCATGTTTTGGACTGTATCCGCCCCTGATAGTGCAGCTACGCCTGTTTGTATGTGTATGACGGTGCATGATTTACGTTTTCCACCTCTTTTTCTCACCCAGACACATTTGCTAGCAAAGTGGCCGCCATGCAGGACCAGCACGCCGATGCATCCGTTGGAAACGTCACCGGTAGCAACGCTGTCAATGTGTTCTTGGGGATCGGCGTGGCCTGGTCGGTGGCCGCTGTCTACTGGAAAATCAAGGGGAAGGTGTTCAAGGTGGACCCGGGGTCGCTGGCCTTCTCTGTCACACTCTTCACCATCTTCGCTTTCATCTGTGTGGCTGTGCTCATGTTCAGACGCCGGCCGTCCATTGGTGGAGAGCTCGGTGGCCCGAGGGTGCCCCGCCTCCTGACCAGCCTGCTGTTCCTGGGTCTGTGGTTCCTCTACATCCTTTTCTCCAGCCTGGAGGCCTACTGCCACATCAACGGCTTTTAAAAAGGAGATGGAGAAAGTTCTGGAAGAATATTGCACAACAACACACACATATACTTATACTCAGCCCATACAGTTCACAGTTAAACATGAAACACGTGTATGATTCATCTGTTTAAGGGGGCTCACTGCAGCCTGGAGGTGTCCTGGTCTTCGATGCAGGGACAGTAAAATACATCGGATACATGTTCGCACACACACTTTATATGTACACATGTGTAAACAGATCAGATCGTGACAGACACACACACAGGCACAGTTACAGGCATGATGAGGGGTGAGAGGAAGTGTTTGTGAGGGGCAAGAAGTGAGAATACAAAAGCTTACTGCAGTAAAGTTATTAGAGGAAAGATGGAGAGACAAAGAGAGGGACTGTGAAGGTTAGAGGTGAAGGGAGGGTCAGCCTCTGGAACGCTCTTTTATTCTGTGGCAAAGAAAGTTTATTTTACGGTCAGGTGGGTTTGGGTTGGATTAGAGTATCAGAGAAGAGCAGGCCTGTTTAAATGTGTTAAGATGGAACAGAAACATGTGCACGCTGGACAACATTTCTCCATCTGAGTTACACTGAAGAAACAACCTGTGTTTCCTCCAACAATACGTGTCCCTGCCACCTCTCCGCTATGTCACCAACTTTACAGGCACAGCTCCACCTTTCTTCACCAGGGGGGCGGAGCTGTATGTGAAAAAAAAGGAGTGGAATGTTTACAACAACATTATGTCTGTTTACTACAGGAGATTCTTATAAAGTGGTGATGCTTGTTTTGATGCACAGTATCGATGAAGGCCGCTCTCCACACGCGCTGTAAATAGTTAAAAAAAAAAACAAAACAGTGTACATATAGAGTGTAGTGTTTTCAGGAGGCAGATTTTGCTGCCGACCAATGAAAAAGTTAGAGAGGATCCCCCAGAATGCAAAGCTACTTTTCTGTGTAGAAAGCCAAATTACAGCAAAAAGAAAAGTAAACTCAATGGTCCGGTTTCTGCTTCACTGTTTCCAGGCCCCATTAGAAAAGTGAAGACAGTGTAATGAGAGCATGACAAACAGAGACTGAAGTCTTAGCTGACCAAATAAACGAACCATAAAGTGGTGAAATAGAAAGTGTAGAAGTGGCTAATTCTTTCTAAAGAGCCATTCCTCCCCAGCATCTTAGTGTTCCAGTCAGTGTCTCTTTACCGGATGTTCTCTCTCTTTCACAGAGGATTATTTTTTTTGCATGTGTAGCCAGATACAGAGCATCTTCACTTAACAAGTCACATATATACTATGTAAAAGGGAATGAACAGAATCCACCTGTAGATTACATGCCTGCATTTGTGTGTCTGCTCAGTGAACAGAATCAGCTGGGCCTCGGTGATAAATCCCTCCGGTATAAATCTGAGTGTAGGCAGACAGGAATGAGGAGAGGTGGTTTGGTCTGAGAGGAACAGAACGGACATTCTCCTCCTCAGAAAGACCAAACGTGGAATCCTTGAGGTTTTTTTTGCTCCATCCAGGTGGACAGAGTTCACTGAACAACAGTCAGTCCTTACTGGGAGAGACTGATCCATCAGTGTGGCATGTATCCTGACAGACTAATCCTCTATGTTTAGTGACAGCAGCATGTCAGACAAACTTAACAGTGTTAGTTTAGCTCAGTGGGTCTCAAACTTTCTCTGGCACGCCCCCCTTCAGAAGCCAAAAAACAGGTCAACCTTACCCCACAACAGAGGAAGCAGCTGAGAAAAAGGACCCAAGTTTTAGTGAAATACATGTCAGTACGACTGCATCAGGTTTCATATTCCTTCAACTTAGTTTCACTCCATATTTTCCTCATGATGGGGGGGTGGAATCTGACAAAAGAGATTCCAACGATCAAGATTCACATATTGATCAGGACACAGGATCCTGCAGGATGTTAGTCTACACCACACCGATGCTTCAGGAGAGCACCTACACGATGCCTTAAGGAAAACGTTAAAGTGAAAATCTAGTATTCAAGCTCTCAGCTGAACTAACTGTCCGTACTGCACTTTGTTTGATGTAACTAAAGCATACTGTGTTGTGTTTCTTTGTCTTGAGTTGACAAACTGTTAGTGTGGTAATTTGTCCCTGCCCATCCATCTGTGTTTAGAGCACAATATACTGTATGTAGGTATATTCTATGTAAGTACGTGCTAGAAATAACTTTCCATTCTGGTGGGGAGTCTTTAGGTTGTTTGAAAGAACTAACGAAAGCCTATCGTGTAATGTCCTTCAGGTTTTGTTTACAGTGTGCAGGTCAGCAGCAGATAGTGCTTCATTTTGCAGACCGCTGACAGCTCCACGCTGTCTATTCTGGGTTTAAGTCAGAGCCCATTTTTATAGTCAGGATACCATAGCATAGGTGGTTTTCAGTGGAAAACGTAGAAAACACTGCCCCTCAAGACGTGTATGTGTTGCTCAGTATTGCATGGCAGAGTTGGAACATGCAGTAAAATGTTCACAAGCTACTGAAACTACATGGCTGCTAAATAGACAGGATGCTCAACAGGGAGGCGCGAACCAGTGAGAAACACTGAACTCCGTGCAGACATCCTCTGATTTGCTGTGACGTTTACATGCCAACATTTCAGGTTTACCACTTCGAACACTGAGAAACAATAAGCTGAAAAGTCCGTATGAAAAAGCAAAAATGTCACAGCAAATGTAGCTATCAGAGCGCAACATGACGATATGATAAAAATTATTAGCATAGACATGAAGCAGCATCCTTTTGTACATGCACAGACATCACAGTCAAAATTATGATTACTGTACTATTTACTGCCTAATATCAGTCACCTTAATATATATCTGTGAGGACGTAGTTTGTGCTGCAGGCGCAAACATTTCACCCACAAATGATAAGTGCTATACAGGTGGAAGTTGTTACTCTTATTATGCGCAGTAATATGAGAAAGATTCGATTCATTTACCCTTAACTAACTATACTTTGTAAACTTTCTAAAACCAGTTTTGTATCTTTTCCTTACAGATATATCCGAGGTAGGTTTTTTTGTACTTCTAAACGATGTTTAGAGTAGTGTCAGTATACAGAGTTGGTAGTGTAGATTACATCGTTACTGAATTTAGTGGATTAGATTTTGATATATTTTCCACAGAGGAAGCTCCCCTTTGAACTGCTCCAACAGTGTAGTGTATCATAGCTGAGCGTAATCTCATCTCATTTAGTCAAATACTTTATCTGCTGACTCGTTTGTGTCTGTGTTACTTATGTATATTTCTTCTCATGAGATTATTCAGATGTTTATTTATTTACAAGAAGATTATTTATCTATGGATAAGCTGTGCCACGGGTCCTTGAGATGAACAGTTGGGAGTTTAGTTCAAGGAGCGTGGTTTCAATGTGCAATACAGGAAAAAATTCATACACATCTTACTACGTTAGTGGTTTTTTGACAAGAGGTCAGATGACAAGTTTTTCTGCTGCAGTGTTTGTCGTTACCCTCCGCCAACGTACATTTCTTCACCCAGTCCTCCTGAAGAAGGAGTTTTGACTGTAAGTAGCATGTTTACATGAAGAAACAGTGTGGAACATTGTAAGTATGATTGTCAGTCTCGGATTGGTATGAGCTGAACAGGGACATGTAGATATTAATGATCAGTGGTGTGTGAGGTTGTAACTGAAGCCTCCTCATTAGACCACCAGGTAGGACCAAGATAACACAACACACACACACAGGTCTGCTGAACTCTTGTCTTGTGATCAGCACCACCGGGTGCAGAATGGATCAGCTCTTGATTGTGCGCCCAGCGCTCCCAGCTTTGTCCCAGCAGATGTGACCCAGATGTGGCTCAGCACCCAAGAACAGAACTGTCAACAATGTCTGGACAATGTTCCTTGTTTCCATGAACTTCTGTACTAACTGTCTGGCTTCGGCCTTTGCTGTTCTGTAGCTAGATGTGATGCCTCCCTGATCCAGACTCTCCTCCTCAGCCCTCCCTCCCCAGTGTGTGTCTGTGTTTGCTTCCTTCCGTGTTCCTCTGCAGATGCATGATGAATCCCTGTATGTGTGTTAGCAGCATGGTCTACTGTGATGGACGCCTATAGGCATATTTTATCAGGTCGATTCCCCGCAATCCCAAGACACTTTGTGAAATAAAACTTGCAAGTGGCACACACAGACACAACCACAACTCCATACGGACATACTGAACAGAAACACACACACACACACACACACACACACACACACAGACAGCATTTATGGATTCAGAGTCTCCTGCGTATTAGTTTTGTTACCTGCCGCAGCTGTGAAAAGAGAGCCGGCTCTGTTGTGTCAAGGCTATGTCTGCAACAAGCAGCACCCCAGGTCATCTTTTTTTTTGTTGGTGTACGATATTTCTGTGTCTGTGTTAGTGTCCCCCTCTTCCTCCTCCTCCTCCTCCTCCTCCTCTTCTCTGCTCCCATTCGCTCCTTCCCAGGTCTTGCTCTTCATTGTGTTTCTCTGTGAAGTTTTTTCCTGTGATGATGAAAATTTCTCTCTGCCTGAACCTTTGTAGGGAAATAATGACTGAGTTACTACAATATCATGTGATAGGCATATACATTTATTCAATACTGTAATAAATTATTAACTGCAGATGATATAAAAGTTTTTTTTTATGAAATGGAGAAAAAAATCTTAGAAAAAAAATGACAATTTGTTTTTGAGAACATGGCATGAGGTGTAATGTGTTACTGAAAGAAAATGAAGGTCTTTAATCAAGTGAAGTTGACCTTGTTTGAATATAGTTTATTTATTTTCAAGGCGTGACGTGTCTGAGTCATTATTTCTGCACTGAATGAGACAACAGCCCCTCCTCGTACACAGTGTCTGCACCACACAGGGCATTTGTGACATGTTGCAGGTTAACCATAATTCAAAAATTCTGTTTGAAATGACCATCGGCTGCCTGCAGTGTTAGTGTGCCCTGTGCAGGAAGACAAAACAAATAGAAAGTCACAAATAAAATAAATACAGCACTGGATTTGGTATGAGGAAAAGAAAATATCAGGACATCTTACTTTTGACTGGGCTCTTTGACTTTCATCAAGAGGTATTAAAAACAGTCACAGAGGCTTTGTAGAGCCCCCTGACCCAGTGTCCAGTGGGCCCAGTCAGTAATAGGTCCTTCCATCAAACACACACCACATACACACATCATGATCAGGATCTAGGTATAAACTACACCTGGATACCTTGTGTGCTCTTTGTCAAAGATGTGATGAGATTTTAATTCACCTGTTTTGCCTCGGCTGAGATCTTGATGAAGTTTATTCAAATAACAAAAATAACAGCAAACTTCTGCCAAATGCGTAAATGTAAATTTAAATGTGAAAAACAAACTTTGCTGTTGTCAGTGTCATCTTTATTATAAATCATAACACCCTGGAAGATAGATCAGCAAGGCCATAAAAACTATCTGTATCTGTAAAACATGATAACTCATCTTTTCTTGTTCACATAATGTAAATATGTAAGTTCTGTCAATTACGAGTTAATTCAATGCAGAATGTGAAGTTTTCATATTCAGTCTATAGAACTTTTTAAGATGAGTTTTTCTAATTTGACTTGAAAGGATGAGTTAAATGAATGAAAGAACTGTTACCAGTTCACTCAACTTATTAAATGA
This sequence comes from Trachinotus anak, assembly GCF_046630095.1. Taxonomy (NCBI): domain Eukaryota; kingdom Metazoa; phylum Chordata; class Actinopteri; order Carangiformes; family Carangidae; genus Trachinotus; species Trachinotus anak. The sequence goes on from NW_027273865.1 coordinate 492,376, forward strand.
AGTTTTAAAAGAAACAAAACTAACTGACAGACTTCCCTGGATATGTTTTCTGAGAGTTCAAACTCTACAGAGACTCTCCTCTTTTGAAGAAAATTGGCATGCTGGAAAAATGATGGTGTCTTTAATACATGTTAAATTCAGTTATGTTTGTTTTATTCACAATAAGTTAAACTATGTATGATGAAGGTTAATAACGAATTCAGCCCCAACCCCAGTACACTCATAGCAGCCTCTTGCGTTGTCTTTGTACTGATTCTGGTATGAAATGATTTCAGCAGCTGCAGTTGTGGCCTCTTTAGGTCAACCTGACTATCAACTGAGAAAATGTAATAGGAAGGAAAATATGTCTCTATTGACTGTCTGTGTAACTGACCAGTCAATTCCACTTAATACCTGAAGTTTATTGAACTTCTTTCCTTTGAAACACAACATTGAACAAGCTGTTTAACCTGAGTTCAGTTAACTCACATTTTTAAGGCAGGTGGAAAATTGTCTGTAAACCAAAACCCTCAAGCACCAGAGTAAAACTTTTTATCACTATTATCAATAAAATTTGTGTCGATGGCTTTTTGGAATGTATTACATGGTGCAGGGATTCATATTGTTTGAAAACAAATGCTAGATTAATACAGATCAGTATGAACATGCTCATTATTCTCTTAGAATGTGGTATGTGGTGCTGGTGTTTCTAATTGGGAAAATACTGTTGATTGATCTCAAACTGTGTCCTTTGCTTTTTGCTTTGTTTGTGTGTGTGTGTGTGTGTGTGTGTGTTTTGTTTTTTGCCTTTAATCAGCCAATTTAAAAATGTTTTATATAGAAAACACATCAGTTATATCGAACACAGGGCATAAGTTGCAGGGATACTTAACAATATACGATTATCATATAATATATATATATATATATATATATATATATATATATATATATATATATAAATAATATAAAGTAGAAATAAATGAAAATACATAATCATTTACTGAGTTTAGCCGGTGGAAAACAAGCAACAATAAAAACAGTGAAGGCCGGCTGGTCGCTCACCGGAAGTGTCCTAGTGCGCAGATGCGGACGTCACATGAGAGGGCAAGAGGTTGCTCCGCGCTGGTTGTGGCTAACCCGGTCACCTGTGGGACAGAGCCGCGGAGGAGACGTTGGAGCTCGTAAGAGTGGCTGGTCAGCGATTCCACACCACAAAATAACATTTTATAGGTGAAGTACCACCCGGACCTGTGTTTGAGTTGGGCGAAGTTGATTTGCGCTGGGAGCGGAGTCCGAAATCATCGGAGCAGCGGAAGAAAGGTAACGTTAGCTAACGCGTGCCGCCGCCATTGTTTATGAGCAGGCGGGGAGCGAGGCCTCCGGCTGCCTCATGGATTAACCACTTACACACTCACACCTCAAATGCGCTTCGTGTGTTTGATTTAAAATGTTTTTATTAAAACATCTGCCTGTATTGAATTATGCCACCTAGAAGTGGCTCCATGATCCTGTGCGATAAGCTTCGTATCATTAAAAGCAGCGGGCCTGTGTACAATAATGTCCTCGCTCGGTATTACACACGGTGTGCATCCACTCGAGATACACCACGGCAACTCGGGAAATCTGACTCAGTCGTGTCTGTGAACGAAGGCGGCGCGGCTGAAATGGTCAGCAGGAACAGGCCGGTGTGGACAGACCGGGGGAGGCCGTGCTTGGCGCGCTAACAAGCCGTGGGAACCATGTGCATCTCTCACCGGCTTAGCCTCCACATAAGATGAGTTCAACCCCTCCTCCCACCGAGGTCCTCCAGGGATCTCTGCAGCTCCACACCATGTTTTATTGAAGGCAATGAGCTCTGACCAAACCGGGGGGGCTCAGAAAGGATTTTTTCTCACAGGGATCAATAAACTTCTTAATCAGCAGCTATGGTAGTATGTGAGTGGAGGATGGATGCATTAAACACACAAATATTCAGTTTGCAATATGTGGACAAGGAATGAAAATATTTTACTCCTTTTTAAGAGGTTGAAATCTGCCGATATGAGGTGTGGATTTATTGACATATATCACATTTTGCATATTTCACTGTTTGCAGTTCTCATGACTCATTAATCTGCAGATTGTTTTTTCGAGTAGTTATTTAATCAATAAAATGTGTAGAAAATGCCTTATAGTTTTCCATAGTTTAAAAGTACTGTTTTATCTGTCGGAACACTGCAGATTTTAAAATATTAAAGATTTTCTGTTTTGCTTGAAAGATGACTGGAACCACTAAATGTGAACGTTGTTTCAGAGTAATTTTCTGTAGATCAGTTTACTGAATAGTGGACTAATTGTTTCAGATGTATTTTATGTGCATTTCCCCTTTCTCCCAACAGGCAAGGAGAGATGTCATACTACTCCTCCTCCCGTAGTTCCTCTCGGGCCACAGACTGTAAAGTGTACGTGGGTGACCTGGGGAATGGTGCTGCCAAGGGGGAGCTCGAGCGAGCATTCAGTTATTATGGCCCACTGAGAAGCGTCTGGGTGGCCAGGAACCCACCTGGGTTTGCCTTTGTGGAGTTTGAGGACCCCAGAGATGCAGAAGATGCTGTGAAAGGCATGGATGGAAAGTGAGTTGTAACGTTCTCCTGTAGTATTTCAGTAGACTTGTAACAAACTTAACAAAAACAGTCAAATTTTAGGGAAGTTAAGACAAAAGTGTAATATTGTTCTTTGCAGCCTCCATGAGCACTGTTCCACTTGTTGGCCTCTCTTACTGATCTTATTTCCCTTCAGGGTCCTTTGTGGTTCCCGTGTTCGTGTGGAGATGTCAACGGGTCTCTCCAGGAAGGGTCGTGGGCGCCCCAGCCGACGCCAGTTTGATCCCAATGACCGGTGTTACCAGTGTGGGGACCGGGGCCACTATGCATACGACTGCTACCGCTTCAGCAAGAGGGGCCGTCGCAGCAGGTGCAGCGATTCAGTCTAGTTTGCCCACGGGTTCAGTGCAGATGAGGGGCTTACGCTCATGAAGCTCAGCATTTTTTGCGCTGATACAAATAGTATTTGCCATCTTGTACCAGGACAGACGGGAGTAAACTTGTTTGTCTTTCCATTTCCAGGTCTCGCTCTCGTTCTCGCTCTCGCTCCAGGTCCAGGTCCCGTGGACGCCGTTATCGCTCTCGCTCCCGCAGCCGTAGCCATAGCCGGTAAGTCAGGATCAAGACACCCACACCATATGAAATATTAACAGGAAATGGTAGTTCTTGTGGGTTGTAATAATGTATGTGCCATTTTTAAGCATGACCAGTCAAATCACTGAATACCTGTTTTACACCAAAATTAGCACATATAGGTTGTTTTGTTTTTTTTTAATATGGGGCAACATCATCACGTGCACACACACACACACAGATTCCAAGAGTGAGCTTCTAGCTTCTGTGCAGAACCTCCGTGTGAGACGCTTCAGTTAGTTAGTGAGTGTATGTTTAAAATATATTTTGGGGCTTCACTCACTCTTTCATCTGCAGTGTAGCTGCATTTTTATCCCTTTTGTGACTTTTTTCCCCCTCAGGAGCCGCCGCCGATCTCCATCCTATTCCAGACGCAGGAGCAGGTAAGAACACAACTTGGGGAGGAGGGCTGAAGGGTGGGGCAGATGATTATTCCCTCCCTCGGGAATCTGTTCCATACATGTGCAGAATGTCTTCAGCCTCACTCCGGTCGTTAATGCATCTAGTGTTGCCATCACTTCCATCAGTGTTGCAATTAAACTCTCTATTTCCTCTAACATTAGGTCTGGCTCCCCAGCCCGTTCTAAGTCTAGGACTCCAGTGAGAAGGTAGGTTGTGTAAGCTGCATGTATTCAAATCATAATTACACAGCTTGTGTCTGAAACACACTGTTGTCACTGCAAACCCTGTCCTGATGACATCAATGTAGAGTGAGACATACAAAGCATAGTTTGTTAACGAAGAGCAATAAATAAATTATCTCTGCCTCTATCATGTACCTGTTTTCTGTAAATCACATTTTTCAGTAGAGATTTGTGCCTAATGCTTTGATTATGCGTTTCTGGGCTGCAATGTCACTTATCAAATCACAAAGTTAAGTAAAAATAGAAGAAATCAGTGGCAAGGAAATGAGTTTCATCAGTGACCTCGTGACATCATTACATTCCTGTAACAAACATCAAAGAATTAGATTTGATCTACATGAATAAACCTGACAGTGACAAGATGGGCAACGCTAAGTGCTTTATATGGGAATTTAGTTTCCTGTGCTGCTACAGGATCACTCTACGCTACAGCCAGGTCGGCACTCCAGTGAGATTTAGGTGTATGTATGTCTGCTTCTGTCTGCCTCTGAGTGTTTGAAGCCTATAGTTATTCGTGCCACCCTTCTCTTTCCAGATGATGTCTACATAATCCCAGCTTTATCATTCAATTGTGTCGCTTGTAAACCTTTTTTCCTCCAGTCGCTCCAGATCTCGGTCTCGATCGGGCTCTGCGCCCAGAGGACGCTCTGCTTCCCGATCCCGCTCACGATCTCAGTCAGCCAACCACAAAAGGAACAGGTAAACCCTCAGTCTAGATGTATCTCAGTCACTGAAGCAGGGTGTAGGTTGTGTAATACATTTCTAGTGCTTTGTTTAACTAAGACGTTTAGACGTGAAACACCTGGGTAGGAAGAAACTTAAGCAAGGTCTAGATGATCCATTATAGATTTTAGATATCAAAGTTCAGATCATAACTCTCCTGTGTAGGGTCAGTTATGTTTTTCACACTAGCCAGAGCTAGGTGCTCCATCCTAGGCAGGGACTGACTGTTAAATAGACCCTCATTCCACCCGGGAGCGACATGCTGTCAACAAACGACCGCCACATGACGATGAGATGGACGACCGCCGAGACCCCTCTACCTCCCTGGCACAGAGAGACCTGCATCACGTGCCACGTCTTCGCCTCAGCTGTTGGCCAGTAGTGGAGAGGGAGGGATAGAGGACAGGGACCTGGGCCCTGTGTCGGATGTAGGGAAGTAAAAGTAGATGAAAGATTAGACTTCTCTCTTGTGCTCTCTTCTCCAGTGCACTGTTTTAGCCTCTTGAAAAAAGAGCACATGAAAGACCGTCTCTGCTCAGCCTGTAAACTGTTCAGATCTTAGCAGCTAAAACCAGTGAGATGCACCATATTCTCTGTACTCTTGCTTTTCCCTGATCTCACCTATGTTAGTCTATGAATTTAGGCTGACAGAGCAAGAGAGATTTTTCTTTTTTAATTGATTGACAAGTGTTAGGTAAACATGGTCAGAGGTAGTCTTATAAATGTTTTACTTTTTTCTTAAATTTTAATTCCCTATCCTGAATTTGGCTAGATCAAGAGCAGTCTCCAGAAAAATATTAGCTCAGATCAGATAAAACGACACCATTGGTGTGACTTAGGGTAAGCATCTTTGCAGCACAGTTTTGTTTATTTTTCATATTTTCTTTAAAGCGTGTGGTGGGAGCTGAGCACTGCACTGACACCGCAGCTGATCCCAGGCCCAGGGTCTGCCAGCTGGCGGTGTGTACGTCCTGCGGGAGGGTGACTAAGAGCTGACCTGAGATCAGCCTTCGCCTGCATCTGGTGTTAGACAGCGAGAAAGAGGTCGACCTACCGACCAAACCCTCCCCACAGTGAATGGGCAACCGTCTGTTCAACCGACGCACACGCTCAGACGAGATCAGCCCGCGCACACATACAGTTGTTCTACTAGACTCACCCAGCCAGCCAGCCAGCCTTCAGATGTGCCAGAGGGCTGACCCACACAGATCAGAGTTCGACCACTACCTTTTTTTAATCCATAATCTACCTACCAGACCCCCCTACCTACCTACCAGAGTTCTTCGGCCTCTGTCTTAGCTTCTGAAAGTGAGAGAAAGAGAGCTGACGAGAGATCAGTCTTCAAGAGCCTCCCAGCGCAGTGTCTCTCCGAGTTGTAGTCATCCGTCCTTCAGTCCTTTCATCCTTCGCTTCTCTGTACTTGTTGTTTCTGCCACTGTCTCCAAAGGTAACCAAAAATCAACCCCCCTGACAAGCTCATTTTGATGATGAAAGAAAATGCACAGACTTGATGTAGTCTGGAAAACTGGTGATGACAGAGCTAAAGTTGAGCCTTTAACAAGCATGCACAGAGTACGAATGTGTGGCTGCATGTGAGAGTGTGTGGATGACTGAGTGCAAGAGAGGAAGGCAACATGAGTTTTAATGGGCTGATATCTCTGAGGAGGCTTTGTCATATGTTTTTCTTCTTGTGCCATACATGTCGCAACATCATTACCATTTTAAGATCCTTCTCTATTATAGTTTCTACTCTACTAAAACTAAATCTGTAGTTCCTTTTCTGGTCATGGTATAGAACAGTCTCCATCTGTTTGTGCTGCCCCCCTTTCTGTGTTTGTAGTTGTTGAAGGATTAAGTCCTGAGTCTCTTAGAGCAGAAACTATGCTAACAACCTATTGTAGTGGTAAGGGAGGACACAGTGTCAAGTACTAGTGTCATTTATCTGGGTAGGTGTTTGTCCTGAGGGCTCAATTATGTAATTAGCTGTTGTCCCTGGACACTTAAAAAACAATCTGTGGCCTTTGAGTTGAATCTTGGTTTGACAGGTCAAAGAAGTACTCACAGTTAATTATCAGCAGCCATCCACTCTCAGAAAAGTTGTACACTGTATTAAGATTCTGCTCATTCTTCCAGCCTCCCCTGTGGCAAGCTAACTCCACTCTGTTTCTGTTTCAGTCGTTCCCGTTCAGCAAGTCCAAACCGCAGCCCTACGCCAGCAGATGACTGAGTGAAGAAGACTTAGTCGCCCCTCCCCCTCCCCCCCAACCCCACCCTACCACTGTCTTTAACAGACAGACAGACAGACCCTCAACCCCTGCACCATGTCTGCTTTTTGCAGCCCTACATCAGCTGTTTTTGTACTTGTCTGTCTAGTCTCAGTCGCTGAAGTTTAATTTTCTCCAAAGGACTGTAGTCTTTTTGCAGCCTCACATTGTTTAAGCAGTATGGCAGACAGAAATCAGTTCCCATTGGACAGTGATTATTTTAAATGTTCTTGCTGCTGCTGCCATTGGTCATCTTTCTTCTCAGAAGCTGAGTAGCAAGTGTAAGGAAGCAACAGTAATGTTAAGGTAATATTGAATGTTGCAGTTGACTTTTAGCAGTGGCTTGGGCAGCTCATGTAGTAAACTGCAGTTGAAGATAGCCCAGTTGATGCAGTTCTTGAGGATGAGGACATTGGATCGAAAAACTGTTTTTATTTCTTGTGCATAAATTTGTGAAGATATTTCTCCCCACAACAAAGATATAATTTTTTGTATTTGCACTCCAGTATGACTTTTGAGTTCAAATGCTGTTTAATATCTCCAGTCATAAGAGATATTTACCGGCCTGCATGCCTTTATGTATGATGTCACATTCCTACTGTTTGTTGTTTCTGTGCTGCACTGCCGTTTTTACAAACCTGGTCAGCTTCACTGTGTGCTGAATAGATTTCCCCCCCATGTATTGATTTCTGATTTGTTCCTGTGACTCGATTTTAAAATAAATACCGTGCTCAAGTTTGATTTCTGTAAGGGCTGCTTTAACGTTTTGGTTCTGTTTCTGGCTTATATGGTAAGACAGTGGCAGTTTTATTTTTGAATAAACATCTTCAACATAAATCGCTGTCTTTTTTGAATATCTCACTCACTCAGGTTTTGTGGAACTGTAATACTGAATATGTTGGCTGCAGGTTTTTAGTGGTGTCATTGGAGTTGCACGTCAGTACTCCTGCTGTACTTGTGTGCTGCTCTTGGAAAGAAGACAGGTTTTAGACTACACGACAGCGTGTGACAGACCATTTGTAATTGTCTTTTACAAATACACTCACGGTTTCCAAGCTAAACGAACAAATCGAACATGCACCTCAGGTTATTAAATAGACGCTTTGTATACGTCGAATAATTACTATAGTATCGAGTCAAAGCCTGTTGATTGGCCGTCACTCAAGTAACGAAAAGATTGACAACTGCCTCAGCCTATCACAGCATGCGTTGGCGTTTTAGTGGGCGTGGTATCTCGAGCTTCGTTTTCTTGACTTTTCCGTCCATTTCAGTTCGTCGTCACTACCACCATCCTTTTTAACCGGGACAACATGGCTACTGCAGCGAGCCGTTACTACAGCGAAGACGGCAGGGCAACGAAAAGACAGAAGACCGACGGAATGGCCACGGTGAGTTGCTTTTGTGTGACCCGCATTGGAGATTAGTTTAACTATCGTAACACACACGGCCGGCTCGGTCACTGGGCTCGTGGAGGACTGTACTTCATTGAAATGCGCCTTGGTGAAAAGAAGGGTCACGACGCGTCGCAGGTCGTTGAATATAAAATTATAGTGAGCGAAGGATTGACCTCTATAGCTCGTCTCTTTAACGTAGTGTGCGTGTGAGATTAGCAAGGACACATCTCGCCACGTAAACCGCTGTTCGGTGAAGGGGCTGGTCTGAGGGCGGTTTCTCCGGCCGGGCCTTGTCTGAGCCCGGCTTTGTTCTAGCGCCGGCAACGTTAGCAGCGTGCTAGCCGTGAGCTACACGCCGGGATCGGGTTGAGATTAGGGTCGGTCGGCATTAATCCAGCCGCTGCCCCGTGTGAACTAACAGTTAAGTCTTGCTGTCCGTGCACGTTTGATCAAAGCAATAATTCTTCAGATTTGGAGAAACGCCTTTTAAATTAAACATTGAGCTACACACGCCACCGCGGCAATTAACTGCCCTTCCCCCAGCAGCCCAGAGTTACCTGAGCTGAATTAGTATTTTGTTTATGGGAAACGTGAGCAAGAAGTAACGCGATCTGTTCTGAGAATACCTGTTCCTCTTAGTTTATATAATCATCATCTACAAACGACGTTTGGAAGCCTCCACCTCAATAAATGAATATACACTACATAATAAATACGCCCAACACAGTGCTGTACACATCCATGTGTAAATATTCCCACAGTGTAACACGTGGTAGTTTGCTACTATCATGTTAAACATGAGGCCTGGACATCAGCACTGATCCACTGTTTTGGTTCACACAAAACTGAATGAAGTCCAGAATCGAGGATTTTGAGGATTCAGTTACATCAGATAAACTCATTTGTTGCAAAAAGCGATTCTCATTATTTATCTGGGAACTCTGCATTCAACAAGTGAGCTACACTGTTGTTTACTTGAATATAAAACTGTGTAAAGTGCACATTATAGGCTACCACATATAAAACTGTGGACCAAGGACATCTTGGACTTTCTCTGGCAAATGGAAAATGTGTGATACTAAGATATTTTTGATATTATGATGTTGCAAAACAGTTGAACAACAACGATAAAACCTGCAACAATACAAGTCAGTAGCAAGTGAATCAACTAGGTCATTGTCCTCAAGAGGAGAGATGCAGGGTCCTTTTGTCAGTTTGTTCCTCTCTTGACTGCTAGAGTCACTGAGATAACCAGAGTCAGCTAACCATCCTGAGTCACAGCAGTTCCTTAATCTGTACCTGGTACTCAAAGACAGTAACTATTCACCCCCAGGGGTGAATACAGGTGAGTCATTCAGGCAGCCAGTTACTTTTTAACTTAAAATAAAATAGTGTGTGTTGTAATAACCTAACAAAGTAAAAATTATACAAATTATACATCCCTAAATGACATACAACAACAAACCACTGTGCACACATATTTAGTGCAGATGTACATGAGAAAATTGACTTTACATTTACTGAGAAAATGTCTAAATGCAAAGTTTGGTTTCAGGAGTTTCACCAAACAAAAAAAAAACCTTGTTTTTAATCCACTCCCGCTAAAATGTTTTTTTTTTCTTTACAAAACTCCAAGAAATGCCAGACTGTTCAAGGCAGCTGCCAAGGTTGTTGAGGCGAAGAAGGAACCCTTTTGTGCCACACTTACAAGTACTTTAGACAAGTCAAGTAAATGTTAATTTTATGGTTCTGTGTTAATGTTTTTATGTTTTCTTTGACACAGGGATACGAAGATCCACACAAGACCCTTCCATCTGTGGTGGTGCATGTCCGGGGCCTGGTTGACGGTGTAACAGAAGCTGACCTCGTGGAGGCTTTGCAAGAATTTGGAGCAATCAGGTAGAGAAAAGGAGCGACTTCATTGTGTGGAAAGCATTTTAAAAGAAAAATTCCTCCGTTCCATAGTGCAGATTAGATGGGCGGTGACTTGAAACCTTTTTACCTGGAAGACACAGCCTTTAGAATAAAAGTTTGACTGGCAACTACATGCAATTTTGGTCTAGTTGAGCTCACGGCATCTGCTTTTTTTTTTTTTTTTTAAATCTAACCTCCTCATTACTTTTGGTTTTAGCTACGTAGTGGTGATGCCCAAGAAGCGTCAGGCACTGGTGGAGTACGAAGACATGAACGGATCATCCACAGCCGTAACCTACGCTGCAGACAACCAAGTTTACATCGCAGGCCACCCAGCCTTTATCAACTATTCCACTAGCCAGAAGATCTCCAGGCCAGGAGACTCTGACGACTCTAGAAGTGTTAACAACGTTCTTCTGCTCACCATCATGAACCCCATCTACCCCATCACCACGGTAAGTGCAAAGATTTGGGCTTCTGTCTCTCTACTACTCTACTACTACTCTCTACTCTACCAGTGTTAGTTAACCTCTACAGGGCTGCAGTGATTGCCAGCCCCTACAGCTGAAAGGCGTGTTGTTGAAATGTCAGTAGCGTTAGTAGTAAACAGGGGTGTGTTACAGGTTATGCTCTACAGGCAGAAATCCATCGGCCGGTGTTTTTAATTTTAGCCTGTGTTTTCTGATGGTACTACTCTGCTGCTCCTGGAGTTCGGCTCATAGTTGTGCTGTGTCATTATGCTGAAAATGTGTTGCGTAGTAAGAATCCCAGCTGAACGCCACCTGCAAGAATAAAAGCATGACTAAAATTGTGGCTGTCAATCACTTGAAATGTAACACTCATCAAACCGGTTCCATCGTCTCTATTGTGAGGACTATTTGCTTTTCTGTTTTTATTGTGGTCAGTCACAGTCAGTCTTACTCCTCTCTCCATTTTTTATTTTTTTTTTCATTTCCAAGGTCAGCTTTACACGCTACAGTTGTGCTCACATTGATATAACATTTGCCTCTGATTCTGTGCAGTGTGTGTTTAATTTTTGTACATTTTCACAGGATGTCCTCTACACTATCTGCAACAACTGTGGGCCTGTCCAAAGAATTGTCATCTTCAGGAAGAACGGTGTCCAGGCAATGGTTGAATATCCTTTTCCATTTTCCATGGGTGCGATCTGACATGGATGTCTCTCTCTGATTGTGACTGTTGACTACCAGTGTATTTCCACACCACTGCAAGTTCTAACTGAAAGAACAGACAGGCAGTTGGTGTAGAGCCAGTGCAAACCTGTTCTTAAACCTGTAGGCATATTTCACACATGCACATCATGAAAGCAATTTAAGTTTTAACTGATGAATCCATCCTTTTTTTTTTTTTTTTTTTTTTTTTTTTTTTTTAAGTTGCTGAGTAACTACCTGTGCATGAGAACATCAAAAATCCTGCACGTTGCTCTTCTCTAATTTGGAAAAAACAATACCTGAGGAAGACCATTTCTGGTCAAAACATTGTAAAATCCCTGTAGAATTAAAGACGAACTAGGAACAAGATGGTTTTGCGCAAACAATTGTCTGTCTTACCCTTAACCCTGTAATTACATTTGACTCCGTGCAAAGCGCCCAGCGAGCCAAGGCGTCGCTTAATGGTGCAGACATCTACTCCGGCTGCTGCACGCTGAAGATCGAGTATGCTAAGGTACTACTGCAACATATCACTAATGTTCTTAAAGGAGAGACTACACAGCAGCATGAATACCTGCACAGTGTAATGCTGGGAGTGTTGGCTTTCTGAGTTGATGTCACACCCGATGACCCTCTATAAGCAAAAAACAAAGTAAATGGCTGTGGTTTGTACAGTGTATTCATGTGAATTTTATTTCCACAGCCCACTCGCCTGAATGTCTTCAAGAATGACCAGGACACCTGGGACTACACAAACCCCAATCTGGGAGGTCCAGGTAAAACCTCAAAAACCTGAACACACTCCTAAACATTTGCTGAGTGCCACACACTCTTTATAGCTGAGAAGCCTGATAGTGTGACGCACTCTTACTGCCACTGTGGGGAGTTTCAGCAAGTGGGCTACTGGGAAGATGGAGGCAACACCCTTCATTGATAATGCTGCTAGAAAGATGAAATTTAAATTCTGCCCAGTATACAAATATTATACAATGTGAAGAACTTGTGTGGCATTATGACTGAAGTGTTGCTTTGGGTCTTACTCTATAACACTTCTCATTACACACAATGGTCAGGCTTCACAAGCAGGAGTGAAAATCAGAAACATGATGTGAATATATTCAGGTTAGATGGCTCAGAACGATGCAACTGCCACATCTCGTCCTGTGAAAATTGGTGGGCATCAATAATTTTAGCTGTGTGGTGGGAAAGGCAGGAACACATTTGCAGACAGAAGCGATAAATTAATTTAAAGCGTAATTAGTCACTTTACATGAGAGAACATGGGGGTGTCTGGAAATTTTATGTTCCTGTGTATATCTTGAGGCTAGCATTTTAGTTCACTGAGGCATGTAGTTGTTCTGGTTTACTTGACCTTATGAATGTTTACATTTACTGGTAAAAGCCTTAGGCCCCTGTCGGACAGAAAGCTTCTTTGCAGATGGCAAAACACAAGGTGCACTGTACTGCCATTGTTTTTGTTGAAGCTGACACAAAAAGAGCAGTGTGAAGGATACCCAGATCTGTACATTATATACACATTATCTAATGTATAGGCTACAGGAGGGCAGTTGCTATGGCTCTTAGGGTGAGAGGCTGTTCCCAAATAATACGCTGGATACAGGGAATCGAACATCCACGTGCATGAGATCCTGGATGTCAGTCAGTTCAAGGCCTATTTTAGGATCAGTTGTGGAATGTTAGACAATCTGCAGTCAATCGCTACAATTTGTTCAGATACGTCTTGCAGCTTTTTGAGGTAGATGCTGAAGGTTGATGTTGAACGTGAGCTTACGTTAGCCCAATATCTCCAGGTAGCCTACGGCACTAATTTGCCTCCGGGCCTGCTGTTTACTATTCAAATCATGGTGACTGTGGTAAACTGGTTAAGTCATATAGCTCCTGGTATCTAGCAACAGCCACCACTAGTTCCTCCTCCGTGATTGTTGTTTCCAGGCGATGCACCGCCTCTCAACTAATCAGATTAGACAATGTGAGGAAAACTGCAAATGATGCTAGATGTTTTTCTGCTCTGAGTTGGGTCATTTTTTAACCCAGATCACTCCTGCATTCTTAGGAGCATACACAAAGCTTACTGCTAATGGAAAACGGCTAGAAAAAGATGCCTCTCACAGTAGAATTACCACCTTCGGGTTGTCTGCCTCCACCAACCAGTCTGCTAGCAGGAAATATGGTCACAATGCCCCCTTCCTGCGTTACAGCGTTAAATAATGGCCAGTTGTGTTTTTACAGAAAATTATGTCACAGTGAAGGTGACCTTTGACCATTTGAATAGAAAATGTCATCACGTCCATCATTAAATCAGGCATTTGTGCTATATTGTCAAAATTAACCCGAATTCATGATTTATGGCTAAAAATGCCTGAACTTAAGCCACCACATTCTGATCAGTTCATCGCTGAGTCCAACTGAATGTTTACACTTAATCTGAAGAAATTCCCTTAGGGTATTACTGAGATGACAGTTTTACAAGAATGGGACGTACAGACAGCCCAGAAACACAATGCTTCTGGCCGTCTCCAGCAAAGAGGCAAAAAATGTATCCTGTCTGATCAGGACCTTAGTCTCCAGTTAACAGGCACTTGAATGGGCAACTGTTTACAATAACAGTGCACAGATAGCTGCAGTTTATGGGACAACCTGTTTCAGCACCTGCACTGCAATTATTACAAAAAGAATCCTCCTGGATAAGCTACTCCTCATCATAACGGTGACCATGCATTCAAAAGTCTTGAGTGTGAACTATTTTTTTTAAGAACCAAATTTGTTTAAAAAGGTTTATGTGATCAATGCTGCTAAATCTTTCATCTGTTTCACTGAAGATTGGCTCAATGGAGTAATTGAAAGGGTAGATATAATATTAATAATTCTGGCAAGTTTAAAATATTGAAATGTTTTGATTTCACTTTTTAAGCAGTTGTCGTAAAAATAAAAAAGTTATAGGATTTGTCACTCTTCCATTGCATGACGTTCAAATGCTGTTGAGTTTTGTGTTAACAGCCTGAGACAGACGACAAACATGCTGTTGTGTGGTGGACACAGCTGAGTGACGGCTTATCTCTCAAGAGTCCCCTATACATATTTCAGTCATGAAGACACAGGCCTGCAGAGTTTTGTTTGCTAGTTTGCTGTTCCTGCCTTCCCGACCACACCTGTCAGTCTGAAGGGTTTTCGGAATCCCTCGGGTAAAAGAAGTGCATCAAGTTCAAACTTAAAGCTCTATCACTCATTGTTGATAGGAAACGTGTTTTTCAACATTCACATCAGGGGAACAAATTTCCTTGCCACCAAGGCTGATCCTGGTCTTTTCCACTGTGACTTACACTCGTAATCCCTCTCTGTCCAGCCAAAATGGGTTTGATGGAAAACAGAAAATGGTTCTGACAAAACACCAGTTGGTCAAATGAGTGTCAGTCTTATCTGTGACTCATTTTGTTGTGTGATTTTTGTCTGAGAAGTGGGAACAGAGGCAGGGACCAGCATCAGTAAACAGGCTGCACCATGTAACTCCTTATCTCCTCCTAATGAATCAATGATCTCCATCAATTTAAAAAAAAAAAAAAAAAAAAACATGCACAAGACAGGACTTGTGCTAAGAGGGTGAGGCAGAATACATGCTGACAACATCACCACTCTGCAACCACAATCTCCAGTATCCACTTCTTCACTGAGGACACAGCCACTATCATACAGAGGGCCAAATGTCCCCCGAGATACAAGGGGATAAGCTACAAGACACCACCCATTCAACATGACGATGTAGGACTGACATACCACTCATTCGTCATCTCTGCATTCCAGCACCAGAGCCACGAAGACAACGCACACTTCTAGAGGGTGGGGAGATTTGGGCACTGAGCTACACTTGGTCCCTCCCCCCTCATTCTCCTGCCCTCCTTTCGTACCCATTTTGAGACACAAGCGAATGACACATTGAAGCAGGCCAAAGCTTGCATCTACAAACCCCCACTGTCTACACCAGATGGAGACTGACACCAGCGAAGACACAGCATCCACCCAAACAGAAGTAGTGACAGACATCTCTCAGTACAACAGATGATGCATACTGATATTAACCAGTCGACCAAGATCACATTTTTAACAGCCCTCGGCCCTCCCTGTACTGTCACGGGCCGCGTTGCTCGTCACGCTCGTCGACACGACAGCAAAACATTTGAGCAGCACACTCTGACACTTGCTGATGCCGTACCAACTGATCCAATAGATGACTCACACGCCTGAATCAAGCTGTAGCCAGTCACACTGGAGACAACACAAGACAACTGATGAAGACAAGACACTGCTGACAACACCATCAAGCACACTCAGAGCCCAGTCAGGCCCATTTTTGGTTTTACCCCTGTGTGTTTCCTCCCATATGGAATTCAGCTTTTCTCTCTTGCTCTTTCTCCTCATCTCTCCATCTTCTCCTCCCTCTGATTTTCTTACTACATTGCATCCCTGTTTAGCTATCCCTTTTTTTGAGCTTTTCTTCTAAATATTTTAAAGTCTCTAGAACCTGTGTAACACCTTCCATGTGATGCAGGTTTGGCAATTTGCGGCTAAGAGGAGCCAGCTTCCCAACTGAAATGTGCTCTATGGCAGCCTCAAGGCCTACCAGTGGGCGGTAAGCGGACTATTCCAAAATGGAACAAAAAGGATGGAAAACGTCAGCCAAACGGCCAACCACCCCCACCAGTGGGCGTTTCAACTTGATAAAACCAGAAATCGATCCTGAGATGGAGAGTTGTTTCCCCAAAAGAGGAAATGGATAAGAGTATGGGATGAAATGAATTGAGTGGAGAGTGGTGGAACTACTGCTGCAAATGTCTTCCTCCCACTGTTTGTAAGCATGCAGTAAGTAAATCAAGACCCTCCTCAGGAAACATAACTGCACAGCACCACATGACCTCCAAAGCCCAGCACCCAACATCGCCACACAAGACTGACATGACTCCATTTTTCTCCTCATACAGGCTTAATCTTTCTCTTTCTGGAGGAGGGTGATGGTTGTGGTTCTGTCGGAGCCTGCATTTCTAATGTCACTCAAACCTACTGTGTGTTTGTCCACTGTGTGTCGTCACTCCCTCTGTTGGCAGTTTATAGCCATCAGGGATCTCATCTTTGTGTGTGGTTCCCTGAACTTTACCTGATAGTTTCTTTGGGAATTAAATCCATGTTTTTAATCCGGGGAAAGGGTGTGAATTTGACATTAATTCATGTAGGATGTGCTTAATCCATGACCAGCCATGTTAATTAGAAACCATCACATATGTTGAAAGCCAGGACAGCTTTTCATCCACCAGCCACAGTGGCTGCTGGGGTCCAAAATTTACAAGCTGCTTCTGATGTTTTGGTTGCCAAACTGCTTCTAGAATCTGGAAGAGCCCGGCTGGTTACCTGCACAGGTACCAGGCCATCCGCATTTCATAGTTGGGGTTTTTTTTTTTTTTTTTTGTCTACATTTATTTTGAAATACTTCCCATATGAGGACAGACGGCTTTGTCATGAGTGGTATTACTGCACTCTTCTGATATTTAACGGGTAATTTCACATTTGCCCGAAAAGAAGAAAATATGTTCGTGTGATTAACCTGGCTTCCATTCTGATTGTGTATGATTATTGTGTACCTGTACAGATGGTGATGCAGATGGCAATGGGAGCAATTCAGGTGTGTGTGAGCGTACAAACTTTATTTTTAAATGTAGCCATTTGTGATAATTATCCAGAGTGACTTTGTTTGATATCTTTACCCTCTTCACCTCCTAGATCATCAGCACCCCCTCTCATCTTTGCCATTTCCCTCTGTTCCACTTTAAATGCTAATGGTTTACCACTGTGGATGTTTTCGGGTTTAAAAGGCTTGAGTTTTGGGGTCATTTCCTTAGAACCTAATATTGGTCTTGCCATTTGATACATTCCCATGCCTCCCTCCCCATTTCCCTCAACTAATTTTACTAAAGACCAAGCTACGTGGTTTGATTGTTAGCCTGCCTGGAGTGTAATGTGGGGGGAGGGTTATATGTCTGTGCTGGTATCTGGCTCTTGGAGGCAAGATGAATCAATCTTTGAATGCATGTGTCTGTCTCTGTCAGGGAAACTTTGGAAAGGACTTTAATCCAAGTTGTACCATAGTTTATCACTCTATGGTGTGTAATCTGAGGCAGATTTTGACAAGTGTCACTTCACAATAATACATATTTAAATTGAATTAGGCATCCAATTGTCATGTAGAGATTGCAGACAGCCTTGTTTCCAGTCTCTCCTTGTCATATTTATCAGTCACTTTTTTTTTTTTTTCCTCTACCTTTCTCTTCTTTTGTCTTTCTGCTCTTATAGAGGATGTGAATGCCAACCCCAACAAGCGCCAGAGACAGCCTGCTCTGCTGGGCGATCACCCTCCAGAGTACGGTAAGGCTCTCACGCCCGTGGGGAACAAGAAAACACAGAGACATGCATGCGTGTACAAAATGCTGTGCACATCTCTGAAAGTTTAAAAGCACTGCTTCTGTTTATTTCCTGACCTATTCTTCAATTCAATTCAATTTTATTTGTATAGCACCAAATCATAATATACATTATCTCAAGGCACTTTACAGGGTCAGGTCAAGACCTTACTTTGTTACAGAGAAAAACCCAACAGTTCCCACAAAGAGCAAGCGCTTGGCGACAGGGTGATTTTCTATGCAGACAGTCTAGATTATTAAACCTGATGTATTTAGGTTGTCTAACCAGTTTATAAATGGGTCCTCCACACAGTGGCAGTTAAGTGGTGCTGTGTTGTCATTTTGAAATGTGCTTACGTACACATGCTGCATGGACCAAACCATTTTCTACAACCAGTGACGGCGTCTTAAAGTGGAATCAACCATTCCTCACAGGATTAACGGTTTCTTTTCTGTTCTCCTCCTCGCCGCCTCATTCATCAGGAGGTGGTTACCATGGCTATGACGAGAGCTACGGATCTCCACCCTATGAAGGTCGACGTATGGGTCCGCCAATGAGAGGGCGTGGAGGAAGAAGCTACGGGCCAGGCTATGGACCTCCTCCCCCTCCTCCTGGCGAGTATGGGGCCCACGCTGACTCTCCGGTGGTGATGGTGTATGGATTAGATCCTGTCAAGATGAATGCCGACCGTGTCTTCAATATCTTTTGTCTCTACGGCAATGTAGAGCGGGTCAGTATCTGACAGTAAATGTGTCTGTTTTGGCTGTGACAGGGTTGGGGTTAGTGGGCATCCACACTGAAATTTACAAGCTCCCCGGGTTTTTATTCATGCAACATTTTGAAGAAAACACCCATGTGAATATCCAGACAAAAGACACCTCTACATACATCACATGATACTAAATGACCTCTATCAACTTGGTATAAAATCTTTTTTTGGAATATGAAGAAGTAAACATTGTGCACAATGAGTATGTTCCAGTTGTTGGCAGCAGGAAGAGACGCGTCATCAAAGAGGGAGTAAACATTTTAACATTCCTCATTTTATGAACTTGTTATATCATTGAAATCTGTTTCTGCCGTGAGCAGCAGTTGTCACGAGTCTGTGAATATTTGCTCTTAAAATAGACACAGGTTTTATCTCTTCATTTCTGACTTCATCTCTGACATGAAATAACAGCCTGATGTTATCGGCAAGGAATGTTAAAAAACTGACATTCAGACTAAAATGAAGATTAATCTGCTCAAAATGGCTCTTAACAGATTCCAGGTGAAGCTTTGCTGCATTTTGGAAGTGGCAGATATTTACTTGCCTTGCTTCAAGCTGTCATCTCAACCCTGTGTGTGCAAATGAATCTTGGTCTCCTGAAGCCAGGCTGACGCTGTGTTGCAGAAAACTGATCAACACTGTCTTCTGACACTTTCCATAGGTGAAGTTCATGAAGAGTAAGCCGGGGGCAGCCATGGTGGAAATGGGAGACTGCTATGCAGTGGATCGCGCCATCACTCATCTCAACAACAACTTTCTCTTTGGACAGAAACTGAATGTGTGGTGAGTTCACTGTGCCCACTTCCAAAAGCATTTCTGTCGCCCCAGAGAAGTGAACTATGCTGTGAAGTAGAACACTTCAGAATATTAGAGCATCTGAGACAAATTCATTATACTCTATAAATGTAGGTGTCAAACCAACACCAAATGGAAACATTTGTTTCCTGAACTGAAGCATTACAGAGTTCAAGTCATGCCCCTGTATGTGCGCCTCCCCAAGCACAACCTGTCTGTAGGGCATCAGAACTGTCAATGCTCCCTCCACACCTGGTTCTCTCCTATTTTGTGCAACAAAGTAACTTTAAATGTGTAATTATCTCTCCCTGCAGTGTGTCCAAGCAACAAGCCATCGTACCTGGTCAGTGCTATGAGCTGGACGATGGCACAAGCAGTTTCAAGGACTTCCATGGCTCCAGGAACAACCGGTTCACCTCGCCAGAACAGGCAGCCAAAAACCGCATCCAGCACCCAAGCAATGTGTTGCACTTCTTCAACGCCCAGCCAGACGTCACACCAGAGGTGTTCTCTCAGGTCTGTAGAAAGAAATCTGAAAAAGTATTTAACATGTATTAAAATAACTATGTCAAGGTCTGACTATCAGAATAGAAGTCTTCTGAAGTGCTGCTGTGGAAACAGTCCCTAATAATAAATGTTGTGCTCTTTCCAGATTTGTGATGAGATTGGTGTCAAGTGCCCCGTCAATGTCAAAATGTTCACAGGAAAAAGTAAGCTGCTTTGATTCTGCTTATTTATAGTTTGGTTTTCAAGCCCACTGAACATGGAGAAACATGGCTACTGTTTCATCTTGAATCCCTTCACAGAAATAAAGGCAACAAAGACACATTTCTCAGTTTAAGTATGGTACCGTAGCTGCACAAATCAACAACTTTAGAGTCAGAACTGGCTGTTACAAACATGTAGAGAAGGACAAAAATGAAATGCCTCCAGGATCCTCACCTGGATGCAGTGATATTTCTGTATCTGCAAAGTTTGACCCCTGTTGACCCCTCTAACCACCAGGTGGTGCAGCTCCCAGTGACCGCAGTGCTTCAGGTCTGCTGGAGTGGGAGTCCATCAATGATGCCATGGAGGCCCTGGCCATGATGAACCACTTCCAGATGAAAAACGCAGGTACATGTAAGACAAATTGTTCCCGTTGTGCAGAAAATCCCATCTCTAACTGTTCAAAACCGAAGACTAATCCATCCACAGGTCAAGTTTGTCTAATTTTCACTCTCTTCCCTCTTTCCAGCTGGTCCCTACCCTTACACCCTCAAACTGTGCTTCTCCACCGTTCAGCACGCCAACTGAACGCACCCTTTTAGCCAGAAGACGAAGATTGGTCCGCCATTCCCATGTTCACATGTACTTAGATCGTGACTGCTTACGACACACCTGGGGGATAATTGATTTTCGAAAACACTTCAGTTACTGTGAAATATCACTGTTCACAATGCGATTGATCCCTCCTTATATTTGGTATATTAAGCAGACTCAAGAAATTTCAAATTTTGATATTTATGCCCCAGATGTGATTTATAGAGTATCAGTACCTGTGTGTCTTTGGTATTAAGTTGTCCTTTTTACTTTTTGTATTATGCTTAAACAGTAACCTGACATGTGAGAAAGCATATTTGACAGACTTGGTTTTATGCTCAGGTGGTTCAGTGGCAGTGGACAACATGGTTTTGTAAAAGAGCTGTCTTTTGAAACTTTTATTATAGCTGACTTTTTTTTTTTTTTTTTTTTTTTTTCCTTTTTGTGTTATTTTAATTGCTGCCGATTCAGTTGTGCGTCTCCATGTCTGATGTGCAGATGGAGAGTTGTTTTGTTCTAAGAAAATAAAAAAAATAAAAAATCAATTTAAAGTTTACTGTGTTCTAAATTTAATTTCTCAAATTTGTTCCTGTCAGTTCTATCAACATCTTTGACTTAACCCTTGTGAAACTAACTAAGACTGGACCAGAGCCTGGTATTTGCAGGTGCAGCCTAATTAAGGCCCCCAGTCACCCATCTGCAATCATTTTTAAAAGATTCTGAGTTTGTTTAATACAAAACAGTCAGTTGTTGACTGACACTAATATCCCAGATTACAATGCACAAGTTCAAATGGCTGTGGTTCAAGATGAGCCAGGCCAGAGCCGCACAGTGCAGCCGGTCTGACTGCTGTCTGACTTGATTCCTAATCGCTCTGACACACAAATGTAGGTGATGATGAGATGAAGAACAGCCACAGGAGCCAGGCGCTGCAGTTGCTCTCCAGCTGTTAGATCTCGGGGCATGATGGGAAACACTTAGATCTCCCCTGATGTTGCACATGTTTTATAGAAACCCGTTGTTTAATTGGAGAGATGTGGATTTTTCTTAGCAGGATTTTGCACTATCGAGGTTTATTGTGTTAACAGACTGTTCACACAGACTGCAGACAATCTGATAGTTCTATCAACACTGCTGATTTAATCCTTCAAGTATTAAGCAGCACAAAACCTTAGTGGGATGTGAGGACTCTTCACCTACGCACAGATGTGAAGCCCTGACATTCTAAATATGACACATCAGTAATAATCTGCTGTTTCGTATTTATTTACCCTCCCTGTGCATTTTAATGAACCTGCGTATCCTTGAGAGGGGCAGGTCCGGCAACAATGTTCACTCAGCTGATTCATACACAGCAAACTGATATGACGGTGGTTTTACATGAGGCTTCTATCACATGTTGATTTAATGTACAAAATAAATAAACAGTGGGATTACTGGTGAAAAACTGCTCTTGTTTTTAAGTAGTTTTCTTTTGTTTTTATTGTGTGTTTTTCAAACACAACTTAAAACTGAACTACAGTGTGTCCAAGGCATAAAGGAGGAGTTAACACTCTGTATAATGTTTTGTCATTGGGGGTGCACCGTTCCTGGGGGGACTGCATTACCAGGTCAGTGTGTGTAGCCCCTATTCCTCCTCCCTGCTCCAAAAATCTATTTAAATTCATAGAAGTTAACACAGTTTAAAATCAATTTAAACTGATAAGAACAGATTTCTTTTCTCTGGAAAAATATAAATGTTATAGAAAAGATTCTTTCTCAGTGAGGATATTTGCACATCCAGATATCTGATGGAGGTGTGTTGGAAAAAAAGAAAATCCGCCACACTGCTCTTGCTCAGCATCACAACTGATTTTCTACTCAATTAATTGAATAGAAATACAAAATTAAGAACACGGGCACAAGACAATGCACCATGCAAACAGCACAGCAGCTTAACACAGCAGAAGTGCATCGACACAGACAGTCCTGTCCTGTAGATGTGACAACAGAATCCTAGAGAACCTGATCCAACCAAGGTACCAAAGAAACTAAAGCACAAGGATGTGTCTGCGTCCTGCAGGGACATGGTATACAGGAGTGTATCAGTGCAGGCAGTCTGTGGATGTAGCGCTCTGGGGCATTATGTACAATCATTACATAAGCCCCGGGAGCAGCAGGATCCAGATCCACCACTACTCATCTTTACTATTAACCACTGTTACCTGTCATTATTATTGATAACACCATTACCTACACAGCTGTTCCTGGTCTCTCTCTCTCTCTCTTCTCTCCCCTCTCCTCCCCCTCCCCCTCTTTCTATCTCCTCCTAAACCCAACCGGTCGAGGCAGACGGCCGCCCACCCTGAGCCCGGTTCTGTTGGAGGTTTCTTCCTGTTAAAAGGGAGTTTTTCCTCCCCCCCGTCGCCAAGCACTTGCTCTTTGTGGGAACTGTTGGGTTTTTTCTGTAACAAAGTAAGGTCTTGACCTTACCCTGTAAAGTGCCTTGAGATAATGTATATTATGATTTGGCGCTATACAAATAAAATTGAATTGAATTGAATTGAATTGAATTGAATTACATATGCACAAAAATGTTGCACACTGGTACCAGAGCACTGGCAACATTTGTCTTCAGTCGAAAAAACAAGAAAACACTCAGAATAAAAAGACACAGGATGACATCACCTCCACAGTGGAATCTTGGTTTGTGCCAAATAAGTAAATAAATAAATGAAAGATACTTCAAAGACAGTAGTAATCCATACTATGATGCCACCTGTTTGACAGGTGATGAGAGAACGTACATGAGTGGTACCAATATCCAGCATTGTTCCCCACTATCTCCCAGACTGTGGCAACATTTCTGCAGAAGGAAGATGATGACCGACTTCTGCATTACAAGAAATCAGGGTTTCCAGTGTATGTTTCTCACATGACAGAGATGAGACATTTCAAACCACTTTCACTCCTTCTGAAATTCAGATGATGGGGTCAGAATCTGGCATCAACAACATGAAAGCATGGATCCATCCTGCCTTTTATCAGTGGTTCAGGCTGCTGCTGGTGGCGTAATGGTGTGGGGGACATTTTCTTGGCACACTTTGGGCCCCTTAGTACCAACTGAGCATCATTGCTGACCATGTCCGTCCCTTCATGACCACAGTGAACCATCTTCTGATGCTGCTTCCAGCAGGAGATCGCTCCATGTCACAAAGATCAGATCATCTCAACCTGGTTTCTTGAACATGACATGAGTTCTCTGAACTGAAATGTCCTCCACAGTCTCCAGATCTCAGTCCAACAGAGCAGCTGTGGGCTGTGGTGACAGGAGCGCCTCATCGCGCATGTGCAGCCGACAGATCCCAGCTGTGTGACGTCATGTCAACACGGACCAGAGTCTCTGAGGAAGCTGTCAGCACCGGGTTGGATCTGTGCCTGCAGAACGGAGGCAGTTGTGAAGGTGAAACTAGTGCCTGCCAATGAGACTGCATAAACAAGAGCAGGTGTCACGTGATGTTTACATTTGGTTTGGACCGGCGCGAGGAACGGAAGCTGTTGCTATAGGAGACGGGAGGCGCTGACCTGCAGAAGGCCACCGGTCTCCAGGTATTTCTTCAACAGCCTTTGATTATCATACAACTTCTATGTCAGTTTTGAAAATGTGCTATTGTAAAAATCAGTGAGAGCACAGAAGATTTTGGGAGCGTACAGACGCAGGTGTGTGTCTCCTGGAGAATCAAAGCAGACACAGCAGGGACAGGAAGGAGTCTGTCACAGCATAGCATCACTGAGGGAAACTAGTGGCACTGATGTAAGAGAGCAAGTAAGCTGACCCCTCTCAGTGCACCTACGCCCACGCTGTGAGACCATTTCAGCATCCTGGTATCTCTGCTACATTTCAGCTGGAACATTCCTGCCTGTGTTGTCAAAAAAAGACTTTATCTCACGCCTTTAATCCTGAACAGCTACGTTCTGGTTTTGAACGTCAGATCTTGCAGTCACATATTAAACTAACCAGCATCGGGGAAGAAAGCCAAGCAAAGTGGAGGAGGAAAGGGTGGTGGAAAGATGGAGACCCTGCAGCAGAGAGCTCAGACTGAGGAGGAGATGGCCAAGAAGAGAGAGGAGACACTGGCCCAGTTTCTGAAGGTAATCTTCATTTCATTTCATCTCAAACTCACTAACCAGGGATGTGGTAATCTAATGATCAGAGTTGTGATGTTTAAAGTCGTCAGGACAATAAGAATCAATACTAGTCGTGCTGAGTGCTCATGTTATAATGTAGAAATGGCTACTGAGTACTCACGGGTCAACACGTTGACAGGCATCGTGGCTGCTGTGATCCCGCTGTAAGATCTGTTTTCACTCACTAAATTCAAAGATAAGTTTCAAATCTTTTCAAGTCAGCACATTAAAACTTTAAATGTGCTGTACTTCATTTCTACATAAATGTTTTGTGATGACTTGGGATTTCGTAATTGTGAGAAACTTATTTTCTTCTATAAATGTCATAAATGGTTCAGCTATCATCAAAAAGGTCTTGTGGAAAATTTTCATCTCTCTGTTTGAAATCAGGACAAGTTGGAGAGGGAGGAGAGGAACACTGCAGCGAACCTGCACAAGCTGAACGAAGCCTGGAGGGCCATCCTCCGTCAGACTAAAGGCCCTGAGCTTCGTGCAGAAATCACCACCTTCCGTCAGACGTTTGAGAGGCAGATGGATGGCCTGGACAGTGACATCAAGGTGAACGGCGCTCCAAGATTCAACCTGTTCTTCACACGGACGTTGCCCTGTTGACTCTCAGTACGCTTGTTTTGCAGGACCTGGCGTGTGACCTGCAGGAGAGGGCGCGTCTGTCGACTCGAGGGCGCCAGGTTCACCTGCAGCGCTTGGAGCTTTTCGGGGCTCTGCATGAAAAACGGATGGTGACTGTGCAGCAGCACTGGGAGAACTGCATGCAGCTGCTGAGCTCCAGGTTCATCTCTGAGGGGTGAGTCTGAGGGGCCACGGCGGCCCCTGCAGACAGCTGTGAGGTGACAGAACAAAATGATCCTTTAGGTATTCTTAGAGCTCAGGTTTTTCCACAGTATGTAACAGTGAAGGTGCCCTGCCACACCTGAGGTAAAGAAGTTCTTCATCAGAGGAAATTTACATGTGTATGAAATACGACATTAGGCTTATTAAGCTTTTAGAGGAACTGTGGAGCTCCATCACGCAGCAAAGACAGTGTATTTAAAGAGTGAGCCGACTGTTTAAGCTAGTCTAGTCATCTAGTAGCTACTGACAGATCACACTGTGTGCTAACTTCACAGAATGAGAGAAAGAGAAACAAAATAATGCAAAACAACCAAAAAGAGACTTGAAGAGACACAAAATGGCTAATTGATGCAAAACAAATGCAAAGCAGCTCAAAATGATGCAACACGACTACAAAGAGACACAAAATTATACTAAAAGCAAAACAACTACAAATGCTCATATGACCTGCAAGTGTCTTGTGTGCAAGTGGAGGTGTCACTGAAATCAAGATGCGTTATCCATTTGCTGCAATATGGTCCTAGTCCCTCTGGTGTGAACGGGGTGTGTGTTTCAGGAAGCAGATGTTGGCGCACTCTCAGCAGCAGCAAGCCCATCTGGAAGACACCACGCACATCATGGTGCAACAATACGAAGAAGTGATGGATAAAATACACAAACTGTACAATGACTGTTTTATGGCGTACAAAAGCTCTCTTCAAGAGACGGGAGCTCGCAAAAAAAAGTCTCTCTCTTCCACTCACCGTGGACGGAGAGCCCAAGGCGCTCCTAAGAAGGCACTGGGGGATGTTGCTCGGATCCAGGAGGTTCTGCAGTTCTGCCAAAAAAAAAAAGTAGAGAGAGAAGCCAGAGAGAAGCAATACTCCGAACAAACAGCTGAAAACATGGAGGAGGCTAAAGAGGTGCAGGTCAGTGAATATGTTCAGGGCCAAATTCTTTTGATATTGTGTCTTTAGCTTAACCTATTGTGATATTTCCCAAAATATTTTTCTCAAAATTCACTAAAAGCTTAAACCTTTAATGAAGCGATACAGCTCATCGGCCTCCTTAGAAACTGAGTAAAGTCTCGTAGTTCCTGTGATCTCTGACACTGATAGTTCTAACAGGCCGGCTCCTGGTGAGCTTGTGAGCGTCGATATGGCTGCAGTGACACTGAGAAGTGGTGGAGGTGATGTTACACGATTTGTTCTCTTCCGGTTGGTCTTTACTTTGACGCTGTGCAAAGGTTTCTGCTCAAAAAGATTTTTAAACCAAAGTTCATTTTCGCATTTTTTTATGTATTATCATGACATTTGAGTCACAGAGCTAAGCATCTGGTTTTCTGAGAAACAATATTTAGAAAAATACAGACTAGCATCACTTTTCTAAAGGTTTTTCCCATAATCCTCATGGACTCTTCTCATCATCTGGATGATAAAACCTTGTCTGCTGCAACATTTAACACAGTTTTTAACACAAGTTGCAACTCAGGAGAATGTCTCACGGAAAGCAAAGCTCCAAAACTCTCCTTGTTTCATTTGACTCTCAGCAGTTAATCGTTCAGCTGAGACGCAAGCTGAACTCCAGTAAGACAGAAAACAGGGCGAAGGAGGAAGCTCTGGCGGCTGCCAGCAACAAGGTGAACAAGAAGACTGACAAGCTTCGCAAGCAGCTGAATCAGGGTCGCTCAGCGGCGAGTAAACAGTTCATCGACCTCAGTGTACAGAGCAACAGTGCCGCCAAGAAACTGCAGGCAGCGATCGCCAAGGTGGAGTCTCTCACACACCGTCTGTCAGCTGACGTACCTACAACTGTAACATTCACCTGTTGGCTCTGTTTTCTCTCTGTGTTCGGGTGTTTCAGGGTGAGAGGGTTTTACGTGTTGCTGAAATGTGCCGAAAGCTGGAGAGCAAGCACCAAAAGGTCTTGTCATCATTGTCATCAGCCGCAGATAGTGAAAAATCTGCGGCTGAGAAGAAGGAACAAGAGAAGGTAGGCCGTGATTCTGGGTCTCAGTTCTTTCTGTTGGCCTCAAACCTCCTCTGTTGGACTGCTCCTGTATGTATAGTGATGGATAGACAGTCAGATAGCTCACACTGACATCTGTGTCTCTCTCTCTGTTGGAGACGTTTCAGTTTCCAGCTTTGCAGCAGCGCATGACCATCGCTCTGCTGGTTCAAGACGTTCTGAAGAAGCAGAAAGAGGATCTGAGGAAGGAGAACCAGCAGCTGAGGCGTCAGCTGCAGCAGCAACTGGACGACATGAGTGTCAGCGACAACACCCTGGATGGACGCCACGCTCCACTCACTATATCCCGGGCCCCAACCACGACGGCCCCACCGGACACCTGCAGGCTCTGCAACATCACCAAGGCTGTTGACGCCATCAAACATACAGCTTCTCCAAAAAAATCTTGAGTCATCTGTTAAATACTTTGTTTTCTTACTGTTTTCATTTTTCCTAATAAGCGTGTATCCTTTAATAAACATTGAAAATTAAGCTGAATTTAATTGAAAATATTTTATCTCAAGGTCAACTTACCAGTTTTCTGGAGCTTTCAACCATTTCCCACAGTCCTCCTCAGTGAATGTCACACACACGTCCCTAAAGGTGTTTGTGTCAACTACTTTAGAAACCTGCAGTCTGTGTTCCGGTTGTAGCTCATCACCTCCATCACCACTGGCTCTCTGACTCCCTCTGCTGCATGGATCAGCTGAGACAGTCCCGGGAGAAGATCATGCTGTGTAATCAGCCCTTTAAGTGCCCGTAGGTGTGAATGTGTGCGTGAATGGTTGTTGATCTGATTTGGCTGAAACGCTGGTGACCTGTCCAGAGTGTAGCCTGCCTCTGGCTCAGTGTCAGTGGGGATTTGCTCCAAGGATAAGCAGTATAGCTAAGGGATGTATGGATTATTAAATGCACAACCACATGAAGTTTCTGTGCAGACAGGACGTAGTGCGAGAGGGGGCACATTACCCCGCTGGAGGCTGCAGCCACAGTCCGATGCCATCCTGCTCTTTCCCTGGCGGAAGACATGCCTATAAACTGAAATATTATTGTCCAAGCGTTTTTGTAAAGACATTAAAATTTAAAGGAAATTCATTGTTGCTGTTGTTATGTGGATATTCACTGATGTGGTGTTTTCCAGTTACATTGTTTCTGACATTGCACTAATTAAAATGTGGTCATATCATGTGCAGCAGGCCTGCTTTGTTATACATAAAACCATATGTACAAGACTGGAGAGTAATTTTCATCCTATTATCCTGATAAAGGTCAGGCATTAGACTGCCAGGATAAAGATATCATGTCAGCACTAACAAGTTCAAGCTGAAATCTTCTCCAGTCAGACTCCGTTCTCAGGTCATGTATCATTTCATGGCGAGTGAAAAGGCTTGAAGTGAATCGAAGGAAAGGTTTGAAATCTGCTGCACCATGCAGATCAGCACAGGAAAATGAAGTCATGCCAAAAACGAGAGTGAACTCCTTCACACTGTCAATACTAAATTTATTGTAACTCAGACTGTGACAGAGAATAAAGTAGAAAACCATAGAAACCAGTAAATAGTAAATACAGGATGAATAGGGGACATTAAGTAATCAGTCACTTACAACCAGTCTAACACCAATGAAAAAAAAATGTAATCAGCATCTTTAAGAAAATGTCTTAAAAAAGCAACATTTCAAAAATCTGCTAATAAAGACAAACAAAGAAATATGATTTTGGTCATCACACTTGAAATAGATATGACAGCTGAACACTGATGTTCAGCCTGTTGTCAAAGAAACAGTATCTGCTTTCTTTTTGAGAGATGATAAAATAAAAAAATATGTTATGTTAGATATCTTAACAGGGTTTCTGTAGAGTTCACTGACTTAAAAGACTTTCTAAGACCTTTTAATAGCACATAAAATGTAAGGCCTGTTTTACCGTCATACCAACAAACGTATCAAAAATATCAATGAAAACCAGTTGGGACGATTTGGCCTAAAATTATTTACCAAGTCCATTTTACTGACATTGTCATCACTCCTTTACAGCTGTATATTTCTAATAATATCATTAACTGATAATTAAACACGACCTGGATAAGCAGCAGAAATGGATGGAGAAGTGGATGGATGGATTCAGCAGATAAGTTGTGGTATGGAACAAAGATACTCGTGATGTTTTAGGCAATTTTTGGTAAAATCAAATCGAAAACCATGACAGCCTTAAAAAAAGTATTTAATACATTTGCAAATGAAAAGTCAGACTTTTTACTAGCTTAACACACCTTTTTTTCCCAGGAAACTGAAATCATTGTCCGTCTTTTCCAGACTTTAGCCCAGCCTAACATAACGACTAGAAGCAGGGGAAACAGCCACTGCAACTTTCTGCTGTGTCAAGAAACCCCCCCCCCCCTCGCATACTGAATGTGTTACCATGGTTACCAAATGAGCAGATATACTCTGCTTAAATTGTGTATAGATCACTGATGCTGTGCAAACACTGTATGGATGAAGCCTGGGTTAAACGATTTAGTTACCCTCCACTAACTGGAGAATCAGTCTAAATTTGTCGTTTGGTGGGGTCCTGACGTTAATGATCAGCGATCAGGTTGTTGGTCCATCGGTTGATTTCTGGCATGAACAAAATTTGCTGAGATTTGAAATTGACATTCAGGGTCCTGTGTTTTTGTTTAGTGTCAGTACCCACAGCACAGGGATCAAAGTGAATAAATCTGAAGGACTGGATGAAACATGTGGAAGGACAGTAAGATACTGCTCCAATGAACTGAGTGATGTTTCGAACATCACTCCAATTCCCAGTAAACCTAAACCTCTCAATGACAGGTGTTTCTATCATTTTGTCCACTATCAGTAACACTTAATGACACTGCTCTCTCTGTATAAAGCTGAACAGTTCAACAACACCACAAACTGCTGCATCCAAAATCACCATAAAGTCGAATCACCAGCTCTCTGCAACAGTTTCAACACAAACTGAACATTACACATTAGACTGCGTTAGGGTTAGTTAGGTGTACCTAATAAACTGCCAACTAAGTATATTTAATTGAGCTAATGCCACAATGGAAGATTTCTGCCAATAGCTCTGTGTTTAAACACGGTGTTGTGCTACTTGGTGAGGAGAGTTTATTTATACAGCTTCTCTCAACATTAAAGCACTGAGACAAAATAGAAAAGAAACAAGACAATATAAAAAGACACATATGTAAATAAGATTTTTAAAAAGTAAATTAAAAGAAAAGATAAAATAAGCTAAAATAGAACAAGACAGATTAAACAGTGGAGCAAAAATTCCACTAAATAGCTGCTGAACGACATAACTTGAGCTCCAATCAGAAGAATCTAAAGAACTGTAAACAATGTTTCTAAACTGGCTAGAAATGATAAAGAATTTCATGTTTTCAGGATATTCAGACACATAATACAGGTGCTGTAAATCATTTTGTAAACACACACTGATGAAGCTAAAATAAGAATTAGGTTTGCTGTGTTTGTATTTGTCATTATTTCCTCTGGGTCTATTCCAGAAAGCAGGTTTAGTGAAAACTCTGAGTTTCTTAAGCCTGAGATCAGAGAAACTGATTCACTGGTTTCACTCACTCTGAGTTTCTGCTCCGCCCCTCAGGGCGTCATTTCCTCATTCATACTGTCTGTATCACAGTGCAGATAGAGCACTTTGATTTAAAGAATTTATGTTGGGAGAGGGTTAGACATCAGTTTGTTACACAAGGCCCGTCTTTACGAGCATCACCTCTTTTATGATCGATCAGTCAGTGTGGGGACAGAGACAGATCTCTGACATTCAGATATTACACATGGAGGCTTCATCCTCAGATCAGATTAAAATCTGCATCTACTCTGATCTATGAATAATCATTTCTCATGTTCTGATTGGTCTCACTAATGAACAGTTCTATCATACCTATATCTACAAACATCTATCTCTATAAACTCCTGTCTGATCTGTCTGATCTATGTCTTCATCTTCTGCTGCTGCAGAACTTTGTCTCCATCAGGTCCCAGCTGAATAAATATATTTAAACATTTAATCTAACAAGCAGTAGATTCCAACACAATATCAATATCAAGTCTGATAAATAATGTGGTCTAGTGGACGACGCTGAAGAAATAGTTGTAACTTATTGACACTTTTCTTGAGCTCAGACTCTTTCACTGCTGCTGCTGCTTTTTAAAGACAATGTCACACATGAATCTGGCTCCACTGGATTAAAGTGGAGGCTCTGCTCTTTATTCACCTGTTACCATGGTGAACTGTTGAATCAGAGCTCCACTGATGATGGCTTTTTAAATTCCTCATTAACTCAGAGTGAACAGATCAGAGTCCATTGAACTGACTCAGATCAGCTGTTCTGGAACATAAAAACTCAGTTTCATCAGCTCAGAGTTCAGGCTTCGAGTCAGAGTTAGTTAAACCTGCTTTCTGGAATAGACCCCAGGTGATCTGTACAGACCTCTGGCTGGGGGTGTAGTAAAGTTATTCTTGCACAAAGTAAATCCTGTGTTCAGGCTGAATATTTCACCTCACATGCAGAGACTCTGTGGTAAACTGGTAATTTGGTAAACTCTGGGACAGCTGAACCGCCCTGGTAGCCTGTCTCAGATGTTGGTGAGCACTGAGCTGGTCATCACAGCGACAGTGAGGGTCCCAGGGAGGTCGTTGTCACGGCGATTGCCCTTGTCCCTCAGGTGGAGCGTCTGCTGGAAGTCACCTTGCTCAGCTGTCAACGTCACCTGACCCAGGAAGGAGTCCATCAACACGTTATGGTTGTAGATCTGATGGTGAGAGAGGAATTCACCGATTAGTGTCAAAGAAAATTCACACATCTACACAACTCTCTGTCGGCTTGACTGGGCTGCCAACACACACAAACCTCAATGCTGATTGGCTGTTTGGCTTTCTTCCTGTAGAAGAGCCCTTTGGTGTCGAAGACGGGGCTGCGTGTGTTTTTATGGACCGGAGAGCGAACCTTCTGTCCTTCACAGCGAATGATCACGTAGGGGTCTGACACTGGAGACACACACACACACACACACACACACACACACACACACAATAAGGCCTTCTTGTTTGTGAAATGCATTAATATATTGACATTCATGTCAGTACTTTCCAGCTGTAATACAATAATCAATGAACATGACCTGGACCCATGTATGGATCACTTCACAAGCTTACAGGGCACAGGCCCAGGGGAGTCTGGGTCAGAAATCTCTTTCCTGTATGAAATGACTGTTAATATTTCTTGTTTGAAAGTCACTGACTTTTCAGTAACTTCAGTTTAGGAAATTACATCTGATAATTTTTTTTATTATCATTTTTAAGCTACAAAAGCAGATCACATCCCCACGGGTTAGCTTAGAAAGTGGTTAGGAAACCTGCAGGCACAGTGGTGTGTTGATTCCTTGCATATAGTTAATTGTCTAGTGGACAATGCAGGAGGCCAGAAGTGGCTCAATGAAGTCCTTTTATTGGTGTAAAGAACATAATGGAATTGTTGATCAGAGAAGATGTAGCTGTATTCATTCTGACTGTTTTACAGTCAAACTGCTGTAACTTGCCCTGAAAGAAATGCACCACCAGTCATCTGTCATCCACTGGCAAGAAAATAACTTTGGTGACACAAAAAATTTGAAATAAATACAAAAAGATTAAAGGTCGTGGTGCAAGATGAAGATGGTATAAAGAAAATATCCTGTAAAGTGTCTCTGTTTTTTCACAAGTCTTTGTCAGTGAGTCATGAAATAAACTTAGAAAAAAGTCAAACCGACCTCCATCAGAGTCTTGTCCTGCAAGTCCGTCGGCCCTCAGTATGTGGACCTGAGTGACCAGAGAGGGATAACCACACAACCCGGACCAGCAGGTCTGTGGAGGCTCGTCCACAGTCAACTCCCTACGAAAAAGACAGAGAGAGACAGACGAAGGGATACTTGTAGTTGTTCTTGTTTTCATGTTCATGCTTTTATCTCCAGTCATACACAAAATCACACAAATCTTACAAAGCTGCACAAAGTGAAACAGCAGTGTCTTGTTTCAGCGCCCACCTGAGCACCTGTGGGTGTGTTGGTTTTAAAATGAGGTGTTGAAATGTGCTATAGAAATAAACTTGACTAAACTCCAGTGCAGTGCCTTCAGAAACTGTGGTGTAAACTGGATTGAGCCTGAACCTCTTTCTGTGTCCTGTAAATGTCACTGTATCTGTTGTTTAACCTGCTGCCAAGCTGAGGTCTGTACTACGACGCAGGATTTGAGGTTGTTGAGGTAACTTCAGGTTTAACTCTGGGTTTTCAGTCTTATGACGGTGGTTCACTTGTTACCAGGGTAAATCACCATGGCAACTTATGATGAACTCCTAACCTGGTCTGAGGCAGGTTAACCTCAGAGGATCGGATTAAAACCTGACAACAGCCAAACCAGTGACCAGTCAGATCACTAGAACAACTGAGTCATCATTTCTACGGGAGCCCGACAGGAACAAAAGAGTTTACAATTAAGTGATGAATAATAAAGAACAACAGACATTTGTATGGATGAGTGGAATCGTTTTGCTGTTTGATGTTTTCCATGTGTCCTCTGGTTTTAAATCAGAGCTTCTAACAAACAGAGGAGAGTTTATCACAGTCAATAACTACATAATAACTGTCATAGCTTCTTCATCACTGCAGCTCAGAATAACATGAGCAGACTCTGTGACCAGAACTGGAAATAAAAACTAAACCTCTGATGTCTTTGATTAGAACAATGATCCACACACTGTTAAATATGTGGCATTATTAAAAAGGAACATTTCAGTCAGATTGACCTCATCAGACATGAACTACTCCTCTCTGCTTTGGCAGCGGAAACAGTATGACAGTTTTTTTTTTTTTTTTATCCTTTTATATAGGCTGACTTTAATAACTGGAAATTATTTCTAGTGTTTCTTTATTTATTCTATATTGTTTACATTTCACCACGTTGAACCACCTTCACTTTTAGATGTTGCTATAACAGAATTCTCCAGCAGGAAACAGCGTTTCTTCTCATATCATGTTAATTCAATTCAATTTCAATTCAATTTTATTTGTATAGCGCCAAATCATAATATACATTATCTCAAGGCACTTTACAGGGTAAGGTCAAGACCTTACTTTGTTACAGAATAAACCCAACAGTTCCCACAAAGAGCAAGCGCTTGGCGACAGGGGGGAGGAAAAACTCCCTTTAACAGGAAGAAACCTCCAACAGAACCGGGCTCAGGGTGGGCGGGGGTCTGCCTCGACCGGTTGGGTTTAGGAGAAGATAGAAAGAGGGGGAGGGGGAGGAGAGAGGAGAGAAGAGAGAGAGACCAGGAACAGCTGTGTAGGTAATGGTGTTATCAATAATAATGACAACAGTGGTTAATAGTAATGATGAGTAGCTCCAGAGGCAGAGAGACCTGCAGAATGAGGAGAGAGAGAGAGAGAGAGAGAGAGAGAGAGAGAGAGAGAGAGAGAGAGAGAGAGAGAGAGAGAGGAGAGAGAGAGAGAAAATCCCCCAGCAGTCTAGCTCTATAGCAGCATAACTAAGGGATGGGTCAGGACATACCTGAGCCAGCCCTAACTATAAGCTTTACTAAACAGGACAGTTTTAAGCCTGGTCTTAAAGGTAGAGAGGGTGTCTGCCTCCCGAACCCACACTGGGAGCTGGTTCCACAGGAGAGGAGCCTGATAGCTGAAGGCTCTGCCCCCCATTCTACTCTTACAAACTCTGGCAACCACAAGTTGACCTGCATTTAGAGAGCGAAGTGTCCTATTGGGAAAATAGGGAAGTATAAGCTCTCCAAGGTACGATGGTGCCTGACCATTAATGGCTTTGTAGGTGAGGAGGAGGATTTTAAATTCTATCCTGGATTTTACAGGGAGCCAATGCAGAGAAGCTAACACAGGGGAGATGTGATCTCATTTCCTAGTTCCTGGAAAGTACTTTATTCATGGTTCTGATGATGTTGCTTATTATGAAAAACTTGGCCTCTTTCACATGAACGTGCTTGTAGCTGGACATGTAAACCCAGGGTTAACTGAGCTGGTTGATAACCAGCTTCATAGTACAGGTTTCCCAGGATGATCAATGTTAGGTCCAGTTAAGCTGGATAATGAAAAGTTATCCTGGGTATGTTGATCTTGCTTCGTAGTACAGGCCTCAGGTGCTGTCACGCTAAATACTGATTTGATTTAGGATTTTTCTGTTTCCTGCGCTTTGTATGACATTAACTGATCCTTATTTCCATCCTCACTTCACTTTTAGTTCCTACAACTTTTGCACAGTTCTCCACATATAAAGAAAAGCTAAATTGAAAATGCAAAAGAGAGAGAAAAATAAAGAAAAAAATAAAAAGACTCATTCTCATTCAAAAGATTCATTCTCTCTTTCAATTTTTCTTTTGTATGTTTTCCTCTTCAATTACAGATTTCAATTTAAGCCTTTAAATATCTGCATTTAAGCTTTTCAGTTTTCCTTTTCAAAACTTTAAATATCCCTTTTTGATAACAATATTAATTTGTCATTAATCTCCAATAATGACAACAGTGTCCCTACTTGCAGTCTGACGACACGTCAGAGAAGATACGGAGCAGGAAGTCTCCCTCCAGGCCGGGGTCAAAGGTCGTGGGGATGATGACGTACCGTCCCTCTGTCAGCTCGATGCGTAGGAACACAGACCTTGAGTTGATGTAGATGCTCCCACCAACCTTCTGCTGGGTGACATGCATACGGTAGATCCTGTTGAACTCCACCTGAACACAGAGAGACAACAACAGCTCTCACTCTTTAATTTTGACCCTGCAGAACAGTAACAGAGGCGAGCACACCTCTGTTTTCTGTCTGAGAATAACATTAACAGGTATAATAATAATAACTGAAGCTGTATAGTTAAGAATAGAATAGTTTTAGTCTGTTATTTGCATATGAACATTTGATACATTACACATGTTCATTTTAGTTTTTCTTGGCATTTGTCAGGAAAACAAATGAGTACATCTGTAACTGACTCGATTTACAATCACCATGTAAACATCCTCATTGTCTGTATCTGTGATTGGTTATCCCCCTCCTGAGCACACGTGTTCAATCATGTGATCACTTGAGAGTTGCACTTAAAAATGACACAGTTACACTTGCTGTAAGTCGGAGGAAGTCACTCGATAAATACTGCGTCATACTGCTCACACACAACTTGTTTCAATTAGTACTGGAGAGACTTTTTGAGTAAAACTACAAACACTTTACAAACAACACAACTACACTGCACTGGATCACAAAACATACAATATTTTCTGCCACATTTTATTTTGTGTTGTATTACATGCATTCACCAGCCAGTTTATAAAGTACACATAATTAAAATCTAGTACAGAGGACTTGAATAGGACACACACACACACACACACACACACACACACACACACACAAACACACACACATACTTGTACTTCTATCTTTGTGAGGACACTCATTGACATAATGCATTCCCTAGCCCCTTACCCTAACCTTAACCATCACAACTGAGTGCCTAACCCTAACCCTGACCCTAACCTTAACCTAAACCTGATTCTAACCTTAACTCTAAAACCAAGTCTTAACCCTCTACATGTGAAGGTGTCTCAAAAAGTGAGGACCGGCCAAAATGTCCTCACTTTCCCAAAATGTCCTCACTCTGTTAGTAAAATACTTTTTTTGGTCCTTACTATGTAACAAGTACAAGTATACACACACACACACACACACACACACACACACACACACACACACACACACACACACACACACACTCAGCTGACTCTATGGATGTCGAAGCCAATAGCCAGGTTTTCTCCTCGTCCCTCTCTGAGTCTGGCTCTGCGGTCTTTCTGCTGCAGACAGATCAGGATCTCATCCTCCGGCTTCTTCACATCAAACACGTACTACAACACAGACAGAAACACACACATAATATTAGAGTCCATTCTTTCTCCCACTGTCACAAAGACCACAACACCAAATCTGAGAAGTCATGGACGAATAACACCTGCGGGTTCTGGAGGAAGGAGTGCTTGTTGTTGGTGCAGCCCCCGGCTCGGTTGAGAAGTGGGCCGTCGTGGCGGCGCCAGGAGCCCCGCATCACAGCTTCCTCCCAGGTCTTATGGAAACTCAGGTAGGATGTGTTGATGAGTCGACACAGGATGAGGTCTGTGAAGTTAGCGATAAAATCATCAAATGTCATCCTGCAGAAAGGGAGAGAAAGAAGTAGAAATTCTGGTTTATTTATGATGACAGAAATTTTACTGTTACTGAACAGAGAGATTTATGACAAGAGAAAGAGGAAGAAATGAGGAAAAAAATCTGAAAGAAGTGGAAATTTAGTAGGATATGTTAAGAATCAGTGCAATTATCTATTAAATCAACAAATTAACCCTGGATTGAAACTGAACATTGTCAATATAAAATGCCTAAAATTATTGTAAGTCTATGACTTCAGGGACGAGGCCTGTGATCAAAAACTTTTTTAAAGTGTCCTAAACGCTGAGGAAAGGCGCTTCAATGCTTCCTATCTTATCTCCTTTAGCAGAGGAAACACTGAACCTTCCTTTATAAATAGAAGGGAGATAATGCTGTCCCACAATTCCTTGTGACAGCCATATTCAAAGTTACGCACCATTGTAGTTTCTATTATGTAGCATCTATTTTGTGCTTGTGATATGAAAACATAGAAATCCTTGATGATAGATTTCTTTTCTGTCAAATCCAGTTAGTAGTCATCATGAAGAGCAAGCATATTGAATTTATGGTCAACCATATCATGGTCATAACAATACAATATTATATACATTGTTTCACTACACCCCCTCCCATTGTGAATGTAGTATAAAATGAATTTTCTCAAGTTAATAAATGTCTAAAAAAGGTCAAAAGCACCTCTGCCAGAAAACTGAACTTATGTCTGAATAGAATTCATTCTGGTACTCTGGCTCAACTCCTTATTGTTATTTAATTGCTATTTTAATGGCCCAACTTTCTCTGCTTGTACATTCCTTTCATGTTATTATATCATTTCAACATTTCAGTCCTGCTTACTTTGTTTTTATTTTTAACAATATCTATTTTGTTGTGAGGCCACATTCTGAGAGTAACTGATGGTTAAATGTGCTCTATGCATAACTGAAAACATCCTCTCTGAGGAGGCTGATTCTGGTTTGGACAGGAGACTGTACGTGTCAGGCTACAGCACTGAGTTTGTCGCTGTATTTATCTTCCATGTGTTTTCTATCAAAGTCAAGGAAAACGTTGAGAAAGGACCTATTTTTACTTTTCAACAGCAGCTAAAATCACCAAGTGCCACATGCAGGTGCGTCGTATCTGCCAACAGAGGGCAGCGTTGATCTAAAACTCACCAGAACTCTCCATCGTCCTGCACAGTGACGCCAATCCTCTCCCTCTCACTCTTACTGACCTTCTGCCACTCCTCAGAGCTGCAAACAGCCAGAAACATGTCACCTACATATCCATCAGTGGAAGCACTCGGTCATGAAGATTTTCAAACAGATACAACTTAGTAAAAAGTAAACATGTATTCTTAAAAGACAAACATGACATGAAACTTCAGTGTATTTCCACACTGGGCAGAATTTTTTGTAGTCAAATAATCTGAGACTACAAATGTCACCGCAGTTGTCTGCCTCTGCCAAACGATCAAGCTCCAGTTTACATGCATGTCTGTCCAGACTCATAATATATGTAGATCTTTTATGAGGTCACAGTGACCTTTGACCTTTGACCATCAAACTCTAATCAGTTCATCCTCGAGTCCAAGTGAACGTTTGTGCCAAATCTGAAGAAATTCCCTCAGAGACATCATGTTCATCAGAGTGGGACGGACAGTCAGAGGCATTAAATCCTGATTCCCACAGGATTTACAGTTTGTGCAGAAAATACGACCTGTGGTTCAAACTAATTCCAAAAAAGTTTAAAAGGTTGTTTTATAACATTACTGTTTTTATCTCAGACATTAAATTTACCAAAAGTTATATTAGACGGTTTTAAAAGATTCTCCTAGACCCACCCCCAGAGACTCCATGACCCCTCAGATTTATTCTACCATGTGACCCTGAGGAGGGGCCAGAGCCCTATGGTGGGAACCACGGCTAACTGGATATATAGTAGTTAAAACCAGCTCCACCTTGACTAACAGTAAAATGCTGACTACACACTGATGCATCAGTATTAACATTAAAATAAAGTCATAATTGTCACAGGCAACATATTACTACATTCTGCTGATAATATTCTTACTCAAGTAGGATTTTGAGTGCAGGACCTTTATTAACTAAACTTAATCCTTGAAAAGGCCTCAACACTGGTCGACCTGAGAATGTGGGTGATGTTAACCTGACTTCATCACCTTTACAGTCTCCCTCACCTGTCGCTCCAGGGCCCGTTCCACTCTCTCTGTCCCCAGGGGTT